>NC_056728.1:1652091375-1652161375 GCF_019279795.1 Protopterus annectens
AGTTCTTGTGACTCTATTTGCTGTAGAACCATTGGCCTCAATCTGCCATGCCTAGCAATAGAGCTCTCCTTAAATGAGCACTGCTTGGCCAAGTAGCCTGCTTATAGTGCATTGGCAACACAGCTGTCAGTGATTTTATCCCGTGAATTTTTCACACAAGTCACAACCTCTTGCCGGCTAGGCTTCACAAAGTTTCCTTGCAGATTTCTCTTCATTCTATTTTCAATGTAGTCTCCGAGTTCCATGCAGAAATGATCCTTGAATGGCTTGTTTATTGCAATATCAACAGTCTGGAGACAGGCAGTCATTTCTGCGGGAATCATTATTTGATCTATTCTTCTCCATGAAAGGAATTATTTCATGGCTTTAGCGTGGTGAGCACTGGCTGAATCCCAGACTAGCAGTCATCTTTCGCCACCTCGCAAAACAAGTGGCAGCTTTACATCGACCCACTTCCTTATAACTGCTTGTATGCACCAGGATTTTTTGGTTTCAAGAATGTAAATGCCTGAAAGATGTTCAATCATATATTTTTGCCCTTACTAATGATTAGAGGTGGGGTTTTCTTTCCAGATGGATTGCAAAAATACAGGTAACACGTGCACTCTCGTAACCAATGGAGGGATTGTAGATTGACAAGCAACCCCTCGGATCAATTGTCATTTCAGATCCTTGGCCAATAAACACTGCAGTTTCATCCATAGCAATCATGCTGGAGAGTTATTTAGAAAAGTCGATGCCATCAACAAAGGACTTGAATGCAAGTGCACGTTTAATAACTTCAGTATCTCCCAGCTTGATCTTCTTAGAGGCAGTTCATATCGCTGAAGGAAGCCATACAGCCAATGTTGTGATGCTTTGAATTCTTCTGGGGATATTTCTAACTGTGGTGCCATTGCAAGGTCAAATGCTTGAATACCAGCCCTGTGCACAACTAAAGCATTTGCTCTCTTGTTAGCAAGCCATTCACAGATGATGTTTCCAGCTCAGGAAATAATGGTTGCTGACCTGAGCCACACTTGCACTTCTCAGCATTCTCCTTGTCTGCCTGTTGACTGAGGTTATCGTACACTGCATGCCATTTTTGGACCATTCAGAGATCTAACTTTTTCTCTTTGCAGATAGCTGTCAGATTCATTGCCCGGAAGTCCTCCATGATTCCTTTCTTGTACTCGATGGAATAGCTCTTTCTTTTTGCACTCATCTTGTCTGGGGGGGTAATTGAAGACTTATGAGACTGGAGTGGCAACACAAAATGGCAACGGTTAAGAAGTCACAACCACAGCTATTCATCAAGTGCGCAGGCTTTACAAGTGTTGTCTGTACTTTGTCCAGTCAACGTACACCTGCCAGGGTTTATGGGCCAGGATGTCAACTGTCAAGTGTGATTGATGATTAGAGTTACAGTAAGAATCATGGAGGGCTCCCAGGGAAAGAATCTTATGACTTTCTGCAAAGAGAAGTTGGGTATCCGAATGGTCTGAAAATGGTGAGCAGAGTACAATAACCTCAGTCAATGGGTGTCAATAATATTATTTTATAACTCAACATGTCCTTCGTGTCTTGTTGACGATCTTAACTGAGGCTTATTTTTGGGGTAGGGCTTATGTCATGACCACCCTGGAAAACCATGCTAGGCCTTGTTTTCTGGTTAGGTCTTATTTACAAAGAAATACGGTATATATATATATATATATATATATATATATGTTGTCCATTAGGACAATCGGATCCACCCTCTGAACCTCTGACTGCAACAAATCTGACCAAAGGCTGTGTAAATGGGGGTGAAGGGGCCCAAACTAGGGGCCTCTTGTAATTATTGCCTTTATCTCTTCCTCCACATCAGAACTGTTCTGCCTTGCAACAAAATAATAAAGCATGCCAAGTCCTGGACCCAGGACCTTGTAAACTATGATCAAAGCAATGTACCATTACACCGAGTCCTACAAAATAGTGATGACATCCCAAACATATCAGTTAGTACAGTCATCCAACAGCAGGGAAAGGAGTCTGTTGAATTAGTCAGGTAGTCTATATATACATGTGTATATGTATGAAGATGCATATATGTGGACAAATATATACATGATACATATATGTATATATATATATATATATATATATATATATATATATAGAGTGAGAGAGAGAGAGATCCACATTCATATCCACATATATGTATATATATATATATATATATATATATATATATATATATATACACACACACACACACACACACACACACACACACACACACACACACACACACACACACACACAAAGGTTAATAAATACATACTTAGATATATAAATATATACATACACAAATATACAGAGATATATGGCAGCTACAAAGACGTGCAATCAGAGGGTCATGCTGCTGCACACTGGAATTCTAAATCTGGATACTCTCTCACTGGAAGTATTCCTTATAATGGGGAGCAATGCCATCTGTTCTGTAACAGAGACCTGGATAAAGGCAATGGGAAACACCCCTACAGTATCAGCCTATAATTAATTCCACAACTTTTGGCTGCAGAACATGGACTGAAGCTCCAAAGTTGGTGGTATTTTCATATTCATAAAGGATGCATACACCTCCAGAGTGGTAGACAAACATTATGCATTACAGATCCTGCAGGCGTAGCTGACATTGAGTAAGACAGTGGCTCAGGTTGGAGCCTCCGATAGGTCCTCATACATGTCCCAAGACTCACACTCCATGTCCATACACACCCTGGAGAATATTAGTGTCCAGTCTAAAACTATCATACTGGTTTACTTCAACTACCCCACCATTAAGTGGGAAAGCTACTCCTGTACCAATGCACATACCCATCACATTGACCTGGTCCTTCCTCACATGGGTGACTGTTGCTCTACACCAATAGTCAACACCTGACATGTTATATCTGAACACAAAGTAATCACCTTTGGAAATCCACAGCCATCATACTCCCACTGCACAGGTAACCACCATGAAAAGCCTTTCCAAGGCTAACTATGGCTTCATAAAAGCAGAGGTGGCTAACCTCACATCAGCCATGCAAATGGAGACTAGCTGCTTGACAGCTGAATTAAACAACAATGCACTATGAACATGTACACAAATGCATGGATACTTCCTTACCCAATACAACCAGGACCCTCACTTTCAAAAAGTAAGCTGATCTGGTGGGTCCCTGCCATAAAGAAACTGTACAACAGAAGGAGAGAACCAGTATAGAATAATTTGAAGTCCCAAGGCAGGAAATAAACCCTTATCAGCCTCAATGAATAGTTAAGATCCCTCCTCAAATACTACAACGTTAACTGAGAACAGACTTGGAGCACATAGTAAAGACAACCACAAGGCCTCATACAGTTATGTAAAAAAACTACATGGCAATACCAAGAATTGTTCTGAGCTACTAGACCATGGCACCTCCCAGACTGTGCCAACAAATAATGCCAATATACTGCCTGGCATCTTGAGTGCAAACAGTACCCCTCACTCTCACCCAAGGGACCAATCACAATACCAGTACACCACCAGGAACCCAGTATTACTGCAGCACAGGTTACAACACCACTGTCCAAGGCCAAGAATACAGCCGCTATGGGACCTGAGAATATCTCCGGCTGTGTTCTACATGAACTACAGAGTAACCTGGCACCTTACCTGTGTTCAAGCACAGCCTCACCTCAGGCTTTGTCCCTACTGAATTGTGCACTGCACTACAGTCACCCCTCCCCAAAAACGAGGTGGAACTACAGACCCTGGGAAATACTGCCCCAACATGGAATGCATCATCATGCACCTAATAAACAGGGATATGGGAATCTGCAGACTCAGGATCCCACACAGTTTACCTTAGTGAAGGGTAGGACATACTTGCCCATTCAACCTTGTCATCTGCTTGCCATCAGTCACCTGAGCTGTGGATGAAGGCAAGGTGACACATACAGCCTACATTGATCTGGCCAAAGCCTTTGATAACATTCCTCACTCACTAAGCTCGGCATCAACCACTATATCACTAGATGGGAAAAGAGGCACAAACATGGGTAGATTGGACATACTGCTGTCATACATTGAGACAGTTGCAGATATCACTGGGTTTGTTGTAACATCCTTTATGAAAAATATGACGTTGGCAATACCAATAGATGTGCGTATTTACTGACTGCATTCCCCAGAGTCCACAACTGATTTATCAAGGACAACAACTGTCTGGTGATGACACAATACATGACAGGCAGACATGTGGCCAGTCTGTGGATAGCGTACCTGTGGAGAGCTATGTCAGAGACAAATTAGTGGGAGTCATGACGTCACACACTAAATGCATGTCCACACAAACCCTGTCAATCTATCAATCCACCATGTGTTTAACAGCACTGGGATATGTCCCCCTTGTTGGTTGGCTGTCTCCACATGTCCCTGTCCTGTGACATATTGCCACCCACTCTATGTGAATCTGTAGGCCACCACCTCTGTAATCTCCCTCACATGGGCAAGGAAATGGGGCAAGGCCCATATTAAAGAATGTCCCATATGTTGAAACTAACAGCAGTGTCCAGGCCCACAGCATAATACAATGTGGGCACATACATAGTGGTATGGCCGTTGCAATACCTGACAACTGCACATCTGTACAGAGGACAGACAGAAAGTAGATAGCCAACAGTTTATGCATTAGGATGAATGTATGGAAAGATGCATGTCTGAAACTGAAAGGTATGCCATTACTACATGACAGCAGTCATCAATGACATGCCCAAAGAGCATAGTCTACAGTTAATATCAACATATCAGATCAATATCCAATAGAAGATACATATAAACATACAGCTCAAACACCTAGAACAAGATACTCAGTACTCAGAGTCCAGCTTTGCATGCAGGGGTGTATGGTTCCAGTACTACAATCTGCAATCTACTCTTATTTGAAAAAGCACAGTTAAAAGTACTAACATGATACCATATGTGTTAAACTATTTCTGTCAACTTGTGCACTGTAGCTGGTGTAACATGCAAGTGTGACTGCATATAACTTGGGATACTACCTATGTATGAAACAAATCTAAAGAGAGAAGATTGTTGTACTACCCATGTATATCCAGGTGTCCCATACGGTATACTTACACGCCCTGCTACTGTAATGACAGCACATAGAAGCATATTATGTACAAGGAATTAATTACACTTATTAAAGATGTCACTACCCTGCTATTTTATCACACTGGAATGTGATCACTGGTTACCAAGACTAAACTATGATTAGTAGGTGTAACCATTGCTTAAATGTAAATGCTAAGCAGATTTGCACACTGGTAAGCGAAACTTACACGGTGTAAGTGACTATTCACTTAACCATATATTAACACTGCTTACCGTCAAGTAAACCTGCGCAAACCCACTCAAAGCTGCTCAGAACTGCCTTAACCATTCCGTATCCAACAGTTCTTGTTTTGCCTAGCAACAAAATAAACAGCCCTTGAAACCAAGACCTTGCACACCATAGCCTATGCAATTTACCAGTAAGCTACCTTAGCTGCATTGTTTGAGGATGTTTTCTCAAACACACCCTTCTTTACAGCCAGTTTACAATAGGGAAGTGACAAGTGTGCAATTAGGAAGGATCGGTATCTATAACTATATATATATATATATATATATATATATATATATATATATATATGTATATAAATGGAAACATAGAGAGAGAGTGAGATGTGTAGGGAGATCCTTATATGTGCACAATATATAGATATATATATACCAATAAATACTGAGGTGTGTATGTGTGTGTGTGTGTGTGTGTGTGTGTGTGTGTGTGTATATATATATATATATATATATATATATAGCATACTTATATATATATATATATATATATATAGCATACTTATATATATATATCTATATATATATATATATATATATATATATATATATATATATATATATATACACACATACATGCATGTCCCAAAATGCCCATACAAATATATGCTGCTGATAGACCACCCACAGCTGGGGCAGCATGCACAGTTGGATACAAAAGCAGCCATGATACTCACATCTGCCCCCCACATTCCAAATAAATGAGTGAACAGTACACTGCTACAAAATCATGATAGGCCATACACATACAACATGGCCAGACATACAACAATCTCTTTGCAAAACAAATCAAATGTCTAAACATAGCAAAGAAAAATACAACCAGCCAGTAATTCACACATGTTTATTAAACTCTGATGTCTTGGCCAGTGCCTTCAAGGAGTAAATATCTCCAGAAATACATGCCTTAATCTCAAGAAGCAATTAACACCTAATTACATAATTGAATACACAACCTCCAATTACACTCATTATTTAACCCCCTATGGGATAAAGTATCACAGTTAATATTAATACATTGAAGTCTATACATAATAATTGTCCTTTTATGAATGTTTCATCACACTGAGGAACAGACATTTTCAGAAACAGTACCTTGAGACCCACACTGTCCCCATGGTGTGATTTATTCAAATGTACAGCTATAGAACTGACATGTTTCTTATCAGTAATAAATATGTCTAACATGTTTTAACAGCGTAGTTTTAAAACATGTGTTACTCTCCCCCACATAAAATATGTTACAAGGCCATCTAAGAGCAGACTCTATGCACCAACTCTTGAATGTACAGACTTCAACGTTTCCCAGCCATTCCCCTCAGCAGGGATTACAGCACTAAATAATGATAGACCAGTATACCTATCCACCTATTACTGTATGACATCTGCACAAAGCCTGACATAATTGGCGGGCAGAAGCCCAAATACATGGCCATACATGAAATATTGCTGTTATACACTGAGAAAGTTGCTGGTGTTACAGGGTTTGTTGTAACATATCATTTCTGAGGGATATAAAGTCAGAAAAACAAATGGATGTTACCATCTACATAATGCAATCACCAGAGTATGCTACTGATTTGTCAAGGACAACACCTGTCTTGGAAACAGTCCATACATAACAGGCTAACCTGTGGCCATTATGTTAATGGCTCTACCATTGAGAGCAATGCAGCATCAGAACTTTGTCAGACTGAAACCCATTCAGAAGTAGCATGTGCAGACAAACCCTGTTAAAGTAGCAGTATTCCAAACAAATAACAGCAATACTCACATTCTGTTCCTAAATCTTGAACCTTCCCCAACATTTAGTTGGCTTGTCTCTACAGGTCTAGTAAGAGGTAGTAGCCCACACAACTCCAAGATGTCTTCCTCACAAGTAATGGAAAGGGCCAACGTCCACATGGAGTACTCATTTATAGGAGTGTGTTGCCATGACATTGGCTATCGGAAGAACTACACAGCTGCTCTGCATGCAATTAGCAAGTGGGGAACCCCAGTAGGTGCACAGGCCATCACCTGGTCATGAGCATTACCTGCAAAAGCCATGGTGCCATCATTCAAACCAGCTCTATCCCTGTAGTGCACACGGAGAGAGAGAGAGAAATAACAAATGAGACATAAAGTGGAAAATAAAAAAAAGAAAAAAGGTAAGTGAAACATGTAAGCAAGTAATTGAATCTAGTACTTGGTCTGTAATAATGGGAAATATGATTTGGAGGAATACATGTTCCAACAAAACATGCTGTAGTAATGTCCTGTTAAACAGCTGCTATGGCCATAGCAGTTGGGCTTCTCTGCTGTGGGAGATATCACAGACATACCTCTCAACTGTGCAGATCCTCACAGAATGTCCAAATTTTACCATCATGTATTTTTGTCTGTTCTTCCTGAGATCTGTAGTTTACTGGCAAATAGCTGAGGATTGAAGTGATCAGGTAATGACAAACACTTGAGTGTAAGATTCCACATCCTTAAGAATATTCACTAAAATGCTAAATGTATCATTCTATGAACTTCCTTTATTTGTAACAGGTATGATTAAAGTCTGTCCCTATTTAGCCCCTCATCATTTTAGGCATTGTCCAGATGTAATGCTCTGAGAGGTTGTGAGGTGGGATCACAGCTCAGGAGCCTGACTCACCTGGGAAAGGACAGCTCATATATGACAACCACAGAGGTGTCTGTCAAACAGTTGTGACTGTGCCATTACTAGGCCAGTTAATGGTATGTTTTCCATATCCATGCTACCTGTGATTATGAGTATGACACATGTTTGCCTTGTAAAGCTAAGACACATATAGAGGACATGTGCATAGTAGAGTACTGTTGCAGACGTGTGTTGAACTGCATGTGATATATTGACTTAAGAACATTCAACTGTATAGTATTCTGCTGGACAATAAGCATATTTGTGACTGATATATGTAGTCACATACACATATACCTGTGTTATGTCAGCCAAACCATTGGCAGGTCTGTGAGCAATGACATTGTAACATAATAGCCTACTTATCACTGTTGGACATCTTCCAGGTCATCATAGTGATGTCAAACCCTACTGTCCAATCAACATACTAATGTATGGTGCAGCTATATTAATATGGTATCAATACTGATAGGTCCATAGGTTCATACTAGGCTATCTGCCCAAGGGCATTTATAAGCCTAGCCCATAGTTATGTGGCTTTCGCCACCCCTTTAGTTTGAAGAAGACTATGCCTATTATTTTGCTGTGCCTCTGTCAAGCAGTGACACTGAAGTAATCCCTGGGGTATATCTGCGATCTCCCATCCATTGGTCAAGATTCCTCTTGAACAAGGCCAGCGAGGTGCTCTGCCTCACATGTACCAGGAATTTGTTCCACAGCATAGGGAGTCTCTGGGTGATGAATCTGTCCCTCCAGCACGTTCTATTAATAACCGTGTCAAGGTTTAAGTCTCGCCTTGTGGTTCTGAGGGATCTAGATTTTTTGAGGTGAAGCATATTCATCAAATCTGGGTTTGACATGGCCTTATATGTCAGGCACAGGTCACCTCTGAGCAAGCGGTATGCGACTGAATAGAGCTGGAGTTCTTTCAGTCGGGCAGCATAAGACATATTTTTGAGACCCTTTATCCTTTTGGTGAGGAACCTTTGGGGCCTTTCCAGCTGCTGCAGGTGTCGGGTCAGATACATTCCGAATGGGGCATTGTACTCAATCATATGTCTAATGAGTGATGAGTACAGGGGGACGATGACCTCCGTAGATCTAGATGTGAATCCCTTCAGGTGGGCAGTGTAGAAGGTCTTCCTAACTACTTTGGCAACATGAGTGTCAAACGCAAGGTTACTGTCAACCTGGGTCCCCAGATCCCTGATGACGTCTTCTGTGCTCAGTGGGTTGCCGCCTATATGGTAGCTAGGGGTAACCTTGTTTTTCCCAAAGGGTATGACTATGCATTTTTTGGCATTTAACTTTAGGCCATGGCTCTGGCACCAGTTATCTGTTTCTATAAGACCCTTCTGAAGGATATCTGTGTCAGATGTGTTCTCAACTATGGCGCCCAGTTTTCAGTCATCTGCAAATTTTGTCACCCATAACCCTCTTGTGTTTGCTTGTACTTCAGAAAAGTAGATGCCGAACAAGAGTGGGCCCAGGACAGAGCCCTGTGGGACACCACTTGTGACAGGCTTTGAGTCTGACATGGCGCCAGCAACTCTGACCCTGTGGGTTCTGTCACTTAGCCAGTTTGCAACCCATCTTGTGATGTATGGGTTTACATTCAAGCTGATGAGTTTTTCGATGATACCTGAGTGGGGTATTGTGTCGAAAGCCTTTGCCAGGTCAAGGTAGGCTGTATGGACTGCCTTGCCCTCATCAATGGCCTTGGTGACTGTTTCAAAAAAGTCAACCAAGTTTAAAAGGCATGATCTGCCTTTGACAAAGCCAAACTGGGTTGGATCCAAAGTCTGCAAGTTCCCTATGTCTTTATTTATGAGTTCCATTATGATCCTCTCCATGGCTTTGCAGATAAGGCTTGTCAAGCTAATGGGACGGTAATTTCCAGGGTCGGTGGAGGCACCGCCCTTGTGAAGTGGGACCACAGTCGCCGTGCGCCACTCCTTGGGTACGTATCCTGAGGTGAGGCTAAGATTAAACAGCTGTCCTAACTGCGGGTTTAATTCCTCATTGATTTTGTGGAGCACACAGCCGGGGACACCATCCGGTCCCATGGATGCTGTGTTTTTTGCCTTGGAGAGAGCAGTTCTCACTTGGGCGTTGGAGATGTTTGGGGGGCTACAATCCTCTGGTATAGATATCTCTCCTTTTGGGGGGGAGGAGGGTGAAGTTTGCACTGAACCTGTCAGCCAGTATGTTGGCAATGTGTGTAGGTTCAGTAATCTTCACATCATTTTGAACTAATTCTGAGCATATCTGGGAGTTTCCTCCTAGGTTTCTAACATAGCTAAAAAAGGCCTTATGATTGTCTTCCTTGGCAATTTTTCTCTCAAAATTTGCCTTGGATGATTTTATGAGAGCTCTTAGTTTTTTACTTATAATGATCAAAGGTGTCTTACCTTTCAAGGATTTTGCTCTATCTTGTAGTAGCTTCCTCCTTTTGTTGTAGAGCTTGTTTATGGCTGGGGTCCACCAGACTGGACGCTTGCCTTTGGTACAAAGAGTCTTAGTTTTGTTTGGGATTGCCTGATCCATGCAGTCCTGTAGGTGCTGGTAGAAGGCATTTGTAAGTGATTCAGCGGTTTGAGTAATGTTTACCACTGGCTCAGGGGCCTTAAAGGAGACCACACTAGTTTTTAGAAGTGTGAAGTCGGCTTTGAGAAGTTTTTCACTGTGGTCTTTTTATTTCAGGTGGGGGCGGGATGAGGACCTCCAGCGAGATCAGTTTATGATCTGATCTCACCAGTGAGGGGTATACTTCCGGTGTTGAACATTGTGATCCCATGTTCGTGATGATGAGATCAAGTATGTTTTCTCCTCTTGTGGGGATGGTGACTAGTTGTTCCATGGCATTTGAGTTTATGAACTCCAGGAACCTTTGGGCTAGAGTGTTTGGGCTTGAGTAGTGTTCCCAGTCTATATTAGGGTAGTTGAAATCACCTAGTATAATGGTGTTTGAAGATACATTTATCCCCTCCAGTGTTTTCAGGAAGGCCTTGTGAGGTTCCTGAGTTTGAGAGGGTGGCCTGTAACATGCTACAAATTGCAGAGCAGTCTTGCCTATGGTTAATTGCACCTGGATGGTCTCCGATGCATCGTGCGTTGCTACCAACCTTGAGGTGTGTGTGTCCTTTATGAATATGGACACCCCCCCTCCTTTCTTGGTGTTGTCCGGATTTTGGGGCCGGAACGCACGATGTCCCTTTTAACACCCATTTATGTGTGCCATTGTCCAGACGTACTGCTGTAACAGGTTGAGAAGTATGATTGAGCAGCAAGAATGTAAATAAATGTACCATACTTACATTCAACAGAAATGTATACCAGGTATCCCCTGAGCACATGTATGCATATGTTCAGCTAGAAGACACAAAACTAATCACATGGGTTTCAAGCAGTCAGGTAAATAGGTTGTGCATGTTGCACATGTGTGTTATATCAGTGCCAGTGCACACAACAGACATATATGTACAACTACTGGTGGTTGCATTGCCCTGACACTGATGTGGGTAATGGAGTAGGCATGATTGTCAGGTATTACTCAGAGAAGTGTCCACCTGTGTTGTGACCCTTTGTCCATGCTTACCACTACCAGCTGTATCAACACCTATATACAGTGGATATCACAAGTGCACACAACCCTGTTGGAATGCTAGGTCTGTGTGCTGTATGACAATCGGACCACAGATCATTTCATGTTTCTCATCTTGAGTGTGACCCCTAACCTGTCTAATGCCATTGCAATACAATCAAAATTGTTTCTAGGAAAGTAAGCAACTATTGCCAAGTGAAGATGTGCCATGATGTTAGAGTTCAGACTAAGAAGGATGAATGCTGTAACCATCTCAAGATGTATATACACAAGTTTAAGGGTGTGTACACTCATTCAAATGGCTTTTTGTACTAAGTATTCTTTCCATATGTTTTCACAGTCAGGTTATGTTTTCAATGGAATTGTATGGGCTATAGGTCACACTACAGATAGGAATTGTTATGAAATGAATCATTGTGGTGTCATGTTCCAACTGAACAAATACCAGACAGTGTATCTGGCTGTGTACCCTTTATATCCACTATAGCTATATGGACACAGCAGTACCTGACCTGTATATCCAGCCTCCAACAAGGTAGAGTAATCCCCTTTGGTGGACAGCAGCAATACATAAACCACATAATACGTTGCTACATTGGCTGTACAGGGACACATAGGTGCAGGCAACAAAGTTGAAGCAAGTCCACCTATATCTGAACAAGCAGGTAAGTTCGCAGGTGACGTCCCGTAAGGCTGACTATGACTATGAATCGGACATATTCACACCATCAAGGACAATTGCAACCATTTCTCTACATATGTTGTACGTCTCAGATGAAACAACACAATTCACCCTGTACTGTGGGTAAAGAACACTTCATACACACATGCCATAGATATAGGCAACCTGCATCTCACAGGTTTGGTGGGAACATCGCCACCCTGTCCACCCCAGTTGTACATGGAGATATGCACATCAACCACACTCCTTCCCATAGCAAAGATGAGTATGTACATATTGCCTACTGATAGCAACAACAGCATATCTCGATGGGGCATAATAACATGAGTGTCTGCCTCCTAAATGAACTCAGGCATGTGCTCAGAGCTCCATCACACACCACAGTTAAACACAGACCTGTCACCATCCACACACCATCCACATAAAAGATGACCACTGTCAACCCTCTACAAAGAAATGAATGGAGGATAGCTGATTATGCAATCAAGTGTCCAATATTGGGGGAAATAAGATAGCTCAAGGACAGGCATGTAAAGCAAGCTGCAACAGCTATGATAGCTTGGAGGTTTTTGGTGTAGTCTGGATTATTTGGAAGTAATATCCCCTGTCTATGTGCATTTTGACAACTGTATGAGGTCCTGTGACCTTTTCCTGTTTATGTCTTCCAGGTAACATGCAGACTGCTTGCCTACCAGCATTCTCTGTTGGGGAAACAGACATCATCACCCAGTATGTGATTGGACATTATGCCCTGTCATGTAGACAGAGATGAGAAGATGTGTTGGAGAGGACTGCCCTGTGGAACAGTGTGGTCCACAGGGTAAATGATGCTGGCTTGCACAGCAGAACTTACGTGCATGTGCAGCATCGGGCCACCGACCTCAAATGCCATGCCCATCAATGGGCTGCTGCTGTAGCAAGGGACCAGCTAGACACAGTGGGGGCCCAGCCATCCAGCTTTCACTGACACCCATTGAGGAGCTCCTTACCACACTTAGGCCACACCCCAAATGCACAAGCAATAATGCTGAGTAAAGCATTGTGTAGGTGGGTTGCACACACAGTCTGGATGAGGAGCATGCAGGTAAGGGTCCAGGTGGGGATAAGTACACTAATGCATCAGACATACATATAGCACTATTGTATCTACATGCATCAGGTCCAAATAAGTTGTGGATGGGGTTTTCTAATGCACAGAGGTGCACATCTATGGTAAGAGCAGGACATTGTGCATTATTGTGGTTAGTACTCTAGATGTGCAGACATGCTACATCCATCCTGTACAAAGGCCACATGTGCATCTGCTGACAATAACTCCTTATCACAACTACCTAGGACCCTTTGGTCTGCATATGGGAGAGCAGCCTGAAGCTGATGGGTATTACATTGTTCTTTTGTTGCCTGGCAATACCCCAGGCATGTGAAGTGCATGCAGTTTATCATACACACAACCAACAGTAATAGCTATGTTGTTTTATGTAACAGCAATGTTGCTTGTTGTGCATGTTCACTTGTGCTGGGGTTAACTGTATTGCTTCACAGTGGTCACCACTGGGGCCTATCTGACATGAATTCCACATTCCTGTAGCATACCACACAACATGTCAGTGTCAAGACATTTGGACAGAGGCCAGCAAATTATGCTGGACAAACGTCCTAAGGTAAGGGCATGCATGCCACATTACTGGTATACAGTGGATATAAATTGTGTACACATCCCACTTAAGATGCAAGGTGTTCCTCTTAAATACTAACTAGGACCACAGTATGACAGTCCACACCTCTTCCAGCCTTTAATGTGACCCACAACAGGTACAGTTCACTTGTAAAGCCAAGCATCTGTACTCATGTATTGCACCTACAAGGCAGGCCACCTGTGAGGGTGGCAGATGTCCTATCAGCATGATGTTTCAGTCAGGTATGATACCTCATGCTGCCATATGTGTCCGTACACTCACTGTGGCCTATTTGGCTATAATATCACATACATGGGCATTGTTAAGGCACACAGACCACTTCCGACCATGTATAGGTTTCAAACATATGGATATTCCAGACACATCTGTACAGAAGATGGCACACTGGTTTAACCTGCTGCATGTGAGGCAGATGCTGTCACCACACTATATAAAGTAATAGCAGTGGGAGGTTGTCACCAGCCGTGTATGGTATACACATTAAAATGGTATAAACCACACATGATGTGATCGACACACACAGACAGTTGCCAGCATTAGCATTAGAAATCCTGCCTATCAAGGTATTCCTACTATAGAGCTACGCAGTTATGAGATGCGCCACAGAGCTTATACATTTCCATCTCTTCCACAGGTACTTCTAACGTGGATGACATCAACAGGTCTACTAACCTGGAGTGAAGGGAAGTGCAAAGGGTAGTACACGAGTCAAAAACAGTGTGAGCTAGACAGTACATAGTTCACACACCCATACTTGACAGTATTTGTATTGGAACTTCTGCCTATCTAGGTATTCTTACTATAGTGCTATGCAGTTATGAAATGCTTCACATAGCTTATACATTTCCAACTGAAGCAAAGGTACTTCTGAGATAGATGACATAGACGGGTCTACTAAGTCGGAGTGAAGGGAAGTGTAAAGTGTAGTACACAAGTTAAAAATGGTATGAGCGAGACAGTACATGATTCACACACAGACATACACACACTTGCCAGTATTGGAACTCCTGCCTATCCAGGTAGTCCTACTATAATGCTACATTTGGGAGATGCACCACAGAGCTTATATATTTCCAATTAAACCAAAGGTACTTCTGAGGTGGATGACATCAACAGGTCTACTAAGTGTATAGGGTAGTGCATGGGCAAAAATGGCAAGAGCCAGACAGTATATGATTCACACACACACATATACACACCTGCCAGTATTGGGATTAGAACTCCTGCCTATCTAGGTATGTCTACTATAGGGTTACATAGTTACCACATGTGCTACAGAGCTTACTGAGCTTTCATATGGCCAAAACTGCTGATAACTGCACAGCTGTGGTAAAGTATTACAGGTGCAGACAGTCTGCCTTTTATTCCACCCGTACATCATGCTAGTTCTTTCTGTCTTGTACTTCAACTAGCATTATGTCTTGGCACTTCACCCAGTTGTTGTATCATGAAGTGTGGCACACCTGTGAGCCATCAGCAGTACTCATTCATCACAGATGTCGGCCCAGTACTTACTAATTATGTACACCCCTCCTGGCATGTTGAAGGGCAGTTATCTCTGCTTTCACCCATTGACCTGGTGTACATGTTCATTATGGGGCACTGTTGCAAATGCCATATGTATACAGACAACCCTCCCCTCTAAACTCCAAATACTCAGACCTGTGAGGGTTACCCATATATCACCCAATGTGGACATATGCACTCTCTAGCAAAGAATGGACTATCAGGCCAAGAGAATAAGATCAACATCTGCACCACACCATGTGGAACACATAGCTCTCCATAACACCCATTCTGACAGCCATGACATACAGTGAAAAGCCACACACCCACCTTCCCAGAGGCACTCAATGGACATCTACCCAAACAGCACAGACCAGCAAGGTGGACACCCACTCAGACACCGTGACATAGCACATGCCAAGGGACACATATTTAACCTACACAGTGTGCCCCCAACCTAAGCCTGTAAAGCTAACCACGTAGCACAATACAGTAATTATGGGTAATGCAATACTGAGGCACAGACATCCCACTCACTAGGTTGAGTATGGAGCAGGTAACAGCCAAATATCAATCACATGTCAGCATCTAACACTTGACACAGCCAGTCATGACACTCCACAACAACTACAAGTATCACTCTTATCCATGTGGGTGTGAATGAATTGGGACACACCTCCCTGGACTACACAATAGGAGACACAGTTGAACTCTCTGATTATGCAGTTCAGGCAGGTGTGACAGTAGCCCTGGGCAGTGTACTGCTGTCACCCAGAATGATTCTGCGGTAGTATCAACAGATGGTTGACTGCAACATTGGCTTACGTGTTATGTGTCATTCTCAGGAGATCCAGAGCCTCTCTGATTGGGATGGCATAATACCCAGAACCCAATTACTTGCCATGGATGTCCTACATCTGTCACCACTGAGTTGCCAGGTACTGGATACGTGTCTTGCCACCTCTATGGTGCCTTATTAGGCAGTGTTCCTAATGTTATTACCACCATAACAGCTACACATGTGTGTAATCTGAGGGTCATGCTGCTCAACAGTGGACATCTAACTGTCAGGATGCAGTCACTCATAGCAGTTGTTGGAGTGGAGGACACATCTGCTGTAATGGAGAGGTGGTTTACAGCAGCAGATAGCAGATATGCAGTATCAGGCTATGGTGCATTCCACAGCTGACATCTCCAAAACATAGACTACATCACACCTCCACAGGTGGTGTGTCCATATTCATTATGGATAGGAATACCTCCAGACTAGCATCCCATCATAATGCATTGGAGATACTTTAGGTACAACTGCCTTGGGGTAATAGTGCTATCCAGACCATAGCCTGGTATGGGTCCACATCTATGTCCCTAGACTGTGAATGCACATTCCTCAAGACCCTGCCATCTCTGATGGTACAATACATCACTGACATAGTACGAGTCTTCAACTACCCATCCATCACCTGGGGAATGTAGCCAATCACCAGTACAGTGGCCCAACCCTTCTGGACTTCATCATTTCCATTGCCCTAGACCAGCCCATTCTGACCCCTGCTAGAGGATGCAACAACCTTGACCTGTGGTGACAGCTTAAATATGGGACCGTTGCACATCTCCAGATGTCAATTTCTGCCTGGCAAGATTCACACAGTTGGTAATCAACATGGAACTCAACATGTCATCCACAACCCCCACAAAGATAACCGCCTGGCAAAAACACTCCAAAGCTGACTTTGCAGTGATGAAAACAGGGTTGGACCCATGATAATGGGATATTGCTGCATGACTGTGGAATCATACTCATAGGCACTGTAAAGACAGGTACATGAATGCATGGTAACAGCTAGAGCCAACAGAACCCAGACACTGTTCTCCAAACACTGGGATACAATGTGATGTTCCCCTGCCATTACCGAAGTGTAAATCAGAAGGAGGACACTGCTGATGGGAAAGGTGGTGTCCTATGACTGTTAAACTCCCTTATTAGCCTCAAACACAACTTTGGATCCCTCATGGAGTCCCCGATAGGCATCTATGGTGGCAGAGATGCAGCAGACACTGATGACAGTCACAACACCCTTGATAGTTACACAAACAACCTCCACAGCATTAAACACAAGTGCTGCAAGTTACTGAACAAAGCTAATACCTATCCTGAGACAACAGATATTGGCCACAGTCTTGCCAACACATTCAGTGCCAGCTTTACCCCTCTCTCCCCCCACAAGTGAAGTGCTGAGTGAATGTGTTCTCACATGCTGTATCCCATTTCCATTCTAGGCATCTGTGTGTCACCAGGATGTGGTCCTGCAGGAAGGCCACAGGATATGGCAGTGTGATGACACATCCACTATGTCATAGGCAGGTATAGTATGTGCATGGTAATTCCCAGTCTGTAACACAGTGATTGCATATGCCTTGAGGATTATAGGACTGAGGGTTGTACATAGGTACATGTTGATGTACAACATCTGTTGTAGAATGGAGAATGGTACATGTTCTGGTTTGGACACACACCCAATTGCTAATGACCACAGCTACAGGGGATATTCATCAACCAAACACACTGAGATTAATATTCACACACACATGCACACACACACACACACACACACACACACACACACACACACACACACACACACACACACACACACACACACACACACACGCACACACACGCACACACACACATGCACACACAGACACACACACACACACACAGTAGTGAGATCCAAAGGTTCATTGCTTCATAGGTGTGTAGTAGATGAATGAGCTGAAGGCTCTAAAAGGCTATCCCAAGGGAATACCTTGGCATCAGGCCACATGACAATAGTCCCCAGTGTGGCTCAGGAGTATAGTCACTAGAGATGTCCACAGGGCTGTGTATTGTATTCCTCATCCACTCATCCAGGTTTCTATGGTGGATGACTAGTGATGTGCACTACTTCACATGTATATGATATAGATTCCATAATATGGACAGTATTTGGGTTGTGCACATGTCCCACCTGCATGTTCTTTGATGTGTGGAAGTGTGCTTGAGATCTCTAGGGCATGTTGTGTGGACAGATTGGTATCTTCTTATGTAGCATTCCTGACCTCATTTGGTGATACCTGGCTATGTAACTGAGGTAGTGATTGCACCTACATTGACAGTATGATATGGGTATTCAGTGGAATTAGTGGCATCTGCCCATATAGGGCATGTGTATATGGCATGGTATTCCCTTTGTGGGGTACATTTGCAGACTCTGTAGTTGTTGCAGGTGTCCAGTGGGACACATGGCAAAAGGGACACTGTACACATTGATTGGGCTACTGAGTGGATGGAACAGGGTGCCAAGTCCTTTTACTTGCTGGATAACACACACTTAGTCAGGAGATGTAACACATCAAAGTACTTTCTGATGTCAGTGGCACTGTTGTGGTCAACAGGCATGCAATCACACCATGGGTACTAACTGTGAGGCAATATGCAGGGGAACTACCGGTATAGTAGTTGTTGCCTTGTCAAGTGTGTTTGTGTATGAGACGTGGATGGAGAGTGGTCTCTGACTAATAGAAGGATTGCCTCTATTACCCACTAATCCATACTGACACATTTAGGGTTGTGGATTGTCTACACCAAACTTGCCGGTGTTTGACAACTGTTGGCCTTGTAATGTGGACATTGTGACATATACTAGGTCCTCAACATAATAATTTAGCAAAACCCGCCCCCGATGGATCCTGTTATTACACAATCACACCAACCCCCACACAGAATGCTGATCTCACACACACACACACACACACACACACACACACACACACACACACACACACACACACACACACACACACACTTGCCTGTATTCAGTTTCAAACCCCTAACTAGCTATGTGTTGCCACTATAGTGTACCGCATTTATCACATGCACCACGGAGCTTATAGGATTGATGTTGTCTCAAGGTTCTTCTAAAGTGAGGAACATCACCAGCCCTTGTAAATACTGTATTGGGTGAAGTAGTGGGTGAGAGATTCAAAAAAATATTTTACCCTTCACATACATTTACATTTGCCAGGGGGGAGGTTCAAACCACTATCTAACTATCACTTCAGACCATTATGGTCACACATGCCACACCTCGGTGGGAGGCTGGCATAATGGTTAAGGTGTTTGCCTTACAAACACAAGGTACAGGGTTTGATTCTCACAGGGGGTAATTGGCTAGGCTTAAAATGGCCCATAAGGGCAATTAGCCTAGTACTAATCTATGAACCTATGAACCTATGAACATCCACCACATGCACCACTGACATTACATGCTTTAGGGTTAGCAAAAGGTACTTCTAAGGTGGATGATATCTGCAAGACTGCTAAACTAAGGCACTGAGATGTGTATTGGGTGTAAATGGGGCCAAAATCTTTGAGACACAGACATACATATGTACACACAAACACTTGCCAGAGATGAGATTCAAATCCATGCCTATGCAGTTATTGCTACTAGATGGTTCCACATTTATTGCATGGGCCATGGAGCTTACATGTTAAAGAGCAGTGCAAAGGTATTTCTGAAGGTTATTGACATCAGAAGCAGTGCTAAAGGAGGGGTAAGGGAAGTGTTGTAAGTGTGAATGACCACAGAATCAGGTATCTCCAAGGATACACACTCTCTCACACAAACGCTCACATTTACAGTTACCAGGATCAGAACTCCTACCTAACTAGTTTTCTACACTATACTGTTACCTAGTTATCACAAGTGCCACAGAGCTTATGCATTGAAGAGCTGTCCAAAGGTATCTTTGAAGGTGAGACACATCAGCAGCAGTGCTGAAGAAGGGGTATGGGAGATTTAGTGAGTGTGAATGGCCTCAACCACATTCATCTAGAAACACACACACATACACACACACACACACACACACACACACACACACACACACACACACACACGCACGCACACACACACACACACACACACACACACACACACACACACACACAACATTTCATTTGACAGGACTGAGATTACAACTGCTACATGGATACCTATTTGTAGTGTAGTGTTACACAGTTATCACAAGCACCACTGATACTACAGAGTCTAGGACTAACCAAAAGTATTTCTACAATGAATGACATCAGCACATCATGTGATATAGGCCGATGGGATGTGTAATGGGTGGGACAGGCCTCCTAATGGGATTCTCTCTGTCGCTGTCTTTCTCTTCCCCACGTCTCTGTGTGTATGTTTGACATATTATATTATGTTGGCCTTAAATATGTGTCCATTGTGTGTGTGTGAAGTATCAATGGTGTACAGTTTGGTGTGTGTGCACATACAGCTGCAAATTAATGATAACTGTAGTCCACTATGTTGTGAAATATGGGCTTCATTTCTCTAAGTGTAGGAGCACGCCCAGTATGACCTTCTATATTGAGTGTGTGCATCCTTTCTAGGGAGGGTTGGTCTCCAGTTCAGGGTTTTGTGTGCTACAGCTACTCCTAGCAAACTGTTTCTTCAGGATATCTGTAGATAGGTTGCCAATATGGAGACACAATGGGCTTAACAAACAGGGGATACTGTAACTATTGCTGTCTGTGCTGCTTGTGTGACATGTTTGGTGGCAGCACAGATATTCTGACATATGTACTGTTTTACAATGTGATGTGTCATGTCATCAACTACTGACAGTTATCATTCTTTTGTCACAGTTATTTACCAGGAAATACGGGATGAATGAAGCTGAGACCAATATTCTAAGGCATATAAACTACACATTCTGGCACACACCTGACATTCTGGAGGGAAAGCTACAGACAATAGACTGCTGGTTCTGTGTAAATGGTGCAGCGCCTTGTTAGTATGCTGGCTGGGGTTCCCCTCCTTGTGCTTTTCTCAACTTCAAGGAATGGCACTTCAAGGAATTGCCATATCCTGCTAGGGCCATACCTCTCAGCTGTACAGATACACCCAAGTTATCCAGAGGAAGGACTGATATAGCTGGTCAGTTTACCTACACATTGTGGTTTGCAAGCAGTTTTGTGGCTTTCATTCATAGATTTGCAGTCGGGAGTAGTATGGGTAGACATTACAGTTTCAGACTTTACACACTCCATGACATCCATGCCTCTACACCCCCCCTCTGTTATTCTCTCATCCACTAACATTATGTAAGCAATATCTCAGAGGTATCCCTATAGTTGGGCCTTTATCCCAGTAGTATTTATGGCCTGATCCACCATCCTTGCAGTAGGACATGGGGAGCATGCTACTAGCATTTGTCAACATGGCCTTGCATTTGTTTTCTGCTTACTGTTAGGCTGTTAGTTGGGACCCCCTGACATTCCATACATTGGCACTATGAATGAGGCATTGGCCTTTGCCAGAGGACTGTAGGCCATTTGAGAGTGTTGCAGGCCATCTGTTACTGCATTTCTATATGGGATTGTGGGGGGGGGGGGTGCAAACCTGCAGACTTTAACATTTGAAATGACTGTACTGGTACGGTTACTCTGTTGGCTTCCATTTCATATTGTATTGTGACCTGTCATGCAGACAGGAGGCATATTAGCAGAGTATATGTTAGACCTTAACAGCATATATTTCAGTTTCATACTACTTACCCTTCAGAACTGGAATGCAACTGCCAGACCTGTTATAGTATGTCTGCATAGGTCTGGTGGGGGGCTGTTCACCATTACCATCATTTGGGGGCCTTAGCCCAGCCTTTCTTCTGATCATCCACACCTGTCCTGCTGGGTGAGGCTGGTGGTGGATATGTGACCCTCACTGACATCCATGTGTGTGACCTACTGACACCCACAGTTTTTTGGGCCATCACATGTACTGCAGTTGGGGATATCACCTTGTGTATTGCTGGCAAGTATGTTGGCACCAGTATTTGTTATGAATTTCCTGCTGTCCCCTATAGCTGTCTGCTGCTATCCCATTCAGCCACCCAATTCCCTTGCATGCTTGCATCCATATCATACATACAAGTATGAGGAGAACATGCTACTCCATTCAGTAATTGATAGGAAGAGTGACTTACCTTGTTGCTGGACCAGTAATGAGGACAGTGCTGGAGGGCTGACTATGTTGGATGTACATAGTATGCTCCCTGTACATGGTAAAGCACAGGTAGTGTCATTTTTTAGCAACCCTTTTACTGAATGCATGAGTCAGAGAGAGGTTTCAGTCCCTGGGTCACTACATTGTCAGTGTTTGTGTTAAGCATTGCCTCTTTGCCAAGGCCTGGGAGTAGTGTGCATGCCTCCTTCTGCTTACAGGGGCAGGCTCAGGATGTTCCACCTCTGAGTCCCTCTGTGCCTGTGCTGGCCTTGGCAATGGTGGGGGGCTGTGTGGCCCTGCCTGGTGCTGTTGCTGCTGCAGCTGTTTCCATAGTATGTGCCATGCTACACAATATGAACCTGCAGAAACAGATGCCCTATGCTGTTCCTGCTGAAGCTGTTTCCGCAGGATCATATTGTGTAGCATGGAATATACTATGAATATTTGTGTACATGTAGGTGGAGAGTACTCCAAGGTTCCATCAGATAATTCAAGGCAGCGGAACCATGACTTCAGCATCCCAAACCCACAATCTACAATGATCCTAGTTCGTTCATGTGTCTCATTATGGTGTTCTTGTTCAGGTGTGTGTGCATTTCTGATGAGTGTCATCAGCCACAGCTCCAGTGCATAGCCAGCATCCACCACTAGATGGCAATATCGGGTGTCTCCCTTGGCAAATGCCTGATACAGTTGTGAGCAATGCCAGATGTGGGAGTCATTATAGCTTCCAGGGCTGGCAGCACACACATTCATGATAATGCCCTGGGCATCACACATGACCTGGCAGTTGATGGAGTGGAAGCCCTTGCTGTTTATTTAGACCCTGCCTCACTCACCAGGTGCTGCTTTAATGTGGATGTGCGTGCACTGTACAGCACCAACTACTTCAGGATATTCTACTATACAATGGAAGAGACGCATACATGTGGTCAGTGCCTCACGGGCAGTGGGGAGATATATGTGCTCATTGGCATGTTGCGTCATGGCATCCAAGAACTGGTGGAGTACCCTGGATGCTGATGCCTGAAAGACACCATTGATATCCCCAGTTGATCTTTGGAAGGTACCTGTGACTAGTATTCTTAAGCCTAGACATACCTTGGTATCCACCGGGATGGGCTCCCCTTTATTAGTTCTGTGTGTAAGGCATGGCCAGCACAGCTCAATGATTTGCTATAGAATGTTCCTGTCCACCCTATAGCGCTCTACTATCTCCAGCTCATGTAGGCCCTGGTAGGTTACCCTGGGTCTCTACACTCTTCTCCTCTTCCTCACTGTGAGTCAGTTGTCAGAATTCTCCTCCTCACCACCCTCAGTCTGTAGCACATATTGATGGAGTGCAGCAGCAGCAGCCTCTAAATATTTAGTTATTTTTGCCAGTTAAAAATCCCAATCTTTGTACATTGGTGGTATAGAGTTTGTGGAAAAAAACAGTCTGCAAGGTGTTTGCATAGTTTATATTAGTGTGCTGGACTGCTGCATGTGTAATTGGCTGATTCTGATACAGTCCACCTGCCAGCTATGCTAGTTCTCCTTGATTGCCTTCCTACTACTGTTTCCCCTTCCCACTTCCTCCCTATTTAAGCCCCAAGGCATGCCACACATACCCGGTGCTCAAATGTAAATAGTTCTGCTATTTCCTCTGTTTTATTTTTTGGCCCGCTGCACACCATGCACACTCATTTAGCTAATGTAAGCACTTTTAAGGAGAAATGGCCCTCCCTGGATGCAAACACACAATGCATTTCATGGAATAAGACAATACAGCCTGAGACACACCCCCTTCCTCAGCTGTGCTTAGCTAATGGAAACACAGGCCACAGAGCTCCAATGAGCTTACAGCAAGCATAACACACACCTTATGAAGTCATTCAGCTCTTATACTTGCTCTGTTGTATTGCTATACCAACACAGTTAGATACTAGGTAACACTTTGAGGAAATCAGTGATTCAGTATAACTCCCCTCATTTGCATACCCCAGTGTGTACGTATTTAGTTACTGCACTTAGATGGACCCTTTCCCCTTGACAACCAGTGCTCCCTGGTATTGTTTACATTTTGCATGGCACTGAGTATAATGGCAAAATGCAGAATTGACTTTTCTCATTTTTTTTTCGGCACGATCCCATTTGCGTGCCGCTGCCCTAAGCTTAAATGAACATGATCGGTCAAAAAAAAAAAGTTTAATTTAACAAAAAAAAAAAAAAACATTTATTAATGCCAATGGCTTTATATTTGGCCATTGGCATGTATGTTTGACAATAATACATGCTTTCCATGAGCTATCCTGCCTCTGTTTGCTCAGATGCAGAAATGTATTCATTTACTAAATGAATACATTTCTGCTCTGACAGTGTTCCTGCACAGAGTCTGGCCAGCTTCATGGATCACAAAAATCACCTCATTTACATGATTTTTACCAGCAAATGAGCTGATTTGCATCCGGTACAGATTTCCATGCAGGAACAGTGTAGGGCCGCTCATGCACTTGAAAATGGAACTTTCCTGGATCGCTCGGTGACCATCTTCCATGCAGGAGGTCCTGCACTGTTCCTGCATGGAAAACAGCTGTTCCTGAATCCCAGGGAATGTTTAAAAGAATTCTAAACTACACAGGAATTAATATGGACATAATATTAGTAGGGGATTTTAATTGTGATCTAAGAAAAAGAAAAAGTAGAAGGAAGTGATATTAAGAATGTATATGAGATAATGAAAAGTGGAAAGCTACATATATGGGATAACATTGGGCTTATAAAAGAAATGAAATATGAATGGAAGCTGATTATTTTGTAATATCTGATAGTATGAAAACTGTGCATAAAGAGACAAAAATAACATTTTTCAGATCATCTAGCTATATGGTTAGAAGTGCAAGAGAAAGAAACATATATAAGAATTGGTAAAGGTTTTAAGAGACTTAATGAAAAAGATTTAGATGAAAAAGATATGAAGGAGATTATTAAATTATGGAAAGATCATATAGATGTGAGAATTTTTTTATGAAATCTAGATGAATCGATGGATATGTTTTAAGGAAATGTACAAAAAAATGTTTTTTTAAATTGTCAAGCCAGGAAGAGAAAGAGAGAAAAAATAATATATAGGCAAGTGAATCAGGAGATATTTAGAGAAGTGCTAAGAGATAAGGCAACTTTTTATAAAAATGAGAATAAATGTATGATTTAAATCAGGGAAGGTTTAAAAAGATGTTACATAAGCAAAACTATTTCTTACAAGGCAAAAAAGAAGAGGTGTCTCTGTATTTGAATAAATTAGCAAAAGAGAACATGAGTATAATAAGGAAATTGAAAAAACAGAGTACATAGAATGACTACACAAGATAAACATATTTAAATTAGTAAGGAAGCATATAGAGAATACTTTTGTAAAGAAAGAGATAAAAGAAAGGCAAAAATAGAAAGTTAAAAAAATGAGTAAGGAGTATAATGACGGTTTGGAAAAAAAACATAAATACAGAAGAATTAAATGAAAGTTTAAAAGAAATCAACTTTGAGAAAGCTACAGGGATGGATGGTATTGAATATCACATGTATAATAATTTGGAAGAATAGCAAAAATGTACTTTGTGGAAGTATTCAATGAATAGTTAGAGACAGGAATGGAAGAAAAATAAATATGTATGGGGATTATGAAATTTATATGGAGAAAGGAGAAACATATGATATAAGAAATTGGAGACCAACTGTGCTGAATAATACTGATTTTACAATCTTTGTGAATATGAAGTAAAGGAATTGTGAATAAAGTAGACAAATTAATTGAATATACATGTTTTGGTAAGAAGGGAAAAGGAAGTCAGTATTTATTATGGATAATAAGAGAGGTGACTGATGATATTATAAATAAAAAGGTGGAAATTAAAATTATGGTAAGAGAAGTGAGTAAAGTGGTTGATAAAATACAATATGAAAGTGTATGGGACATGTTAAGGGATTATAATTTAAGTGAAAAGATAATAAAATGATTAAGTCACTATATGAGAAAAAAATTGAGACAGCAATTTTAAATGCATGGTTGAGTGAATAAATAATAATATAATGTGGGATAAGGCAAGGGTGTCCTGCAAGTAGCATTTTACTTGCATTAGTTATGAATGTGTTTGTCAATTAATGTATAGGTTATTAGATATGCAAGCTATAAGATGACAGAAAAAATACAAATTCCAATAATTCTCAGTTATGTAGATGATATAATTTTAATTACTAAGAATAAGGAATGGATGGGGAAGGAATTAGAAAGATAAATATCTATTTCAAAATATTAGTTTATGTGTAAACAGAGATAAAAGTAAAGAGTTTGGATATAAGGGAAAGATAAAATATATTCAGTTTAATTATGAAGTAATAGATATATTGGGAATAACATTTAGACTGGAAGAGCATAAAGGAAAACAGTGGAAGAGAATCTTGCAAAAATTGAAATATATGTGCATGTTTTAGAAATCATATAAACTGTCATATAAAACATATACTTAATACATTTGATTATTTTAGGCAAACTGGCATATTTAAGAAGTGTGTATATCATCCTAAGTATGTCAAAGAAATAATGAGTATTGTATTTTCTTTTGTATGTGGATCTAGTTTAAATCCAGTAAAGATGGATTTGGTATGTTAAGGAAGATGATAGGGGACTAGGGTCAATTAATCCAATTGATCGTGCAGCTTCCTTTAATTTATATAGAGTTTTGGTAGGAATAAAAAAAAAAGAATAGGAATTTGATAGAACATATATTGAATGATAAATATACATTTTTTGGGTAAAGGATAAATATAGGTAAAAGATAGAAAAATCATATAAATGAGATATAAAAGAATATCAAAACAACATTTTTTTATGGAAATTGAATATATACGATGTTGAGAAACATTGGAAGGAATGGTATTTGAATATAATGAATTAATATTATTATGTCTTCCCATGAAAACATTTAGTTAATGAAAAAATGCTATTAAAAATGTATGAATATAGTCCCCCAGATTCAGCAAACATCCATGCAGGAATAACTTATTTCTGCACCAAAGGGACTACATAGGAGCAGCACAGCAGCACTCCATGTATATGTATGAAGGCACGCTGCCATGCTCTAATACATACACAGAAATGTGTATGAGTGCAGGGGGCATGTCTGAGAGCAGTGCTCTCACAAAATATATTCCGCCTGCACACCAGAATTACCATACGGTTCATAGGTTCATAGGTAGGTACTAGGCGATTGGCCCTAGGGCCTATATAAGCCTAGTCAAAGGTACCCTGGCTTTCGCCACCCAAGAAAATTATTTTCCTGTGCCACTGTCGAGCAGAGCCACAGAAGTGATCCCCGGGGTGAATTTCCTATCTCCCATCCAATCATCAAGATTTTTCTTGAAGAGTGATAATGAGGAGTTTTGTTTGATATAGATAGGTAGTTTGTTCCAGAGTATGGAAAGTCTCTGGGACAGGAATCTATCCCTCCAGCATGTTCTGTTTATTGTGGTGATGAGGTTTAGGTCCCTAGAGCATGTAGCTCATAGGGATTGGGATTTCTTTAAGTGGAGCATGTCTAAAAGCTCTAGGTTTGACATAGCTTTGTGTGTTAGGCAGAGATCGCCTCTGAGTAGGCGATATGCAACTGAGTAAAGCTGCAGTTTTTTGAGATGGTCTACATAGGGCATCTCTTTGAGGCCAGTAATCCTCTTTGTGAGGTATTTCTGTGGCCTTTCCAGTTGTTGTAGATGTCTTGTGAGGTACATACCAAAAGGGGCATTGTACTCTATAATGGGTCTAATGAGTGACGAGCATCCACCATGATGCTGGACTCCTGAACACCCCAATGCTGCGCCCGAAAGTACATACCTTTACCTACACCAGCCATAGTGCCTACAGTGGGGAGCTACAACCAGTTATGAGTTGTATTCTTGTCTGCGAGGTTTAAATATAGCTGATTTCTCACCCTTTGCCACGATTGGATGGTTTTGAATATGCTGAGCTAAGCTAAGCTACAGGCAAACCTGCTTAGCTAAGGATGGCAGTGCTTAAAGGGGCAGGTGCTGAGTGCAGCTTACCAGTGCATACATCTACTTAGCTACAATACTTCCTGTTTAGGATTTACATTTCGGCAATGCTTACAGTGCCTCAGCTGAGCTGAGCATAACGTAGCATTATTTACCTTTCATTTTTTAGACTATCATGATGGTGGGTTTCATACATAATTTAGCATAGCTTATGATATGTATGTTGACCTTCCATAACACATATTACATTTTGTGTGACTGCATGTATGGGACACTTGTGTTTATGTGGGGGTTTCACAACTTCAGTACACTGACACCTCACATCTGGCCCTAATACACTACTCTGGTTGGGAAATATAATGACCTCTTTTTTCCTGGATGAGAAACCTTTTGTTATGAGGTGTGCCACATAGAAGGATTTCCTGCCTACTGTGGCAATGTGATTATCAAAGGAGAGACTACTGTCCACCTGTGTCCCAAGGTCTCTTATCACACTTTCGGTGTTAAGTAGACTACCACCTATGTGGTAGTTCAGGGGTACTGAGTTTTTACCAAAATGAATGACAATGCACTTTTTGGCATTGAACTAGAGGCCATGGCTTTGACACCAGGCGTCTGTCTCAGCAAGGCCCTTTTGCAGGATGGCAATGTAAAAAGAGTGAGATCACTCTTTTCACAGAATGTAAACCCCCAACAGGAGAGATCCCCAGAGAATGTCTAGATTCCTGCCATATAATGTATGGCCGTGAAATAAATAAGTGGCCACTGCCAAAATAGTAGCATATCATTAAAGAATGAAGTTAGAAAATAATGACAGTGCTAAGTTTTAGACGTCATACCCTTCAGAAAATGCATGTGAATGCAAAACCTGTTATTCTAACAACTAAGTTTGCAAGACCAATATTTAAAAAGTGTCCATAATGTTTTTATTTTTTTCACATCATCAGGAAAGTTTAAGCATAGCTGCATGGGTGTGCCCATTTCTTAGCTACACTTAGGCCAGCTTAAATGGCCCAAGAAGTTAAATAGCAATAGACAGCCACCATAAACAGTAGTGCAATAGCATAGTCGTTAAAGCATATGCTTTGCATGTAGTCAGTCAGGGCTCTAGCCCCACTGCAGCCAATTCTATCACAAATGTAATATTTTAGTGCATTTATGTAGTAAGCAACTTATATTTCCCAACCAGAGTAGTGTATTAGGGCCAGAAGTGAGGTGTCAGTGTACTGAAGTTGTGAAACCCCCACATAAACACAAGTGTCCCATACATGCAGTCACACAAAATGTAATATGTGTTATGGAAGGTCAACATACATATCATAAGCTATGCTAAATTATGTATGAAACCCACCATCATGATAGTCTAAAAAATGAAAGGTAAATAATGCTACATTATGCTCAGCTCAGCTGAGGCACTGTAAGCATTGCCGAAACATAAATCCTAAACAGGAAGTATTGTAGCTAAGTAGATGTGTGCACTGGTAAGCTGCACTCAGCACCTGCCCCTTTAAGCACTGCCAACCTTAGCTAAGCAGGTTTGCCTGTAGCTTAGCTTAGCTCAGCATATTCAAAACCATCCAATCGTGGCAAAGGGTGGGAAATCAGCTATATTTAAACCTCGCAGACAGGAATACAACTCATAACTGGTTGTAGCTCCCCACTGTAGGCACTATGGCTGGTGTAGGTAAAGGTGTGCACTTTCGGGTGCTGCATTGGGGTGTTCAGGAGTCCAGCATCATGGTCAGTCTCATTATTAAAGACCATAAGGGTTAGTGCTGCAGGACCAATACCAGGGCTCCCAATATAAAGCAGAGGCCTGGGACACTCTTGCCCGAGATCCCATCACTGCCACTGCCGTCCCTCAGACTGCTGAGCAGGTCCAGCACCACTTTGGTGACTTGAAGTGGAGGAAGAGGAACATTTTGGGCCAGTGGGTCCAGGAAGCCCGAGCAGGGAATGATCCAGCTGTGTGTAAGTATTACTCAAAATAAGTGTTCTCCAAAGTCCAGCCTGTGCATGTGATGTATAGGTATGCATAAATGTGTTTCTTATCACCTGTGCAGCTTCATCTGAGTGGGCTATGAATCAAGAAGCACATGCAAGCAGGCTGCTAAAGCTGCATCATGAGGCTAGTGAGTAATAATCTAGCTTGTAGTATTCATAACAAAGGAGTAGAATGTCACCTGCCAGTATTAAAAATGGGTATGGTTTGTACTGAATAAAGCAGACAATATTACAGTAATAGTCTCACATAGGTTATTCATGAATAAAACTGTAACTGACTGAATAAAATACAAAACCCTGGACTGGTTGTGTTTACTCTGGTATGGTATGATTTGAAATCTGTACAGGTTATGCATAGCAGCTAGAGCTCTGAAAGAATTAAACAATCAAGACTCATCTGACATAGTTACTGCCCCTGTAAGACATAAGATTAACTGATATCAAAAATGTCACACACCGTGATCTGATATCTGAATAGTAATGTTGTGTTAACCACTGTTTTCTACACTGTGCTATATCAAAAGATATGTATAGGAATGTATGTATAAGAATGTTGTACTTACAAGGTCAGATGGTACAACAAAGAGAGAATGAGAAAGAAATCATTAAAAGAAGAAATAGCAGTTTCTCAATAGCTTCTTCTGATGAAACACACACTTGTTATACTTTTAGCAGAAACAGCCACGGTTTGAATCCCAGGAGTGGTAGTAAGCTGTATGCATAAATTAAAATAGGAATTTGTGAAAATGTGTAGAAACAGTCGGGTAGTGTTAACAAACATTCCGTCCACAGGTCTTCTAGGTAAGTGAAATTAGAAGGTACCTATAAGAAGGCTGTGATAATACTGTGTACAAACATAACACTGCCCAACCCAATGCTATAGTTGTTGTAATAATACTGCAGATTAATGAGTATAGCAATGATCATTAAAGCTGTGAGCACTGCATGAATCTACATTTGTTAACTGACATCTCTCTCTCTCCCCCACCTTATCTTCACCAATAATCTAAACACATAAATGAATGGGTATGTTTTCCACCAAACCTACTGTTGGGACATGTATCCTGGTGTTCTATAAATGTTGAAAGGCATTCCAATTAATGTTCCCTGTTCATATACTATCATTGGCATCCTTTTGCTATCAATGTAACCTGCATGCTGGTGTAATGTCCACTGTGGCTCCATATATGCATGTGTTCTGTTTGCTATGAAAATGTTCCACATCTGTTGTTTTGGGTTAATGGGAATACTCATGCAAGCTGTTTTAACTAATCCTGGAATGTGTTTACCATTACTAACCAACATATGTTCTACAACTGCAACACCATAGTACATCAGGGAAGGCCGATCCCAGCGGATCTGCCTCTCCCACTTTAGCTGGCTGTGGCACCGGGCCCATGCACATCTGGGATCTACCCCGGGACCACCTCATCCACTGGTCCTGCATGACCTTTGGGTGGAACTGCCTCAGGGGATGGGGCTCACCCCCCGTGGCATGGGTGCGAATAGGATCCTGTCACCCGAAGCCAGGTCCAGGCTCTGGTGCATAGCAAGGTCTGCAAGGAATTGGGAGATATGCTACTCCAGCTTGAGGGCTGTGTGGTGCAATTAGAGGGTCAGCCTGCCCCTCCTGCTCAGTCCCCACCACAGCCCCCTTCGGGGCTGTGAAGGTACAGTGATGACTGCCCACGGGTGGGGACCTCAGTCCCACTGTATAGTTGGGGGCTTGCGGCCTTCCGATTACCAAACACCCCTCCCCCTCTAAGTTGTTTACCCCCACGTGTCATATACCACCCCTCCGTGCTGTTTTGTCTGTCTTGTCTTTCTGCCTACACAACCTACCTCCCCAAATATAACTACCATCCTTCCCCAACTTCCCATTCTCACCTTAAACAAAAAAAGGGCAATCTGTTCCCCAAAAAAAAAAAAAATTTACCCCATACATAGCTCTGCATTTTGCACACAGACATGGTCCCCTTACTCAATCTACCCCACTAGCTGCCTCTCATCTTGTTTTGCCCCCTGCTTGCCCCCATTACACAACTTCCCCGTATGCCTTTTTTATTTTTATTTCAAATTAGCACAGGTTCAAGCAGATGTAAGCGAAGCTAAGCTGACGTCAGTGTACGTAAGCATCGCTTAAGCTCGCTTAGCTCCATGCAAACATGTGCAAACCTGCTTACAACTGCTTAAAACTCCCCTAATCCCCCTGTCTCTATCAGCCACTGTTCTGCCTAGCAACAAAATAATAAGTCCTTGTAAGTCTTGAACCCAGGACCATGTACAGCATAGCCACAACAAGTTACCAATAAGCCATCTGTGCTGTATGATATAGGGATGATTTCTCTAACATATCATGCAGAACAGTCAGTCTACCATAGGGAATGTACAATATGGAAGCACTAAACATTCTAATGACACACACACACACACACACACACACACATATATATATATATATATATATATATATATATATATATATGGATTCCTATTACAAGAACAAAAGTTCACTACTCTGAACTTGTGATAGGAAGCCTCATTTCTGCGAAAGTTCACTTTAATGAAAGTGAACTTTTGCGTAAGTGCACTTCACTGAAAACAACACAGCACAATGGAGGACAAAAAAAACAAGCTATGTCCTCCCCTATGGTGCGATAGTCATGGACCTTAGGGTTAGGGCACAGGTTAGGGTAAGTGGATAACCCTACAGGCTATTCCCTTACTATGACCCATGCCCTATCCCTAAGGTCTGTGAGTACTGCACGGAAGTTCAGTACAACACCCGTTCGTAGTACTGAACTTCGCTTAAGTGCACTTTCGATTAAGTGCACTTTCATTGCAGTGAGCATTTCATGCACTATTTTGAATGACTAAAAATGTGATCTAGTGTATGGAACCCATATAAATATATATATATATATATATATATATATATATATATATATATATATATATATATATATACTTATAGATATATATAAAGAGAGTATATATAGAGGGTGCACAGAATATCAAACAGCCATTATTCCTACAGTTGCCACCTTTTCGAATGGCCAGAATCTGATTCTTTCCTACAAATGAGAATTATTGCATGAAAACATATACCCACACACAATGCAAAGGGCATGACACCACACATTTTGCATACATATAAATGTTTATTTGTGTACTATTTATTTTTATTTTTTTTAATTTTATTTTACATTTGTTTACCAGGAAAATCCAGCTGGACCAGGTCTATTTTCAGTAGATGCCCGGGGAGAAAATTTCCACAATTAAGATATAGTAAGAAGTTAATACAATGAGAAATATACAAAATGGTAAGACAGTAGATTACTTACAAGCAGAGATATTCAATAATTTGTTCACAATAGTTAACAGGCATTGCAGGACTGAAATACAGTTAGATTAATATTTACAAAGGTAGTATAGACAGTTTACATTTCTAGTAAGTGTACACTGAAAAAAGCACAAAGACAAATGTGGCTTATTCTAAGAGTATGTATTTCTATGTGAGTAGAATAGTGTGAATTCTAGACTGGAGTTGTTTGGAGGAGGAGAAGAGAAGGTATAAAGATTGTCAAGTGATTGTAGAATATGAGCATCCAAAGCATGTGTTTGAGGGAACTGAGTATGTGACAGTCTGCATGTATTAATATGTACTGTGTACTGTGATCTTTGAATGAACTATGAGCAAAGGAAAAATACTGACAAAACAAGAGTCTGCTTGAAAACAGGAAATGTGCCTTTTCTTGGAAGTGTATCAGATTTTCTTTCTCTGCCTAGAGATATGATGATGTGAATTGCCTTATGTTTATGAGTAAACCTTTGATTGGTTAATTACCCTGTATAATGATCTAATTGGTTCATTTTATATTTTTTGTACTGTCAGCAATATCACCAGTATATAAGCTTGTTTATTCCTTTGTTCTGGGAGTCTCCCTGGTGCTTTACATGAGGCTCCCACATGTGTGTACTGTAGTTAATAAAAAAACACTGAAGTTGAGAAAGAACTATATCTGTCTTCATTTTCAAAGTAATGTGTAACGTAACAGTTGGTGCCGTGACTCGGATCTAAATTCAGAGCAAGCTGCAGTAGTCAGGAACTGAACGAAATACTGCTAACAAAAGGGCCATTAGCAGACTTTTCTGTTTCTGCAGTGTTCCTTTCATTTTTCTGCACCTGTCTGCTTTAAAGATTTGCAAATATTTTTTTTTTTATGCAGAAAATGCTATGATTTCTCTCATTCAGTTGTTTTGAGGTAAGTGGCATGCATTTCTTTTCTGCTATTGAATGTGTGGATTAATACAAAAATACTGGCGACATACGTATGAAAGGAGGTATGATAGTGTGGTAACAAGACGTTTATATAACGCCTTAGCTAAACTTGTATTACACAAGTATAGCTCTATTTGAGTGAAAATGGGAGTGAGTGCGGGAAAAATAAATGAGCCAGAAAGAGGTACACCAGCTGGTTATATGTTTTACCATGTGTCCCCGGACAGTTGCATGTTTTTAAATCAGTGGATTGCTCTTACTAAAAATTATGGTGACCTTGCTTTTCCCGAAAATGGTAGTTTTAATAAAGATATTTTGACTAATTTGTGAAAGAAATTAAAAAAGAAAGGAAAAATACCAGGGTTGTGCTGGGCAGCTTTTAATGATTGGATTTGTGAGGCTAAAGAAAGGAAAAAGGACTCGGTCATCAGTAGTCTTAAGGACAATCAAAAAAAAATAAAAGAGCAGATAAAGAAACTGCAGCATACTGTGAGTAATCTAGATGCAGCAGATGATAAACACTTAAGGGAACCACCCTTTAAGGGATTATATTCTGTACAGGAATTAAGTAAATTGCAACTAACTAAATCATCTGAGGATGATAACCCCTGGTTCCCCCCACCCCCTACGGCTCCTCCACCACAATATCAGCCTTCACAGGTTCAAGACGGTGCAGTGAGCTCCACAACAGAGGGTAAAGGCCAGCAGGGAGAAGAGCAGACCACTCCCGACTTTGAAAGTTGAGATCAGGCAATGGGAGGCCAATCTAGCAGTCCGATTATAGAACAACTTGGCCAAATAGATACAGGTAAACCTTCACCTAGACTAACCCATTCCAAGACAAAAAAAAAAACCATCAAAAAAGAAAAGCACAAATGCTTTTTGACCCTAGGTCTAGCCAGCCGAAAATATATCAAAATAAAAAAGCCGTATATTTACACAAGGTTCATAGGTTCATAGGTTCATAGGTTCATACTAGGCTATCTGCCCGAGGGCATTTACAAGCCTAGCTCTATCTTTTGTGGCTTACCACCCACCTTTATGGGGGGGAACTCCCATTATTTTTTTTTCTGTGCCTCTGTTAAAGGGCAAATATTACAAGCAATGCCCAATTGTGATTGAAGACAATGACGGCTACATTGGCCTGGACAAATCTAACCAGGATTCTGATTCTGAATCGGGCACTAGCCCATCAGATAAAGAAGGAGTATTCCCATTGAGAGAAGTCCCAAACCCAGCACATGCTAGGGATGCGGGACAACCAGCTACTGCAGTGGTACCTAGGGCGTGGTCAGCAGTTGATTTTCAAGCGATTACTAAATCACTCCCGCCCATTCATACTAACCCAATGAAGTTTCAACGTGTATTGGTAGGACATATTTGTCTGCAAAATCCTACCATAGAAGAGGTTAGAGCTGCCCTCCAATACGCTGTCTCAGCTGATCTGAAGAAATGTATCTGGGATCATACTAATGTTCCTACCCCAATACCGAAGCACAACATACAAGGGAAAATGGGTTTGAGGTGGTTAGGCAACGTATAGTCGATGCTATCACTGTAATAGTGCCATCTACCCCCAATTGGTCAAAAATTAAATCAGTCATACAGAAAGATGATGAGCCTGTAGATGAATACTTAAATCGACTCACTGAAGCCTTTGCGGCATATTCCGGGTACCCAGAGCCCACCGAAGGACCAGCACAAAGCGGGCTGTCAGCTGCTTTTGTAGATGGGTTACACCCTCAGGTGAGGGACAAGTTAAAGGAAGTATGCTTAAACTGGCCTAGTTTGGGCTTACATGAGTTAGTCCAGCAGGTACAATACCCATCTGACCATTTGGCTAAAGAAAAGAAGGATTTACAGGAGAAATTAGTAAAAGCAGAAATCCAAATGTGTAGCGCTTTTGGCCAACTGACTGATCAACGGGGTAGAGGAAGAGGGCAAGGGAGAGGGAGGGGTGGACGCCCAAGGAGCAGGAAATCAGAATAGACAAAACTGGCAGGGAACACAGTCGGCCCCACCCCAAAATTCTAATAATCAGACAGAGTGTTTCAACTGTGGCCAAGTAGGCCATTGAAAAAATGAGTGTCCATATTTGGCTGAGGAACCTGCACCATACACTGATGCGTCACATCAGTGGAATTCTAACTAGATGCCGGCCAGTCGACAGCAACCACAATGAAGGCTCCCTGAACAGAAACAACAGCAATTGTTCCCTTTTATTCCTGTGGATCAAGATGGACCACATGTTATGTTACTGGTTAAAAATAAACCCTATCCATTTTTAATTGATACCAGAGCAACTAAATCCATGCTAGCTGGCAAAGCAACCATGAATTTTCCCCTCTCCAACAAAATAACTAGAGGAGTGGGTGTCTCTGGTATACCTATTGAGTGTTACGAAACTGTTCCAGTCCCAGTAACTTTGGGACCTCTACGGGAAAACCATGCATTTTTAGTAGGACCATCAGCACCTTTAAATCTATTAGAAAGAGACTTGCTTTGCAAAATGAGGGCCACCATTTTTTGCACAGCAGATGGAGTTTACCTCCAAGTACGTTCAGACCACCAGGATAGTACCCTAGCAGCCTTAGATGACACTATCACTTTACAGATGATGTGTATTCAGTCAGATTCTCACAGAAATGAGTATTTACATTCCCTACCCTCTCACCTGTGGACTACTCATGAGAATGATGTAGGGTTTTTGACCTCAGCTACTCCTGTAAAAATAACCCTGAAAGCAGGAGCAAATTTGCAGCGAGTACCACAGTACTCTTTGACAGCTAAGGCCATATCTGGTATTGCCCCTGTTATTTCTGCATTGGAACAACAAGGGATCATAGTACCCACCACAAGCCCATGTAACACCCCGATATTACCAGTAAAAAAACCTGGCAAACAAGCTTACAGATTTGTGCAGGACTTGCGGTAAGTTAACAAAGCTGTTTTGCCTGTTTTCCCAATTGTACCAAACCCAGCTACTATTTTGAGCTGTATCCCACCTACTGCAAAATGTTTTACGGTAATAGATATTTCATCAGCTTTTTTCTCTATTCCAATACATCCTGATAGTCAGTATTTGTTTGGATTTACCTACAAAGGTCAGCAGTATACTTGGACTTGATTGCCCCGGAGATACGTAGAATCCCCAACCTTATTTTCTAGAGAGATGCATAGACAGTTACAGGATCTGCAACTACCATCACATTCAGTTCTAGTCCAATATGTGGACGATATTCTTATAGCTTCACCAGACAGTAACTCATGTAGGTAAGATTCCCTTCTAGTGTTAAACTTTTTAGCTACACGAGGGTTTAAAGTAAATAGATCAAAATTACAATTCTGTCAGGAAAAGGTGCAGTATTTGGGACATATTATTGCAATGGGTTTTCGTCAAATACTCCCAAATCGCATAACTTCTATTCAAAGTGCCCCACACCCTGTAACCCAGAGGCAGCTTCGAGGATTCCTTGGCCTAGCAGGATACTGTAGACAGTGGGTGCCTAATTTTTCAGAAATTTCGGCCCCCCTGTTACAACTCCTAAAACAGGATATTACGGAACCTTTACCCTGGATGTCACAATATGATGAGGCTTTTCAGGCTATCAAAACAGCCTTGGTAAATCCTCCTGCCTTAGGGTTGCCAGATTATTCTAAACCTTTTGTTTTCTTTTGCTGTAAGTGAAACAAGACTGCCTTGGGTCTCCTAGCCCAGCAACGCACTGAAGGCTACCGACCTATTGCTTACTATAGCACTCAGCTAGATCCGGTTGTCTCTGGTTACCCGGCATGCTTACGGGCTGTGGCAGCTGCCACTGTTTTGGTCGATATGGCAGCCCCACTAACCTTGAGACATGATACTATATTAGCAGTTCCACATGCTGTTCAAGTGCTACTTCTAAAAACAAAAACACAGTATCTTTGAAATGCACGCCTTACTAAGTATGAACTAAGTTTAATAAATAATCCTGCCCTGCAAGTCATACGGTGCCCACCATTGAACCCTGCCTCTTTAATACCAACTTCGGATGAGGGCGAACCACATCATTGCGTGCTTGTAGTTAACTCTTTTCTTTCTCCTAGGTTACATTTATATGACACTCCTTTGCAAAATCTTGATTTATTTCTTTTTGTTGATGGATCCTGCTTACAAACAAACTCTGGTGAATTCCAAGCTGCATGGTCAGTCTGTACTCCGACTAAAGTTTTATGGTCAGCACGATTACCCCCAGGCACTTCCGCGCAGGCTGCGGAACTAGTGGCATTAGTGAATGCATGTAAAATAGCTAAAGACAGGTCTGTTACTATATATACTGACTCTCGTTATGCCCATGGTGTTGTTCATGATTTGGTATATTGTGAAAGGAATGAGGGTTTTTAACATCTTCCGGGGCACCCGTTAAAAAACATTTTTATATCAATAACTTGCTACAAGACTTATTGTTACCTGCTAAACTTGCTGTTGTTAAATGTGCATACCATCAATCTAATGACTCTTTTGAAACTAAGGGCAATAATTTAGCTGACTGGGCTGCTAAACAGGCTGCTCTCTCACAAACTGTTCAGGGACATTTTTTACAGTCTCTGCAACCAATGGTTACTTTTGATACCACAGTGTTAAAAGCTTTACAGGATGAAGTCCCAGAATCAGAAAGGACAACATGGCTGGCTCAAGGTTGTTTTAAATGCTCTGATCTCATTTGGCAACATCCAGATGGCAGATTGGTCTGCCCAATGTCCATGTTAAATTCTCTTATTAAAGCGTATCATTTGCCAGCCCATGTCGGGGTACAAGCGTTAATAAAACAAATCCAAAAGGATTGGTTTGCCCCAGGATTTTCTGCTTCTGTACAGCATTTTTTGAGCATGTGCTCCATTTCATAGGTTCATAGGTTCATACTAGGCTATCTGCCCTAGGGCATTTATAAGCCTAGCCAGAATGTGTTTGGCTTTCGCCACCCATTTTAAATTTATTTTGCTATGCCCTTTTTCGAGGTTAGTATACTGTGCCTCTGTCTAACAGTGACACAGAAGTGATACCTGGGGTAAACCTATGATCTCCCATCCACTCTTCAAGATTCCTCTTGAAGAGAGTCAATGAGGGACTCTGCCTAACCTGGACTGGGATTTTATTCCAGAGTGAAGGGAGCCTCTGGGTTATGAATCTGTCCCTCCAGCATGTCCTATTTATTTCAGTGCTGAGGTTCAAGTCTCGCGAGCGCGTAGTTCGATGGGATTTGGATTTTCTGAGGTGCAGCATGTCCATTAATTCCGGGTTGGACATGGCTTTATACGTCAGGCACAGATCGCCTCTGAACAGGCGGTATGCCACTGAGTAGAGCTGGAGTTTCTTTAACCGGGCAGCATATGGCATCTGTTTGAGCCCTTTGATCCTCTTGGTGAGGTACTTTTGGGGTCTTTCCAGTTGCTGCAGGTGTCTGGTAAGGTACATCCCAAAAGGGGCATTGTACTCAATTATGGGCCTGATGAGGGATGAGTAAAGAGGCACGATGACCTCCCCTGATCTAGATGTGAATCCCCTCATGATTAGGTGGGCTATATAAAATGTTTTTCTAACCACTTTGGCAACATGGTTGTCAAATGAGAGATTGCTATCAACTTGGGTCCCCAGGTCCCTAGTTACTTCTAATGTACTTAATGGATTACAACCTATGTGGTAATTTGTGGGCACTTTGTTTTTGCCAAAGGGGATGACTATACAGTTTTTGGCATTTAGCTTGAGACCATGGCTCTGGCACCAGTTGTCTGTTTCTATGAGGCCCTTTTGGAGGATTCTTGTGTCGGCTGGAGAGTCGATTATGGCGCCCAGTTTGCAGTCATCTGTGAACTTGGTCAGCCACAGTCCTTCCGTGTTGGCCTGTACCTCTGAGAAATATATACCGAACAAGAGAGGTCCCAGGACTGAGCCTTGTGGGACACCACTTCTAACTGGTTTGGAGTCTGACATGGCTCCAGCAATTCTAACCATGTGGGTTCTGTCTTTGAGCCAGTTTGCAATCCATCTAGTGACATAGGGGTTTATATTTAAGCTGGTGAGCTTATCTATAATGCCCGAGTGGGGTATTGTATCGAAGGCTTTTGCAAGGTCCAGGTAGGCTGTGTGGACCACCTTCCCCTCGTCATTGGCCTTGGTGACTGTTTCAAAGAAATCAACCAGGTTTAAGAGGCAGGATCTGCCCTTAACAAAGCCGAACTGGGTAGGATCCAGTGTTTGTAGGTCCCCAATATCTTTATTTATGAGGTCCATGATGATCCTTTCCATAGCTTTGCAGACCAAGCTAGTCAGGCTTATGGGGCGATAGTTTCCAGGATCCGTTGAGGCACCACCTTTATGGAGAGGGACCACTGTTGCTGTACGCCACTCTTTGGGCATATATCCTGTAGTAAGGCTGAGATTGAACAGTAGTTTTATGTTTGGGTTTAGCTCTTCTTGGAGTTAATGTAGGACACAGCTCGGGACACCATCTGGTCCCATTGATGCTGTGTTTTTTGCTTTGGAGAGGGCGGCTCTTACCTGTGCATCTGAGATGTCAGGGGGGCAGCACTCTGCTGGGATAGATATTTTCCCTTTTGGTGGTGGGGGGGGTTTGCGCTGAACCTGTCAGCTAGGATGTTGGCAATGTCTGTGGGTTCCGTGTATTTTTTGTCATTTTGGACTAATTCTGAGCATATCTGGGAATTCCCACCCAGGTTCCTAACATAACTAAAGAAAGCCTTATGATTATCCTTAGTGTCCTGTGCAATTTTTCTCTCGAAGCTGGCCTTAGACAATTTTATGTGTGCCCGTAGTTTTTTGCTAATACTGATCAGTGATGCCTTCCCTTTTTGGGATTTTGCTCTATCATTTAGTAGCTTCCTCCTTCTATTGTATAGTTTGTTCATGGCTGGGATCCACCAGACAGGACGTCTGCCTTTGGAGGATTGGGTCTTGGTTTTATTTGGGATTGCATGATCCATGCATTCCTGAAGGTGTTCATAGAATGCGTTTATAAAGGATTCTGCAGTCTGGGCCTATTTTCCACAGGCCCGGAGGCTTTGAAGGATTCCACCTCAGTTTTGAGGAGTGTTTACAGTATAACATTTCAAAAGGCACTATGGCTCCCGCACAACCACTGCCAAAACCATTGGGACCATTTTGCGCTTTGCAATGAGATTTTATTGAACTTTCACCTTGTGCTTACCCATTGTTATGAATTGATACCTCATTTTCGTGTTCCCTGTCAAATATATTTGGAGCGTGGAACACATTTTACTGCTCAGTTGATTGATTCACTGTGTAAAATATTAGGCATCACTTCATTTTTTTTTATTTTATTTTACATTTGTTGACCGGGCTAGTCTAGCTGGAGATATTTCCATTTTCAGTAGAGGCCTGAGGAGAAAAGCTCCAAAGAAGTAAAAATTTATACATACATAAAAATCAACATACATAACAATAAGACATTTAGTAATCAGGTTAGTAATAACAAAACAGCAAAATTCTTCAAAATTCTTCTAATAAGTTAGTATAACATGAATTAAATACTACCACACACAGAGAAATTCCAATTAATATCATACAGGAAAAATACTTGGAGATAAAGATACAAAGATAATAAGTAACAAAAGTAGAACAATAAGAATGGGGTAAGGAATATGAAGGGGTTAGAGGAGAAGAAAGCAGGTTAAGATAGTTAACAGGGAAAGAAGCAAGGAGAGGATGAAAGGGGAGAAAAGAAAAAGCCCAGTGGAGAATAGAGTGAAACAAGAGTAAGAGAGATAGTTTAAGATAAGTAGTACTAGTGGAAAGTTAATCAGGTTTACAACAGGAACAAAGCCAGTGATTTTTGGAAGTGTCGTTTAATATTTTGTTTGAAAAGAGGCAGAGAGGAAATCATTGTTATGTTAGTAGGTAACAAATTCCATTTTGTACCTACAGAATTGGTGAATAGGGAGTTACCAGCAGTGTTATTGGATTTTATAGAAGTAGTCAAGAGTTTACTAGAAGAACGGAGAGAGTTTAGATTGTTATAGGGGATGATGAGTTGGGAGAGTATAGGGGTGTTATTTGGTTGGTACAGTATTTTATGGGCCAGAATGAGTTGATGGATAGCAAGATAGTTTTGAATTTCAAGCCAGCCTAGTAGTTTCAGGTTAAGACAATGATGGGTTCTGTAGGGGTTACCAGTAGCGAGCAATGTTATTGTAGCAGGTAGCCAATTTGTTAAGGTTGTTTTCTTGAGGTTGGTAAAGATGGGTGAAGCATAAAGAAGAGTAGAAATAAGATGGGAGTGAGCGATCCTAGTTCTAGTAGCTGGTGTAAGAAATGGTCTAATTCGATACAAGGATCCTATTTTTCTGTTGACTAGTTTTATAGAGTTGTTAATATGTTGGTCAAAAGAGATTATTATCAATGGTAATACCTAACAGTTTAGTTGTAGAGTCAGGTGAGATGACAGTGGCACTGTTGGAGGAGATATTAAAGTTTAAGGGGGAGGTCCTGGAAGTGGGGGTAAAGAGAAGAAGTTTAGTTTTTTTAGCATTTAGTAAGAGGAGTCGACTGGAGAACCATGTTTCCACGGTATTAAAGACATTTTGGGTAAGAGAGATCAGTTCTGAAGTGGAAGATGCTGAGCAGATGAGCGTAGAATCTTCGGCATATTGAATGCATGTAGCTTGAGGGATTATTGTTTGAAGATCATTAATGAAGAGGGAAAAGAGAAGTGGGCCAAGGATAGAGCCTTGAGGAACTCTGATAGAAACAGGCAAAAAAGAAGAAATGTGGTTATCCCATAGAACTGCCTGTTTTCTGTTTGTGAGATAGGAATTAAACCATGTAATGGCTGAGGTATCAAAAGAGTGAGATTCTAGAGTCTTAATTAATAAAGTGTGGTTGACCATATCAAATGCTTTAGAAAGGTCAATGAAGAGGGCAGAAGAGAGTAAGTTGTTGTTACGGTTCTGATTAATAGTGTCTACAAAGGAAAGCAAGGCAGTAGTAGTACTGTGATGTGATCTAAAACCATGTTGACAGTCTGCTATAATGTTGTGAAGAGAGATATTGTACAAGTTGATGATGGATACATTTTTCCATAATTTTTGCCAAGGGTGAGAGGAGAGCAATAGGTCTATAGTTAGAATAGTCAGTGGAATTTCCACCTTTATGAAGTGGGATGATATGAGAGGCCTTCCAGATATCAGGGATGATTTCTTCTTTGATGGTCCTATTTATGAGAATAGATATAGGATATGCGATGACCTTGGCAGCCTTTTGAAGAAATAGTGAAGGGAGCTTGTCAGCAGAGGGGGTGCAAGGTTTTAGTTTGAGAAGGAGTCTATAAATGTAAGATGTAGAGATAGGTTGTAGAGAGAATTTAAAGGAGGAGTTAGTTAGGTTACTTGGTAGACAGAAATTGTTGGCATTTAGTTGTTTAGCAGGAGCTTGTATAGTTTCAGTGAAGAAAGAGTTAAAAGCATCTGCAGTTTTTTGAGGGGTGTCAGGGTCAGCATTAACTGGGGAAGGTGTTTTAGAGGTTCCTGGGGAGAGGAGTTTATTGACTGAGGACCAGAAGAGTTTAGAATTATTAAGATGATTTTGCTGTAGTTCAAGGTAGAATTTCTTTTTGTCAGATATTACTGCCTTTTTAGTTAAATTTCTAAGCTGACGGAAGTGTAAAAAGTCAGGGTTATTTCTGTGGGATCTCCATGAGGCCCAGACTTTATTTCTAGTAAGAATAAGTTTTTTAGTTTCATGGGAGAGCCAAGGGGCTGAATTAGATTTCATTCTAATACTACGTTCAGGAGCATGTTTATCAAGAATGGATAAAAAAGTTGTATTAAAGTAGATTACCGCATTTTCAAGAGGAAGCATTTTTAAGGGGTTCCAGTTACATAACCCAAGTTCAGTCTGAAACAGGTCTGGATTAAAATTTTTGATGGTGCGTACTTTTCTTATAATGTGGGGGATAATACAATCAGTCTTTTCCCTAGTTATGAAAGTTAAAGAGTGATCACTAACATCATCAGGCAGGGTTCCTGTTCTGTAGTTATGTTCGACTCTGTTTATAAGTATCCAGTATAGAATGCTTTCTCTATTACTATGTTTATTTAGCCTAGTAGTTGAAGTAATAGTTTGGGTAAAACTATGAAGGTCGATATGAGATGAAGGGTTTTCAGCATTAATGCTATTCCAGTCTATGTTAAGGTCGCCTAGTATTATGGTTTCTTGAGGATAAGTAGCAGATACCCAACTAAGATAATTTTCGAGGATAGGTATATTGTTACCAGGAGGCAGGTACATGCAGATGATATAAAGGGATTTTTTGGAATTTAATTGAAGTTTAGCAATGATGGCTTCTATCTTGTTATCTTGAGTTGGAGAGTCTGGAAGGGTAGTGATATTCAGATGATTTTTAAAAAGAATTGCAACACCACCACCTTTGCGGTTGGGACGGTCGAGTCTTACTATATTATAGCCCTGGGGAATAATTTCAGTGTCTTTAGTGGTAGGTTTTAGCCAGGTTTCTGAAAGGCAGAGAATATCAAATGATTGAGTATGAAGGAGGGCATGCAGGTATGGTACTTTGTTGTTTATGCTTTGGATATTAAGATGGCCTATTAAGAAGGTGTTATTAAGTTTAGGTATAGACACTAGGGGAGAAGGGAAAGTAGGACCAGGGTTAGGGTGGATGTCTCCATCTAGAAGGGATGGATTTGTAGGTTTGTTTATGAGGTTAATCTTTAGAAGGGTTTGTATTTTAGTTTTGTTCTCTGAAGGCGCAACATAGTTGAGGTGTGTGAGTCTATGGAATTTAGGTAAATGATAATTAGGGGTAGAAGAAATATTTGGGTATGGGATAAGTGGAAGGAGAAATGTTGACGTGTGTTTGCTAGGGTGGAAGTGTTGGACATAAAATGTTTTTTCATAGTAGGACAGGAGGTACATTGAGCATAGGGTGGAAAGAAGTAGGAGTGAGAATAAGAGCTGGGTAGGCTGGTAGGAAGCCATAGTAAGAGGAGTAGTAGTATAATAGAAAGATATGAGAAAGTATGAGTGGAGAAAGTAGAGAGGGATATACTACTGAAGAGGTAAGAATTAGAATCAGGAGAAGCAAAGAGGGGACAGGAGTAAAACAGAATGAGGAGTTAAATAAGGGGAAGTTATAATGGGAGGGGAAAGTGAAAGGAAATAAGAAAGGAGATTATGGAAATGAGTGGGAGTGTAAGGTGGAGAAAGGGTATAAGTGGGGGTGGGAGGAATAGGGGTGGAAGGAGAAGGATTGGAAGGCTAGGATTGAGGGTGTGTCCAGAGAGCTATAAGGTAAGGACCCCTGGGGTGGGTGGGAATTGGGGGTAGGGAGGGGAGCGGAGTGAGCCCGCAGGGCGAACAGAGCGGGCAGAAACAACTGAAGGTGGGCTAGGAAGGAGACAATCAGAAAAGCAGGTAAGTATGATGGCAATAGAAAGTATAATCAAGGAAGGGGTAAAAGAGAAGTCAATAAAGCACCAGTGGGATGAATAAAGTTGAGGAGGATTAGGGCAGTAAAACATACAGTAGGGGAGAAGGAAGAAATAGGTGAAAGTGTAGCAGGTAAGGATTAGGCAGGTTACAGCAGTAAGTAAAGAAAACTACAGTTAGCAGGGAGGTAGATAGACAGCAAGGTATATACAGAGATTAAGGGAGATCAGAAGACCAAAAACCTAACCTTGCAAACTAAAAAGGGGTAATCAGAGGCAGTAGGAGCAGCAGAGAAGTAATCAGAGAGAGGAGACTGCCATCTACTGGATAGTGTAGGTAGTGAAAATGAGAAAGGGGCAGCTGAAATTGGATAGCAAGAGTGATAGGGAGTAAGAGTAGAGAAAAAAAGCTAAAAAGTAAGGGGTGTGAAGGGGTAGTGGAGATTAAGAAGAGGAGAGGTACTGGCTGCTAGGCTCTAGGACACAGGCAATTGTCTGGACTCTTTAGGTTGACCTAATAGGAGGCTATAAATCAACAAAACAGTGCCCAGGACCTACTTTATGTTCCTTGAATGGAGAGAATATAGGAAACCAGCAACTTTCAATCACTGTAGGCAGGGCCAAGTTCGTCCGACACCAGTAGGAGGTAAGCAGGACAGGAAACAATAGAGATTGAGCTAGAACTTTAGGGAGACAGGTAAGGCAGATAGGTAGGAAGGGAATAAAAAAAAAAAGACAGGGTTAGCATAGGTGTTCAAATTCTGGAGGTACAAAAGAAAAATAAAAACAATACAACAAAACCAGCAGAGGTAAATAGCAGCAAACAGGCAAACAGTCTAACACTAAAACCAGCTTTAGCAGATAAAATTCACATAGACCAACAATATAAGGTAGCAAAAACATCTATCAATCAAACATATAAGTCTGTTTAAACAGAATGTAAAAGCAAAGGTAGTATATTCATCATCACTCTTTTGAAAAGGTTTGTGTTACAGAAAGGTATGAGATTGTAACCAAGTCAAATGCAGTGCTACCTCAAATAAAAGAAAGCTAAAGATCTAATTAAAATATAATCCAGACAAAATAGCCTATTAATTTTTAAAGTCCATAGTATAATAGCTAAAGATACTACGATAACAGCAATGAGAGCTAAGCAATAATATTAAGCTGAAATACTATTACAGTTAGGGCAGGAGTACTCGCAGAGCCTGCATAAGCCCCTGAAGAGTTACGCTGAGAGTGTAGGGTTGTTAACTTAGATAATGTGGCATGTTGTAATGTTTGCAACGGAAAAACGCCAAGTTATACAAACAGTAAGCTCCACATGGGTGGCGCAGCTGTAGTAGCGATAAGGCTACAAAACTACAGGCAGTCGGAAATAAACTATTTGTTCATTCATATATGATTCGTAAATGATTCAAAATGTCTGGAAAATAAGTTAAAAAACAACTATAATATTGCAGTATAGCATTATATTATCAGCTGGAAACGCTGTAAAGCTATAAGGCCTCAATGCAGGGAGCGCATGCTTATACCAACATAAAGTTATACCAATAGTAAGTTCCACATGGGTATTTATACCAATGCCAAGCTATACAAATAGTAAGCTCCAGGTGGGTGGTACAGCTTTGGTAGCGATAAGGCTACTAAAGTATAGACAGTCATAAATGATTCAACATGTCTGAAAAATAGGTTAAAATACCACAATACTAATGCAATATAGTGTTATATTAATAGCTAGAAACGCTTCGATACTATATAGGCTCAAATTAGGGAGCGCATAGTGAGTAGCAAGAAAAGAATGGTGCAGTTCAGTTTGCGATGGCAGAAACGCCAGTTAATGCAAATAGAAGCGCCACATGGGTGGCGCAGTTTAGGTAGCGATAAGGCTACAGAACTACAAGCAGTCTAAAGAGGTTCAAAATGTCTGGAAGTGAAGTAAAAAAGAGAAATTATTAGCACAGTTCAATATAGTGTTACCAGCTAGAAACTCTACATTTAGTTGCGATAAATAACCTTGCAGGTATTAAGACAAGGTTTGTTAGCATCTTAACAATTTCTTAATATTGCTCAATAGAAATCAAAGCAAAAACAGTTGCAAACGGATTATATTATCCATGTCAGTTGCGATAAATAACCGTGCAGGTATTAAGACAAGGTTTGGTAGCACCTTAACAATCTCTTAATATTGCTCAATAGAAACAAAGCAAAAACAGTTACAAACGGATTATATTATCCGTGTCAAGAGAACAGAGTCTTTAAAAAATTGAGCTGTGAGTCCATAACTCAAGTTTCTTTGATACAAAAATAGTGCTGACTTCTTCGGATAGTTCAGCCAGCACTGTAGCGTTCAGTTAAGTGTACTGGTACACGTAATCAACAACAATGCAGTAACAGGTTCCAGTTAATAGGGCATCAACAACAGTTTCTAATTACGAGTTGAGAACTCCAAATTAAGGTAACCTACCAGAGTTAGCACACCTGGGCAGGAGCTAGCAGCAGCCAGGGACCTGGAAAGGTGGAGGGTAGTAAAAGGAGTGCCGCAGATGCAGGAAGGAGTATTAGTAAGCTCACAGAGGATAGGGGTGGGACAGAAGTAATGCATACAAGGTAAGGAATGGGTAGGCGGGACTAAGGTAAAGGTAGAGGGGAGGAGAAAAATCAAGGAGTAGACTGAGAATATTCAGGAGGCTGGGGAGGATCGATAAAGATACAGTTAGGATGGGTAGAGCTACAACTAGAGTGACGTAGCAGTTAGAGGAGAGATAGGAAACAACTGAAGGTGGGCTAGGAAGGAGACAATCAGAAAAGCAGGTAAGTATGATGGGAATAGAAAGTATAATCAAGGAAGGGGTAAAAGAGAAGTCAATAAAGCACCAGTGGGATGAATAAAGTTGAGGAGGATTAGTGCAGTAAAACATACAGTAGGGGAGAAGGAAGAAATAGGTGAAAGTGTAGCAGGTAAGGATTAGGCAGGTTACAGCAGTAAGAAAAGAAAACTACAGTTAGCAGGGAGGTAGATAGACAGCAAGGTATATACAGAGACTGAGGGAGATCAGAAGATCAAAAACCTAACCTTGCAGACTAAAAAGGGGTAATCAGAGGCAGTAGGAGCAGCAGAGAAGTAATCAGAGAGAGGAGACTGCCATCTACTGGATAGTGTAGGTAGTGAAAATGAGAAAGGGGCAGCTGAAATTGGATAGCAAGAGTGATAGGGAGTAAGAGTAGAGAAAAAAAGCTAAAAAGTAAGGTTTTAAGTAACTTTAAAATATCATTGTCCATATAGACCACAGGCATCAGGTATTACTGAACGCATGAATCAGACATTGAAAACTAGACTGGCTAAAATTACTACTAAAATGGGCCTCACTTGGGTACAGGCCCTACCTCTAGCACTACTCTCTATGAGAGCACAAGTACATCCTACTAAAGGTCTTTCTCCTGATGAAATCCTCATGGGCCGCCCTATGTGTATGCCCATGACTCCCCCACCACCCTTTTCTGAGTATGATGCATTTGATCATGATATTCTTGTATATTATTTATTTTATTTTATTTAACATTTTATTTAACATTTGTTAACCGGTCTAGTCCAGCTGGATATATTTCCATTTTCAGCAGACGCCCGAGGAGAAAATCTCCAAATGTAAAACATACCACCACCACACCAAAAGGTTTAAAATAGACAAAAAGGAATTAGCTATAAATTCTAGGAAGACAAAAAGACATACTATACTACATACATCATACATTTACAAAACATTTTACAGTATATGAGTCTAGGGCAATCCCAAGACATTATTAGAAAAGACCTTTAAATCTTTGGTAAATCTAGTTTATGCAGACAGTTACTTTTCCTAAGGATTATTTGCTATACATATTATTAGAAAAAAGGAAGGGAGAGAAAATAAAGGAGGGTATAGTAATCAAGAGGCAGGGAATACTACCAACAGGGTACATTGATAGCTCAGCATAAAAGATATCTAATTGTTGTCAAGTAGTAAAGATTACTTAAGTACCTTTTAATTTAGGGGAGAATATAGGAAAGAGAGTAGGAGAGTGGGAGGCCAAGAGATGACAATGAGAAGTCCAGAGGATCAGTCTGGGTAACAGCAAGGGCATAGCCAGTGATTTTTAAGGTATGTCTTAAGATTTTGCTTGAAGAGAGAGAGGGATGGAAGTGTGGTAAGGTCAGAGGGCAAGAGATTCCATTGTTTTCCCATGGTATTTGAGAATAGTGAGTCACCAGCTAAGTTGTTTGACTTGGTGGTCCTAGTAAGTAGTTTATTGGAGGAACGTAAGGACTCAAGATTCCTATAGGGTGATATAAGGTTGTTTAGTACTGGTGTATTATTAGGTTGATAAAAAAATTTATGAGTGATGGTAAGTTGGGAAAGTATCAGGAGGTTTTTTAGTTCCAGCCAGTCTAGTTGATGAAGGTTATGACAATGGTGAGTTCTATATGGGTTTCCAGTGGCAAATCTAGCAATACTATTATAGGAGTTGGATAGTTTGATAAGATTACTTTTTTTTTTAGATTAGTATATATGGGAGCTGCATGCAGTAGAGTTGAAATTAGGTGGGAGTGGGCAATAGTCTTTCTGGCAGTTGGAGTCAAGAAAGGTTTGATCCTATATAGGGAGCCCAGTTTTTTTATTAACAGATTTAATAGTGTTATTAATGTGAATGTCAAAGGTGAGATTATTATCAATTGTAATTCCTAATAGTTTGGTGGAAAAGTCTGGGGATATAAGGGTACCATTGCTAGATTTAATGGAGAAATCTATGGGGGGGGGGCTTACTGTTAGGCGTAAACAATAGTAGCTTGGTCTTTTTTGTGTTCAAAAGAAGGCACCGTCTAGAGAACCATGACTCTACAGTGTTAAAAGCTATTTGGGTTAAAGACTGAAGTTCAGATATAGAGCTGGCAGAGCATATGATTGTAGAATCATCAGCATATTGAATACAGGTGGTTATAGGAATGGCTATTTGAAGGTCATTGAAGAATAATGAGAATAGGAGCGGACCAAAAATGGATCCTTGAGGGACTCCTAGGGAAATGGGAAGGTGAGAAGATAGTTGATTGTCCCAAAGGACCGCTTGCTGTCTATTACTAAGGTAGGACTTAAACCAGAGAATTGCTTTGGTGTCAATAGAGAAGGGTGACAGAGTATTTAAGAGTAGGCGATGGCTAACCATATCAAAGGCTTTAGACAGGTCGAGAAAGAGTGCTGATAAGAGGCTGTTATTATTGCGGTTATTATTAATGGTGTTGGTGAAGGATAGGAGAGCTGAGGTGGTACTATGATAAGGTCTGAAACCATGCTGACAGTTAGCTAGAATATTATGTTTTAGTATGTGGTTCATAAGCTGTTGGTGAATAAATTTTTCCATAATTTTGGCTATTGGAGAAAGGAGGGCTATAGGCCTGTTGCACTTCTCTTGTCTCTTTTTTACAGTTTCATCACTGCCTGGTAGCAGTGGCTCAACATATCCCTGATCCTGTCTTGTCCTCCACACTATATCCAGGAGATTGGGTGCACGTCAAGTCATTCTCTCGAAAAACAGTGCTTTAGCCACACTGGAAGGGGCCCTTTCTGGTTCTACTGATGACATCATCAGTGATGCGACTACAAGGCTCACCCACCTGGATTCACATATCACACGTCAAGAAGGTCATCCCATCTAAAGATCAACAGCCTCTACCTTTTGCAACTCCTGATTCTCCACCTATTGCTACTCGTACTCGAAGCCATACTGTACCAGCACCTGACAATGCCTGATGTTTATCCATTTGGACAACCTCACCCTCCAGAAACAATACAAGCACAATCACCATTTCCACAAAAGTACTGCACAGCTATTTTGGTGGTTATTCTTGTCATTTTGTTATTTTTACTGTGGCCATTTTTATTTCCTGCTCTAACTACACCTCATGCCAAATGAGCTACATGGCATCCACCTTTCTACACCTACCAAGCTATTAAATACGCTTATGCATCATCCCTTAATGTCTCGGACTGCTGGATTTGCACTGCTATTCCTACTGTTCATGGGGGATTGATGCAAAATATAGTCTCTTTAGGGGCTAATGAAACCTGGATGAATCTGATCTACGATACATCAAATGTTATTTCAAAGAACAAGATAGCATTACAGTTGTGCCTCTGCCAAAACGGAACTGTGTGTTTTCAAAAACTTGGTAAAACTAGGGTAGGGTGGAGCCATTGTAACAAAACAGTGGTATATAACTGCACTGCAGACTATTTGGGTTGTGTAACAGATTTCTCACCTATAAAAAACGTTAACAATTCTATAGCTAACTTTTCCCAGAAAATAGAAACTGTCTATTGGAAAATATTCCATGGACTGCAGGATGCCGGGGATAGCTTTGAGTCTATCAACATCACCATTAAAGTAGAAAATTGTTATTTTGTGTGCAGAAGAAAAGCATATAAATGGCTACCAGGAAAGTGGTCTGGTAGCTGCTTCCTGGGCTACCTAGTCCCAGCTATTCGACATGTATCTGCATTACCTAAAGGAAAAATTCGGAACGTTCGAGAGGTCAAGAAGCCTGCCAATCCAGTAGGTCAAGTTGATGCTTCATGGATCTATCACCATGATTTAGCTCATGCTGGCACCAAAGGACTGTCCCATATGGACTAGGGTGATGACGTCATATCATGGGCATGGTTAACCAACCTGTTCTCAGGCTGGGGAGGTGGAGTGTTGAAGTTGATTTTATTAATTTCAGTATTAGTAATTGTTGCTTTTCTTGTCTTATTTCTAATGAAAGCACTGATCTTGAAATTAATGTCTTCAAAAACTGTGAAGAAAGTGCCTAAGTTTTATATGCCTGCAGCTATGAATGTATACAATGAAATGACAATGTTTTCCAATGATGAAAAGACCAGTAGCATGGTTATGTTAGATTTGGGGCAAATGTATGATAGGTTAATTTGTGATGCTTACACAGCATCAAATGGGAGATTGTAGAATATGAACAGCCAAAGCATGTGTTTGAGGAAATTGAGTATGTGACAGTCTGCATGTATTAAGATGTACTGTGTACTGTGAACTTTGAATGAACTATGAGCAATGGAAAAATACTGACAAAACAAGAGTCTGCTTGAAAACAGGAAATGTGCATTTTCTTGGAAGTGTATCAGATTTTCTTTCTCTGCCTAGAGATATGATGATGATGTGAATTGCCTTATGTGTATGGGTAAACCTTTGATTGGTTAATTGCCTTGTATAATGATATAATTGGTTCATTTTATATTTTTTGTACTGTCAGCAATATCACCAGTATATAAGCTTGTTTATTCCTTTGTTCTGGGAATCTCCCTGGTGCTTTCAATGAGGCTCCCACACGTGTGTACTGTAGTTAATAAAAAACACTGAAGGAGAGAAAGAACTGTATTTGTCTTCATTTTCAAAGTAATGTGTAATGTAACATGATACATGGGCAGATCCAAGTTGTCCTGAGATGAGATTTGAGTAATTTTTTGAAGTTTGCATTTGTTGCTGTGGAGGTTATTTTAGTGGGGAGATTGTTCCATTTTTTGGCTATGATGTGGGAATATAGGGCTTTACCTGCAGTGTTGTTAGCAGTAGTAACACTGAGGAGAGGCTTATTGGATGAGAAAAGAGGGCGACTGGAAGAGTGGGAGGTTAATAGCTGCTTGAGGGCTGTAGTTTTTTCTGGGTAGTTTCTGATGTTAAAGGGGCAGGTGAGTTGTTGATAAGCTAGTAAGTTAGGAAATTCAAGCCATTGGAATTTCTTTTAGTACTTGACAGTGGTGAGTTCTAAAGGGGGAATTGTTGGCAAATTTGGCTATTTTGTTATAGCATAACTAAATTGTCCAGATCTGCTTTTCTAGTATGGGTTAGGATTGGTGCAGCATAAGTAAGTGTTGATAAGAGGTGAGTTTGAGCTAGGGTGATTCTTGCTTTTGCTGTGAGATAGTTTTTGTGCCTGTAAAGGGTTTCCATTTTTTGTGAACTTTCTGAATGGTTTGTGCTATGTGTAGTTTGAATGATAGGTTGTTGTTGATTTCAACCCTTAGTAGTTTTGTGTGGGTGGCTGGAGAGATAGTGCCATTCCTAGATGAAACAGAGAAAGTAGAGGGGGTAGATTTTGTTTTATTAGTGGTGAACAGGAGAAGTTTGGTTTTGTTGGAGATAAGAATAAGTTGGATGTCAGTGATCCAAGTTTCAATAGCAGAGAATGATTCTTGGGATAGTTGTTGTAGGGTGTTGACAGATGGGGCTGCACAGATGAGAGTGGAATCGTCTGCATACTGAATTAGTGAGGCTTGCTTGGAGAAGGTGTATAGATTGTAAAGATAGAGAAAAATAGTGGGCCTAATATTGAGCCTTGTGGAACTCCTATAGAGTCAGGGAGAGGAGGGGATAGTTCATTGTGCCATTGTACAGAATGTTGTCTGTCTGATAAGTAGATTTTGAACCAAGAGATAGTAGGAGAAGTAAAGGATAGAGAATGAAGAGCATACAATAGTTTAGCATGTGAGACCATGTCAAATGTTTTAGAGAGGTCTAAAAAGGTAGCAGAGACATAGTTGTTGTTGTTACTATGATGATTAACCAGATTGGAGAAGGAGAGAAGAGAAGAAGTTGTACTATGGTGAGGGCGGAATCTGTGTTGGGTGGAGGAGAGAAGATTGTTTGTATTCAGGAGTTGCATAACTTGTGAGTGTATTCATTTCTCTAGGAGCTTAGATAATGGGGAAAGAATAACTATAGGCTGATAGTTGGAAAAGTCGTAAGATTTACCACCTTTGTAAAGAGGTACAATATAGGATATTGTCCATAGTTGTGGCACATAAGCTTCCTGAATGGACCTGTTTATTAGGATTGATACTGGGTATGATAGGGAGTCAGCTGCTATTTTTAGGAAGTAAAGAAGTATACCGTCTGCTACTAGTGTGGTAGGTTTTCATTTGAGGAGGAGGTTTCTAATTTTAGATGTAGGGACAGGTGAGAGAGAGAAGGATGGTTGGTTGGTAGAGTTGCTTGGAGTGTTCCCAGCAGTTGAGGCTGGTGAGGTATTAATGTTTGTAATTTGGTTGGACAGAGTTTGGATTGAGTTTATAAAATGACAGTTAAGCTGGGAAGGTATATCTTTGCTGTTAGTATATGGGGAGGTGGGGGTGGAGGTAGCAATTTTTATAGGTTTTAGTAAGGAGTTGATACTATGTCAAAATGTTGGGGGATTTTTTTGAGTATTTGTTTTGGAGACCTAGGAAGTAGTTTTGTTTGTCTAGTTTGGTTTGTTTTTTTGGCTAGATTCCTAAGTTGATTTATACTTTTGCTTGGTATGATCAGAGTTTTCTTGTTTCCTTTGCTTCCAAGCCTGTAATCTGTTTTTTTTTAGTGGGGATCTCATGTCCCTATTTAACCATGGAGCATAGTTTGCTTTGGATTTTATCTTTATTATTGATGCAATGGAATTTAGAACTGAGATAAATATATTATTAATGTAGTCTACTGCCCAATCTAGGTGTAGGGTTCTTAGAGTCTGCCAGTTACCTTGCTGTAGAATGTTGTTTAGGTTGTCTGGGGTTAAGTTACAATCATCACTGCTGTGTCTATAGGTTATGGGTTTAGGAGTATTGGTTCATTTCCTAAGGAAGAAAGTGGGGAGTTGGTCTCTGAGAACATTAGGTAAGCATCCAGCCTGATAGTGATGTTTTAGGCTATTTACTAGTGTCCAATCAATAATAGTTTGTTTATGGGTTTTTTGCCTATTCTGGTGGGTTCTTGAAATAGTTGTGTGAAGCCATAGAGGTTAATATTTTTTATAGCATTTAGGTGTTTGAAATACATAATAACTGATTAATGCAACTCTCAAAGAAAACATATGATACAGTAATTTGCAAAAAAATAAGATACTTTGCTGTCTAGGCTAAAGCCTTCAAGTAGTACAACAGTAAAAAAAAACACTTACATTGAAGACAAGAATCAATCAACACTTAATTACAGATGTAGTTCAACAGCCTCCAATTACACTCTGTAGTCAATCCTCTAGGGGGAAAAGAATCAATTATCACAATTTAAATGCATCCATTACATAACAATGCTTAACTTAAAACAATACTATCACACTGCAAACAGAACTGTGTGCAAAACAGCAAGCTCTAGCCCATCACTGTCCCCATGGTGAAATGTATGAAAATGTACAGCCATATACCTTCATGTTTCTTATTACTGATATTCTTCACATGTTCTAACAGCCTAGGTTAAAAACATTTAATACCCCTCCCCATAAAATGTCTTACAAGGGCATATAACAGTGTTCTCTATACACTGACCTCTTGATTGTGCAGGGTCCTGTTGTCCAGCTGTAGCCCTCATATATATGTACCCTGCCCCACAACATGTGTGGGAGTCTACATCACTGGAATGGTAGCAGGAATGTCAGCACTAAATAATGATAGACCATACCTAGCAACCTCTTCCTGCATGACATCTGGACAAAGCATGGTATATAAATAGAGGACAGAGGCTGAAACACAAGGCCATATTTGAAATATTGTTTTTATACACTGTGAAGGTTGCTGGTGTTACAGGATTGGTTGCAATATACCATTACTGAGGAATATGAAGTCAGAAACATAAATGGATGTTGCCATGTACTAATAGCAGTCAACAGAGAGAAAGCCACTGTTTTGTCAAGGAAAGACCTGTGTGGGGAACAGACAAAACATAACAGCCAAACCTCTGGCCATCATGTGGATAGCCCAACAGTTGAGAACAATACGGACAGACTGCATTCCATGCAAAACTAGCATGTACACACAAACCTTGTAAAACTAGCAGTATTCAATGCATATAACAGCAATACTCACACACTGTCCCTAGGTCTGGAACCTTATACAAACATGTAGTTAGCCAGTGTCCACAAGTCTTGTTGCAAGAGATATTCCTACCTGCTGTCTATAATACTGCTGCCCCCACACATGAAGGATGTCTTGCATACAGGCAAGGTAAAGGAACAATGCCCACATGATGTAGTTATTTATAGTAGTGGGTTGCTGTGACATTGGCTATTGGAAGAACAACACAGCCTGCATGCAATTAGCAAGTGGGGAACAGCAATTGGTGCAAAGTCCATCACCTACAAAAGCCATGCTGCAGCCTATTCAAACCAGCTCGATCCCGGTAGTGGAGAGAGAGAGAGAGACAAAAAATTAGAAATAACATAAACAAAACCTAAAAAAAAATAAGAAACAAGAAAACAACTTGTACATAGAAGGAACATAAAAAAACAGGTATGTGAAACATGTAAGCATGTAACTGAATGTAGTACTTGGTCTGTAATAATGGGATAGATGATTATGAAAGATGTATATATGCTATCACTATTTTCTGTAATGATGTCCTGCTGAACAACTGCTATGGACATAGCATCTGGCTCTGTCTGCAGTGGGCCATACATGTCAACTGTGCAGATCTTTACAGGATGTCAAGATTTAGCCATCATAGTGTTTGATCTGTTCCTCCAAACATCTATATTAGTCTGGCAAATAGCTGGAGATGGAAGTAATGAAGTAATGGCAGACACATGAGTTTCAGACAACACCACTTTCAAAACAGTCATGTTAATTCGAAATGTATCATGCTACAAACTTCATAGGTTTGTAATAGGCATATCTATGATTTGTCCCTATATATCCCCCCTAATGTTAGGCTTTGTCCACATGTGATGCTCTAAGAGGTGGATAGGTTGGGTTACAGCTGAGGAGCCTGACACACCCTGGGAAAGGACAGCTCACAAATGGCAACCACTAGAGTATCTGTCAAACAGTCATGTCTCTGCCACTGCTAGGCCAGTTAATGGAATGTAGCCCATATCCATATGTTAACTGTGAATATTAGTATTATACATGTTTGTATTGTAAATCTAGGATACATATATAGGGCATGAGCATAATAAAGCATGGTTGCAGATGTGTGTTAAACTGCATGTGATATATTGAATTAATAACATTCAACTGTACAGTGTTCTGCTGAACAGTGTTCACAGTTGTGACAGATATCTGTAGTCACATACACATATACTTGTGTTATGTCAGCTATATTAATACTTTATCAAAATTGATTTCCCTAATGTCACCCAATGATATGGACCATTGCCCAGAAGTACTGGTATAACAGGATGAGATGTATGATTGAGCTGCAAGACTGTAAATACAGTGTGACATACTGACATAGAACACAAATGTATAACAGGTATCCTCTGAGCATGTGTATGTATGCATATGTTTAGCTGAAAGGCACAGAAGTAATAACATGGGTCATATGCAATCCAGAAAATAGGATGTGCATGTTGCATGTGTAATATCACTGTCACTGCATACAACCAAATAAAATGTGTACTGCTACTGATTTTTGCATTGCCATGGCACTGATATGGGTACTACAGTAGGCATGTTTATCAGGCAGTAATCAGAGAAGTATACAACTGTATTATGACCCACTGTCCATGCCTACCAGTAACAGCTATATCAACACCCATATATGCTGGATAACAAAGTGTACACACCACTGCTTGAATGCCAAGTCTGTGTGCTGTACACCAATGACATGACAGAAAGTCATGTCAAAATGTTTCTCACCTCAAATGTGACTCATAACCTATACAAATCTATTGAAAAAGAAACAAAAGCTGTTTCATGGAAGGTGAGCAACCATTGCCAAGTGAAGATGTGATATTATGTTACAGTACAAACCAAGACAAACTGATGCTGTAATCATCTCATCAGGTGTTTACATAACATATCAGTGTAAGGGTGTGCACACACATTCAACTGGCTTACTGTACTGAGTATTTAATCCCATATGTTTTCACAGGACAGATTATGTTCCCTATTGAACTGAGCAGGCTATAGGTCACAACACAGGTGGAGAGTGTGTTGACGTGCTTTTGTGGGGTCATGTTTCAATTGCACAACTACCATGCATTTGTAACAGGAGTGTGTACACTTTATGTCCACTGTAGCTATATGGAATCAGCAGTACCTAACCTGTACAACCAGCCTCCACCAATGATAGAGTAATCTCCGTTGCTGGACAGCAGCAAGACACAAAGCACATAATAGGTTGCTATAGTGGCTGTACAGGGACACATAGGTGCACACCACAACTTGGAAGCAAGTGCACCTCTATCTGAGTAAGCATGTAGGTTCACAGATGATTTCCTGTAAGGCTGACTATGACTAGAAATCAGACATATCCAAACCACCAAGACCAATTGCAAACATGTCTCCACATATGTATGCAGTCTCTGAGACAGTAACACAAGTCAACCTGTTCTGGGGGTAAAGCACACCTCATGCACACATGCCATGGATACAGGCAATCTGCATCAAACAGGATAGGTGGGAACAGTGGCATCCTGTCCACAACATTTGTACAGGGGATATGCACATCAACCACACTCCTGCCCACATCAATAGTGAGCTTGTACATAATGCCGACTGATGGCAACAACAGCAAGTCCCAATGGGGCATGAGAACATCACAGTCTGCCACCTACATGGACTCAGGCATGTGCTCACAGCTCCATCACACACTACAGTCAAACACAGACTTTCCACCATTCACACACCATCCACATGGAAGATGGCCACTGTCATCCTTCTACACAGAAATGAATGGAAAATAGTGGATTATGTCATTAAGTATCCAACACTGGAGGAAATGGACAGGTCAGGGCCAGGAGTGTAATGCAAGATGTCAAAGCCATGATAGCTTACAGTGTTATGGTATAGTCTGGATTATTTGCAAGTAATATCCACTGTTGATGTGCAAGTGGACAACCGTATGAGGTCCTGTGAACTTTTCTCCTGTTTATGTCTTCCGGGTACAATGCCCCAGGAATGTTTGCCAGCATTCATGAACCTTGAGAATGACACAGTTATCCAATTCATCATCCAGCATCATGGCATACTATTCGGCTACAGGACCCAAGATCTGCAGGAGAGGACCACCTTATGGAACAAGTTCATCCACAGGGTAAATGATGTTGGCCTGCACAGCTGAAATTTTGAGCAGATGCGGCATCATTGCACAGACCTAATGTGCCATACCTGTCAGTGTGCTGCTGCTGTTAGGAGGGAGCAGTTAGCGACAGGTGGGGGTCATGCCATCCACTGACACATGCTGAGGAGCTCCTCACTAGCCTTGGGGCACCCGCCCAACAGACAAGTCAGCAGGCTGAAGACAACATTGTGGAGGTGGGTGCCACCCACACAATGGATGAGTAGCATGCAGGTAAGGCCCCAGGGCACATTATTAGACCGTTGCTTATCCATTTTTATCTGCAAAGTATCTTCATGCATATGCCAGATAAGATAGTCTGTTTCTGGATTGTAGTAATGAACAAATGTGCATAATCCTTAGTATTGTGGGTTTACAGTTTCATAGTTTCATAGTTTGGTACTAGGCTATCTGCCCTGGGGCATTTATAAGCCTAGCCATAGTGATGTGGCTTTCGCCACCCCATGTAATGGTACAAAAGCAAACAGAATAGATTTAGAATACTGTGCCTCTGTCTAGTAGTGACACAGTGAAGACCCCCTTACATAATAGAATTAGATTACTGTGCCTCTGTCTAGTAGTGACACAGAGATGACCCCTGGGGTAAACCTACAATCTCCCATCCACTCGTCAAGATTTCTCTTGAAGAGAGTCAGTGAGGGGCTCTGCCTAACATAAACTGGGATTCTGTTCCAGAGTATGGGAAGCCTCTGAGTTATGAATCTGTCCCTCCAGCATGTCCTATTCATATTTGTGCTGAGGTTCAAATCTTTAGCTCTTGTGGTTCTGATGGATTTGGATTTTTTGAGGTGGAGCATGTCCATCACTTCCTGGTTGGACATGGCCTTGTACGTCAGGCACAGATCACCTCTGAGTAGGCGGTATGCTACTGAATAGAGCTGGAGGTTCTTTAGTCTGGCAGCATATGACATATGTTTGAGACCCTTGATCCTCTTGGTGAGGTACTTTTGGGGTCTCTCTAGCTGTTGCAAGTGCCGGGTGAGGTACATACCAAATGGGGCATTGTACTCAATCATGGGCCTGATAAGGGAGGAGTACAGGGGCACAATGACCTCCTTTGATCTGGATGTGAATCCCTTCATGATAAGGTGGGCAAGGTAGAAAGACTTTCTAACCACTTTGGCAACGTGGGTGTCAAATGGGAGGTCACTATCGACTTGGGTCCCCAGGTCTCTGATTATTTTTTCTGTACTCAGTGGGTTACCGCCTATGTGATAATTTGTGAGCACTTTGTTTTTCCCAAAGGGGATGACTATACATTTTTTGGCATTCAGTTTAAGGCCATGACTCTGGCACCAGTTGTCCATTTCAGTGAGGCCTTTCTGTAGGATGTATGTGTCAGCTGGTGTATTGACTATGGCACCTAGTTTGCAGTCATCTGCAAACTTTGTCAGCCAAAACCCTCCCATGTTTGCTTCACATCTGAAAAATAAATGCCGAACAAGAGGGGTCCCAGGACAGAGCCCTGTGGGACACCACTTGTCACTGGCTTTGAGTCTGACATGACTCCAGCGATTTTGACTTTATGGGTTCTATCCTTTAGCCAGTTTGCCACACATCTTGTGACATATGGATTTACATTTAAGCTGTTGAGCTTGTCTATGATGCCAGAGTGGGATATTGTGTCGAAAGATTTAGCCAAGTCCAGGTAAGCTGTATGGACTGCTTTGCCCTCGTCAATGGCTCTAGTGACTGTTTCAAAAAAGTCAAGCAGGTTTAAAAGGCAGGATCTGCCTTTTACAAAGCCGAACTGGGTGGGATCAAGTGTCTGTAAGTCCCCAATGTCTCTGTTTATTAGTTCCATAATGATTCTTTCCATAGCTTTGCAGACCAGGCTGGTTAAGCATAAGGAGTGGTAGTTACCAGGGTCTGTAGAGGTGCCTCCTTTGTGGAATGGGACTACTGTTACTGTACGCCAGTTTTCAGGTACATATCCTGTAGTAAGGCTAAGGTTAAATAGCATTTTTATGTGCGGGTTTAGCTCCTCTTGGAGTTCACGTAGTACGCAACCTGGGATACCGTCGGGTCCCATTGATGCTTTGTTTTTAGCTTTGCTGAGGGTGGTTCTCACCTGGACATCTGAGATGACAAGGAGGATACAGTCAGCTGGGATAAGTATTTCTTCTTTTGGGGGTGAGGGAGGGGAGAAATTTGCACTGAACCTGTCTGCCAGAATGTTGGCAATATCTGTGGGTTCAGTGTATTTTTTGTCATTGTGAACTAACTCTGAACATATCTGAGGGTTTCCGCCTAGGTTTCTAACATAGCTGAAGAAGGCCTTGTGGTTATCTTTAGTGTCCATAGCGATTTTTCTCTCAAAGTTGGCCTTGAATGTTTTTATGAGAGAATATAGCTTTCTACTAGTGCTGATCAGAGATGCCTTCTCTTTATGGGATTTTGCTCTGTCGTGCAGTAGCTTCCTTCTTTTGTTATGCAATTTGTTTATGGCTGGGGTCCACCAAACAGGACACCTGCCCTTGGTGGAGAGGGTCTTGGTTTGATTTGGGATTGCATGATCCATGCATTCTTGGAGATGTCCGTAGAAAGCATTTGTGAAGGATTCTGCATTGTGGGATGTGGTTTCCACTGTCCCAGTGGGCTTAAAGGATACCATCTCAGTTTTAAGAAGTGTAAAGTCAGCTTTTGAGAAGTTTTTCACTGTAGTCTTTTGTGTTGGGGGTGGAGGTGGGATATGTATATCCAGGGTGATTAGTTTGTGGTCAGACCTCACTAGTGAAGGGTATACTTCCGGTGTGGAGCACTTTGTCCCCATGTTTGTGATGATCAGGTCTAGTATATTATCTCTCCTTGTGGGAGAGGTGACTAGCTGTTCCATTGCATTTGAATTTATGAATTCCAGGAACCTTTGGGCTAGGGTGTTTGGGCTAGAATAATGCACCCAGTCTATGTTAGGGTAGTTGAAGTCTCCCAGTATGATGGTGTTTGGTGAGACATTCATATCCTCCAATGTCTTCAGGAAGGCTGAGTGGGGTTCCTGAGATTGGGAGGGTGGTCTGTAACATGCTACCAGTTGTATAGCAGTTTTGCCTACGGTTAGTTGCACCTGGATGGTCTCTGATGCTTCATGTGTTGCCACGAACCTGGAGTTGTGGGTGTACTTGATGAATATGGACACTCCCCCTCCCTTTTTGGTTTGGCCTGAGTTTTGGGACCGAAAAGCATGATACGAGGTATAGCCTGGTAGCGCTGGGGTGCTCTCAGGAGCCTTGAACCAGGTTTCAGTTACTGCACAGACATTGATGTCCTCCATACTGAGGAGTGCTTCGAGAGCCTGCATCTTGAGATTTAGACTTCTGGCGTTGAGCAGCATTACCCTTAATTTTTTTCCATTTTTGTTCTCTAAGGAGGAGGGTTTGTCTTTTGAGCCTTGCCTAAAAAAGGCACTATGGGGGATGCAAGAGCCTTAGCCAATATCTGGAAGCCCAGTGGTGACAGATGCAAGCCGTCCCTTGTGAAGCAGCGTGGCTTGTCCCGCATGTCATCCCAAGCAGACAGACATTGGATCCCCCTAGAATGACACCAGTATTTGAGCCAATTATTAAAGCTGGTCATCTTGTCTTTGTATTGCGGCATCATTCTTGGTGAGGGCAAGATGCTGGTCAGGGTCAGGGTCATACCAGCCTGGGCTACATAATCAGAGAGCTCCTCTATGTCTCTTTTCATGTAGTCCAGGGAGGTACGTCTCAGGTCATTCACGCCGGCATGGACAATGACGGAGTCATATTTGTACTTGCTTTGGAGTGACCTGAGTGCGTGTGTTATGTGGCGGATCCTAGTTCCCGATAAGCAGCTCACCGTTACCCTCTCCTTGTTCAGTCTGGTAAGCGGAACATCAGTGTGTCTGACTATAGAGTCACCTATTACTAGTGTATCAGGCATAGTGTTTGGCCTTGAGGGCTGTGATTGTTTGACACACTGATTTATTGAAGTATGTGATGCATGTGTTATGTTTTGAGATGGTGGATTTTTGGGTGTCTGCTTTGGGAGCCTCTGTTGTTTTGGTAAGTTTTTTGTCAGAGCCTCCGAGTATGTCTTTGTGTTTTTATGTGTTTGGTTTGCAGTTGTGGTAGGTCTATGTGGGACTGGGTTTGGTGTGTGTGTGGTTACCTTCTCCTCCTGTCTGGTCTTGCCAGTCCTGAGTTGAGAGAGTTCAGTCTCCAGTTTGGCTATATAGTTGCATCTCTCACATGTATTTGCGTTTGCTGGGTGGAGGAGAGGGTTGTCTGTGTACATGAGACAATTGTAGCATTGCCTCAAGATTCCCAGATTAACCAGCTGAACCGGAGATGATGCCAGCAATCTACCACTCGACATGCTAGAATATTATAAGGGAGTGCTGTGCCTTTAAGGGAAGTGGGTACTCACAGGCAAGGTAGGTGGATGTAGTGCTTACTTTAGTTAGCGAGTGCTTACTTAGAAGAGAGATTTTGAGAACAAGTGTTAGGCTTATAATAAAGCGATTAGACTAGGTTATTATAAGAGTAGAGCTTTCTTAAGGGAAAATTTCAAGAGCAGACTTGGCGGAGCCAGAAAAAGTTTATCCTTGTTTAATCGGCGCTGCGCTATGCGCACAACCAAGCAAAGCCGTGCAAATGCGGATTTTAAACAGGGAACTTCAAAAGAGCTAGAAATGGTCCAAAACAACCAATTACTACAAGCTCTTGTGCTGAGGTCACTCCTTCAGGGACAGATAGGCTGCTCTAGGCTCCCCACTCCCACTGGTGAGCAAAGAAACTTCCTTCTATCCGTTTGTACTGTTGATGTGCTGAAATGTTGCTTTCACCCTGTACCAATGCCACAGGTGTGGCAACTGACATTACTTCTCTCACACAACTATTTAGGTCCCTCTGGTATACAACTGGGGCAGCAGCTTGTAGCTGGTGAGTATGGAGTTGTTTTGTTCAGGTTTGCCAATACAACAGCCATGTTATGGCCATGCTATTTGCCATGCACACATTAAATACACCTACCCACAATGCATGCTGTACATGTTCATTTTTGTTGTTGTTAACTGCACTGCTTCACAGTGGTCACCATGGTGGCATATCTGAAGGGTATGTAAGATCCTGCAGTATACCTAACAACCTGTCAGTGCAAGATGTGTGGACAGAGATGAACATAATGGTTGGGCAAATGGCCTACAGTAGGGACATGTCTGAAACATTACCCTTATACAGTGGATACAACAGTGTATACACCACTATTACTATGGCAACTGTTCCTGATATAAATAACAGCAGACCACAATAGCACATTACACACCTTTTACAACCTGGAATCCTATGTTAGTACAACAAATATGGGGAATACAAACCTTACCAAACACTGGAAGCATATGTGTACACACACTCCAAATAACATATTGTGGAAGCAGCTTGTGACGTACTGACAGCATTTACTCTTCTGTAGTACACACCTGCCATCAAGTACAGGGAGTCAATGTCACACCAGGTAATGGTCTGCTGTCCAAGAAGTATGTCTATGACATTTGCCCACTCACCTGCAACAGAGGCAGCCATGGCTTGCACACATCTTACAAACCATGAAATGGATCCCATATCTGAAAGCTAGCACTCAGGAGTGGGAAAGTAGCCTTACTCACCATTGCATATACTATGACAAACAGTGCAGACAGTCATCTATGTGTGTATGAACTATGGGACAACATTGATGTAGAAAATAAACAGATGCCCATCCAAAACAGATGACAAAACATGTTGCAAACTGGTCATGGAGGCTGCCCAGAAACATGCAGCAACACTAAGGGACTTGCAGGAATCTCTAGCAAGTACTGCCTGTGCAGTACCTGTGTTGACAATTGCCTGGATTCTGCATAAGTTTGGCCTATGGGTTATGTTAATCAGACAGAAGAGTTGTCCCACGTGAAACATCATCCACGGCTCTGTACAGGTAGCATAAACATATCAAGTCTCCCAAAGGCATTTGTTGCAATGTGCAATGTTGTCATGAGACCAAGGCTCAAACTACAGAGAGTATTCATAGAGATAAGTTTGGTACACAAGCAACACCTCACTCCACCTCGGTGCCACCATCCCCGATTTTTAGCTTGCTGGTGCCAGTGTACATCTTTAGGGTTGGTGTTGATTAGCTGGAACTAGGCCAGTAGACATGGTGTTTGGAACTTGGAACACTATAAAATAACACTCATGTGTGGCCCATAGTTGTCAGGCATCTACAAAAAGGCTGAGGATGGGGAGGGTTGTCAGCTTGAAGCACAACAGTGAACTGAAGCATGCATCCAAAGCTCACTAAGAATGGCTGTATCTGAACACAGTCAAGGTTATAAATTGTGCCAGACATAACCCAGACTCTACAGCAATAGTGAAGCCACTGTATGACCTCCAATGGCTGTGCACATGAGCTGACCTTGCAATCTGGCAGAGTTGGGAGATATTTGTAGGGCAGACTGACCAAATAATGGCAAGTGAAGATGGGCCATGCTAGTATACTCCTTCCAGGAATAGTGACTGCTGTAGTTCACTTAACAGGTGCTTCAACAAACCATCATGTTAAGGGTGTGCCCACTTATGCAACCCACATATTGTATGCATCTCATTCAGCATCTGCATGACTAACACATTTATTTGATACTGCATTGGATTGCACAGGTCATATGTCACATATCAGGTGTGTGTAATGTTAACAAATGCAGATTGTGGCCCAATTGCATATCATAGAAGAGGATGGCATGTCAACAAGGGTGTGTACACTTCTTATATCCATGTTAAGCTTTGAAGGTTGTCAGTGTAACTGGATTTTATTGCACATACATGCACTGCTGATGATGAGATCTGCAAGTCAAAGGTCAGGCATTAATTATTGACATCAGTCCTCATTTCATTCCAGGTATGTGTCAGACAAACATTTAGGGGCTGTGAGCAACAGAGCAAACATAACTACCACACACATACACATTCAACAATGGTCTGTACACTTGTGAGGTATGGTGCACAGTATATGTCAGTGTGTTCTACAGGTGCACAGCAATACTGTGTACATTGTTGCAGTGTATTCCAGGGGAAGGGGCATCACCTATTAACACAACTCATGCATCACAGAGATGTATAATGTTGATAACAAGGATTAAGTATGGCTGCAGTGAATTCTGTTGAGTGCCATATATCATGCTTGTTGACTGTTGGGTAAAGAGAGGTCTGTGTAATATCATTGTGCCACCTCACCTGTAAGTGTGTGTGTGTGTGTGTGTGTGTGTGTGTGTGTGTGTGTGTGTGTGTGTGTGTGTGTGTGTGTGTGTGTGCGTGTGTGTGTGTGTAGGTAGAAGTAAACCATAATGTACAGGTCTTAATTTACATTTCTTGTCTGCCACTCCCAGGTGGCGAGGCGGGTCAGGGTCCCTCCTGCAGGCAAATTGATGTTAGTGTCCATACAGACTCTGACAATGATGATAGGCATAGTGAGGAACAGGCAGGGTTGTCAGGGCCTGAATCTGTGCCATTGGTTGCCATCCCACTTTTATCCACCCCATCCCCGCACACAGTCACAATGCCCATACATATCCCAAAACCAGTGGCCATAGATGAAGGACAGTTGGCAGGTGGTGGCATGGGAAAGGAAAGTGTGGTGACTATGGCAAGTGTGTCTGTACACAACAGCCATAGCTGGATAACCGGTGAGGTCCCAAACAGGCAGAAGTACAGGGGTGCTCATAGGAGGGCTGCTGGCCATCATGTCCCTGGTTGGGTGAGATGGTGGGAATCCTCGACTGTGTGGTGTCTGTGATAGGGCAGGCAGTGGTGTAGGGTGTCGGCCATGTGGACATAGGTCAGCAACACAAACAGGTGGAGGTCTACGTGGATGTGCAGCATCTCATGGCTGCTCCCATAGTGGCAGTACCAGCACCAGCACTGCATGGGGGGGTCTATCCACACCACAATGCAGCAGACCACGTGCACATGGTCCTGGCCCATCCCAACAGGGATGCTGATCCAGCGGACAATTGTCATCTTCCGGGGAGAGTACCATATCTCGGCTTCTGCCTGGTGGTGCCCATGCAACACCTGGGAGGCACAGTTCCCATGTCCATGGCCAGAAATGGTGAACTGTACACCTTGCCATGTACGATCTGCAGCTATCCAACATGCACCTGCATACGAAAGCCACATGGCAGAACTTTGTACATACACACACACACACACACACACACACACACACACACACACACACACACACACACACACATCACCAACACAGCAAGGGCACCTCCATACCTACACACATTACACAGGCCATTTAATAAAGAACCCCCTAACCCACACACATGATGTCAACCAAATGGCTCAGCCTAGGCCTCTAGCAAACCCACACCACACCCTGTGCATATGATGATACCTGTGCCACATCCCTGTCATCCATACTATTTATGCAGGGACATGCTAATATGGTTCTGATGCACAGGGTGAATGTATTAAACTTTAGCAATGTAATGCTGTTTAACATGTTGTCCGCTGGAATATTTAATGCTTACATGTCAGGGTGTGTAGCTGTCCAGCCATGATGTATTATAGCTGTTATTAACATTGACTGATTGTGGTCTTCATAATGTAGCCTGTTTGTGTTCTAGTTGTCTATGTGTCAGGAGGATGTTGGTCTGCTGTCCTTTCCTATAAGGAGTGTGGCACTGTGGTGACACATTGACTGTGTCATATCCCGGGTACAGCTGAACCCAAGTAATAGGTCTGTATAACACTTACTGCATGTGCCACATGGCTTGTAGGTCTGAGTGGTGTATAGAGGTGAGTACATGGTGGCTGATGTAAGCATCTCTTCTACTGTGGACAATGGTAAGTGTACTGGGTGGCACACACCAAATGCTTGTGAATAACACACACACACAGCATTTTGTGTTGATGCAATACACAGAATACTGTTCACAAGGATGTACTTCATTTTGCAGAGAACTCATTTTGGCCTACGTAATTCCACCAAAGCCAAATTGCCAAAACATCACATCAGTAAATAATCAGTCCGCCAGTTTAATGTTGTTGCAATTGGTAATGGCAGGGTATATGTCCTCTTCCCCAATGTAGTGCAATCCGGGAGTTGGTAAACATAGCTGTGCAGGTGTGAGGAGTACAGTCCCCCACTTTGGAGGGTGTGGGGTGGTGTAGAACCACACATAGTGTCATTAACAACTACTTAACCTCTTAACATAAACTGTATAGTATAACAGCACACTAAGCAGGGGATACCCACAACAATAACCCCAATGTGGGTGGCTGTGCCCACAACAACCACACCCAACTATATATACCAACTGTAGTATCGCTGTACAGCTGTACAGTGAGGAAGAGGGCATTTGCACATCCACTACTAGTTTTAATGGAATGAATTTCCACAAGATGATTGCTTTGAAATGTTACCTTTTTCCAGTTAGTTCTCAGACAAATGATCTCCTTGGAAATATATTTTCTGCAAACTGAAGTAGATAACTTCACATACACCCACACACCTACCTGGCAGTACTTAGAGTGGAACCCCTACCTAG
>NC_056728.1:1652166375-1652223875 GCF_019279795.1 Protopterus annectens
GTTTTAGACGTGAAGAGAGTGTCTGACCGAGTGATGTTTATGAAGCTCGAAATTGATGGTGTAATGATGAATGTTGTTAGTGCATATGCTCCTCAAGTTGGGTGTCGATGGAAGAAAGAGAAATTTTGGAGTGAGTTGGATGAAGTTGTGGTGAGTGTACCCAAGGGTGAGAGACTAGTGATTGGAGCGGACTTTAATGGGCATGTTGGTGAAGTGAACAGAGGGATGAGGAAGTGATGGGTAGGTATGGTGTTAAGGAGAGGAATGCAGAAGGTCAGATGATTGTGGATTTTGAAAAGGATGGACATGGCTGTGGTGAATAAATTTTAAGAAGAGGGTGGAGCATAGGGTGACGTACAAGAGTGGAGGAAGATGCTCACAAGTTGATTATATACTATGTAGGAGGGCCAGTCTTAAGGAGATTGGAGACTGTAAAGTGGTGGCAGGTGAAAGTGTAGTTAAGCAGCATAGATTAGTGGTATGTAGAATGATGTTGGTGATCAAGAAGAGGAGGAGGAATGTGAAAGCTGTGCCAAGGATTAAATGGTGGAAGTTAAAAAGGGTGATTGTGAAGTGGACTTTAGCGAACACTTAACACACGCACTGCGACGAAGTGTAGAGTTAACCAATAGCTGGGTAACTACAGCAGAACTAGTAAGGGTGACTGCTAGAAAGGTGCTTGGTGTGACATCTGGACAGAGGAAGGAGGACAAGGAGACCTGGTGGTGGAATGAGGAAGTACAGGAGAGTATACAGAGGAAGAGGCTGGCGAAGAAGAAGTGGGATTGTCAAAGAGATGAAGAAAGTAGACATGAGTATAAGGAGATGAGGCATGGCAAAGAGAGAGGTGGCAAAAGCTAAGGATAGGGCATATGGAGAGTTACGAGAGATTGGACACTAAAGAGGGAGAAAAGGACCTGTACCGATTAGCTAGACAGAGGGACAGAGCTGGGAAAGATGTGCAGCATGTAAGGGTGATAAAGGATAGTGAGGGAAAGGTACTCACAAGAGAGGAGAGTGTGTTGAGTAGATGGAAAGAGTATTTTGAGAGGCTGATGAATGAAGAGAATGAGAGAGAGAAGGTTGGATGATGGGGATAGTGAATCAGGAAGTGAAACAGATTAGCAAGGAGGAAGTAAGGGCAGCTATGAAGAGGATGAAGAATGGAAAGGCTGTTGGCCCAGATGACATACCAATGGAAGCATGGAGGTGCTTAGGAGAAATGGCAGTGGAATTTCTAACTAGATTGTTTAATGAAATTTTGGAAAGTCAGAGGATGCCTGAGGTGGAGAAAAAGTGTTTTGGTACCTATCTTTAAGAATAAGGGTGATGTGCAGAGCTGCAGTAACTACAGAGGATAAAACTGATTAGTCACAGCTTGAAGTTATGGGAAAGAGTAGTGGAAGCAAGGTTAAGAAGGGAGGTGATGATTAGTGATCAGCAGTATGGTTTCATGCCAGGAAAGAGCACTACAGATGCAATGTTTGCTCTGAGAGTGTTGATGGAGAAATACAGAGAAGGTCAGAAGGAGTTGCATTGCGTCTTTGTAGACTTGGAGAAAGCATATGACAGGGTGCCTAGAGAAGAGTTGTGGTATTGTATGAGGAAGTCGGGAGTGGCAGAGAAGTACGTAAGAGTGGTACAGGATATGTAAGGGTAGTGTGACAGTGGTGAGGACTGCAGTGGGAGTGACAGATCCGTTTAAGGTGGAGGTGGGATTACATCAAGGATCAGCTCTGAGTCCTTTCTTATTTGCAGTGGTGATGGACAGGTTGACAGATGAGATCAGACAGGAGGCCCGTGGACTATGATGTTTGCAGATGACATTGTGATCTGTAGTGAGAGTAGGAATCAGGTTGAGGAGACTCTGGAGAGGTGGAGATATGCTCTAGAGAGCAGAGGAATGAGGGTCAGCAGGGCTAAGACAGAATATATGTGTGTAAATGAGAGGGAGGGTAGAGGAATGGTGAGGATGCAGGGAGTAGAGTTGGTAAAGGTGGACGAGTTTAAGTACTTGGGATCAACAGTTCAGAGTAATGGTGAATGTGGAAGAGAGGTGAAGAAGAGAGTACAGGCAGGGTGGAATGGGTGGAGAAGAGTGTCAGGAGTGATTTGTGACACACGGGTATCCGTAAGAGTGAAAGGAAGGTCTACAAGAGTGTAGTGAGACCAGCTATGTTATATGGGTTGGAGACAGTGGCATTGACAAAAGGCAGGAGTCAGAGCTGGATGTGGCAGAGTTAAAGATGTTAAGATTTGCAATCGGTGTGACTAGGATGGATAGGATTAGGAATCGGTATATTAGAGGGTCAGCTCATGTTGGACAGTTTGGAGACAAAGCAAGAGACGAGATTGCGTTGGTTTGGACATGTGCTGAGGAGGGATGATGGGTATATTGGGAAAAAGATGCTAAGGATGGAGCTGCCAGGTAAGAGGAATAGAGGAAGGCCTAAGATAAGGTTTATGGACGTGGTGAGAGAGGACATGCAGGCGGTTGGTGTGACAGAGCAAGATGCAGAGGATAGGAAGAAATGGAAAGAGATGATCCGCTGTGGCGACCCCTAACGGGAAAAGCCGAAAGAGAATGATGACTTCAAATATAGAATAGCAATACTTGCATTCTGTCCCCATGTCTGGAACACTCTTCTCCACTTTGCTGGCCTGTCTCCGCAGTGTTTGCTGTAAGATGTATTTCCAACAACTCTCTGTGATGCTGTTTGTCAGGCACCCACATGAAGTCCTGCTCACAGTGAAGGAAAAGGGCCAACACCCACATGAACTGATTGGTTATAGGAGTGTGTTTCCATGCAATTGGCTATAGGAATGATCCCACAGCTGACATGGCGCCAGCGATGTGAAGATTACTGATCCTACAGACATTGCCAACATACTGGCTGACAGGTTCAGTGCAAACTTCTCCCCCCCTCCCCCCCAAAAGGAGAGATATCTATACCAAACGATTGCAGCCCCCCAAACATCTCCAGCGCCCAAGTGAGAACTGCTCTCCCCAAAGCAAAAAACACAGCATCCATGGGACCTGATGGTGTCCCCGGCTGTGTGCTCCATGAACTCAATGAGGAATTAAACCCACAGCTAGGACAGCTGTTTAATCAAAGTCTTACCTCTGGATACGTACCTAGGGAGTGGCGCACTGCAACTGTGGTACCACTTCACAAAGGCGGTGCCTCCACCGACCCTGGAAATTACCGGCCCATTAGCTTGACAAGCCTTATCTGCAAAGCCATGGAGAGGATCATAATGGACCTCATAAATAAAGACATAGGGAATTTGCAGACTTTGGATCCAACCCAGTTTGGCTTTGTCAAAGGCAGATCATGCCTTTTAAACTTGGTTGACTTTTTCGAAACAGTCACCAAAGCCATTGATGAGGGAAAGGCAGTCCATACAGCCTACCTCGATCTGGCTAAGGCCTTGATACAATACCCCACTCGGGTATCATTGAAAAACTCATCAGCTTAAATGTCAACCCATACATCACAAGATGGGTTGCAAACTGGCTGAGTGACAGAACCCACAGGGTCAGAGTTGCTGGCGCCATGTCAGACTCAAAGCCTGTCACAAGTGGTGTCCCACAGGGCTCAGTCCTGGGCCCACTCTTGTTTGGCATCTACTTTTCCGAAGTACAAGCAAACACAGGAGGGTTATGGCTGACAAAGTTTGCAGATGACTGCAAACTGGCCATAGTAGAAAACACATCTGACACAGATATCCTTCAGAAGGGTCTCACAGAACGGATAACTGGTGCCAGAGCCACGCCTAAAGTTAAATGCCAAAAATGCATAGTCATACCCTTCAGGAAAACAAGGTTACCCTAGCTACCAAATAGGTGGCAATCCACTGAGCATAGAAGAAGTTATCAGGGACCTGGGGACCCAGGTTGATAGTAGTCTGTCATTCGACACCCATGTAGCTAAAGTAGTTAGGAAGACCTGCTACATTGCCCACCTTATCATGAAGGGATTCTCATCTAGATCAAGAGAGGTCATAGTCTCCTTTACTCATCACTCATCAGACCAATGATTGAGTACAATGCCCCATTCGAATGTATCTGACTCGACACTTGCAGCAGCTGGAGAGGCCACAAAGTTCCTCACCAAAAGGATAAAGGGTCTCAAAATCTGTCCTATGCTGCCCGACTGAAAGAACTCCAGCTCTATTCAGTCGCTACCACTGCTCAGAGGTGACCTTTGCCTAACATACAAGGCCATGTCAAACCCAGATTTGATGAATATGCTTCACCTCAAAAATCTAGATCCATCAGAGCCACAAGGGCGGGAGACTTAAACCTTGACACGGCTATTAATAGGATGTGCTGGAGGGATAGATTCATCACCCAAAGACTCCCTATGCTGTGGAACAAAATCCCGGTACATGTGAGGCAGAGCACCTCGCTGGCCTTGTTCAAGAGAAATCTTGACCAATGGATGGGAGATCGCAGATATACCCCAGGGATTACCTCAGTGTCACTGCTTGACAGAGGCACAGCAAAATAATGGGTATAGTTCCCCATACTAAAGGGGTGGCGTAAGCCACAAAACGATGGGCTAGGCTTGTAAATGCCCTCAGGCAGATAGCCTAGTATGAACCTATGAACCTATGAACCTATATGGTAGTGATACAGGCCATCTGTAGCAGGCCAGTGCATTCTGTCACTCCTACATTCCCAGACTGTGAGCCAGTGGATTCCCCTGGGGTGACGGGGTAAGTCAGGGAGATATTAATGGCAATAGTTCCTGTCCATATTGATAAATTGATCTGGATGCAGGCAGGGTGCTGCTTTAAGCTAGGGAAACACCTGCATAGGACACCTCTTCAGCATGCTGAATTCTGTGGATATTCACATACAGAAGTGGGTCATACTGTAGTCATTCCCAACAGCAAGTTTATGACCTGTGATAAACCTGTGGCTGATGGTGGGGTGAGCTGAGTGCATGTGTGATATGTAAGCTACTTGCAGCTGAGTTACAGATATACCTGGGACATTCCCCTTATGCTGCCTTGTGCAAGGACATAGGCAGTCTCTCATTGCTTCATAACTATGCTTTTTGTGGTCTGCCAGTGATTGGCCAGACTACATCAATACTCCATTCTACATGGACAACTAATGTGCTGTTAACCTGTATAGGTTCATAGGTTGGTACTAGACTATCTGCCCGAAGGCAGTTATAAGCCTAACCAGAATGTGTTGGCTTTCGCCACCCCCTTAGATTAGTTCTCTGTGCCTCTGTCCAGCAGAACCACTGAAGTAATCCCCGAGGTAAACTTTCTGTTTCCCATCCACTTTTCAAGGTTTCTTTTGAAGAGTGTTAGTGAGGAGCTCTGCCTAATGTAGATTCGGATCTTGTTCCAAAGCATGGGAAGTTTCTGGGACATGAATCTATCCCTCCAGCACATCCTATTTATTGTTGTGGTGAGGTTTAGATCCCTAGAGCATGTGGCTCAAGGGGATAAGGTTTTCTTTAGGTGGAGCATGTCCGACAATTCCGGGTTGGACATGACCTTACTTGTCAGGCAGAGATCACCACTGAGTAGGCGGTATGCAACCGAGTACAACTGGACTTTCTTCAGTCGAGCTGCATAGAGCATCTGTTTGAGATCAGTGATCCTCTTGGTGAGGTACTTCTGTGGTCTTTCCAGCTGTTGCAGTTGTCTTGTAAGGTACATCCCAAATGGGGCATTCTACTCTATGATGGGTCTGATGAGTGATGAGTAGAGGGGCACAATGACCGCTTTTGATCTGGATGCGAACCCTTTTGTGATTAGGTGGGCCATGTAGAAGGATTTTCTAACCACTTTGGCAATGTGATAATCAAAGGTGAGATTACTATCTACTTGGGTCCCCAGATCCCTTATTTCGTCGGGGGCTACCACCTATGTGGTAGTTTGTGGGTAATTTGTTTTTTCCAAAGAGGATGACCATGCACTTTTTGGCATTTAGCTTGAGGCCATGATTTCGACACCAGGTATCCGTCTCAGTGAGACCCTTTTGGAGGATGTCTGTTTCAGCTGGAGAGTCAGTTATAGCCCCTAGTTTGCAGTCGTCTATGAACCTGATCAGCCATAGTCCTCCTGTGCTTGTCTGTACCTCTGAAAAGTATATGCTGAACAGGAGGGGTCATAGGACTGAGCCCTGCAGAATGCCACTTGCAACCAGTTTAGAGTCGGACCTAGCTTCTGCAACTCTTACCATGTGGGCTCTGTCCATGAGCCAGTTGGCAACCCATCTTGTGATGTAAGGATTTATGTTCAGGCTGGTGAGCGTGTCTATAATACCAGAATGGGGAATGGTGTTGAAGGCCTTAAAGAGGTCTAGATAGGCTGTGTGAACCACCTTTCCCTTGTCTATAACCTCGGTAAATGTCTCAAAGAAGTCCACCAGATTTAGGAGGCATGATCTGCCCCTAACAAAGCCAAAATGGGTAGGGTCCAGTGTTTGGAGTTTCGCAATGTCTCCGTTAATGAGTTCCATGATGATGCACTCCATAGCCTTGCAAACCAAGCTAGTCAGGCTTATAGGGCAATAGTTCCCGGGGTCTGTTGTGGTTCCACCTTTGTGGAACAGAATAACCATTGCTGTGCACCACTCTATGGGTACATAGCCTGTGGAGAGGCTGAGTTTGAACAGTGTGTTTAGGTGAGGGGTTAGTTCATCTTTGAGCTCGTATAGGACACAGCCTGGGGACACCGTCTTATCCCATTGATGCTGTGTTTTTGGCTTTGGAGAGGGTTGTTTTAACCTGAGTGTCTGTGATTTCAGGGAGTCTACATTCTTCTGGTATGGTTGTGGGCTCTTTTGAGGGTGAAAGGGGGGGGCGAAGTTGCGCTGAACCTGTCTGCCAGGATGTTGGTGATACCAGTCGGTTCAGTGTATTTTGTGCCATTCTGCACTAACTCCGAGCAGATCTGAGCATTGCCACTTAGATTCTTGACATAGCTAAAGAATGCCTTGTGGTTATCTTTGGAGTCCTTGGCAATTTTTCTTTCAAAGTTTGCCTTGGATGATTTTATGAGGGATTGTAGTTTCTTGCTGATACTGATCAGGGATGTTTTCCCTTCTTGGGATTTTACTCTTTTCTGTACTAGTTTCCTCCTTCTACTGTATAGTTTGTTTATGGCAGGAGTCCACCAGACTGGTTTCCTTTTCTTGGAGGAGTGAGTCTTGGTTTTGCTTGGGATGGCACAATCCATGCATTCTTGTAGCTGCCCATAGAATGCATTAGTAAAAGATTTTGCAGCTTGGACAGTGTTATTCTTCAGCATGGGGGCTTTGAAATTTCCACCTCGGTCTTAAGTAACGTGAAGTTTGCTTTTGAAAAGTTTTTCACAATGGTTTTCTTGTCCAGGGATGGAGGCGGAATATGGATATCCAAAGTGATTTGTTTATGGTCAGATCTAACCAGCGAGGGGTTGACCTCTGGTGTGGAACACCAGTCGCCCATGTTAGTGATGACCAGGTCCAATACGTTGTCACCTCTGGTGGGAGTGTTGACAAGCTGAACCAGAGCGTTTGAGTTTATAAATTCTAGGAAAAGTTGGGCAAGGGAGTTAGTACTTGAGTAGTTCTCCCAGTTAATGTTTGGGTAATTGAAATCACCCAATATTAGGGTGTTTGTTAGGACCTTTATGTTTCCCAGTATTTCCAGAAACACGAAATGGAGGTCCTGGGAAAATGGTGGGTGATCTGTAGCAAGCTACAATTTGAATTGCAGTTTTTCCCATTGTTAGTTACACGTGGATGACCTCTGAAGCATTGTGCTGTGCCACTAACTTGGAGATGTGGGTATCCTTGATGAATATGGATACACCCCTGCCTTTTGTATTTCAGTTTGTGTTCTGTGGCCCAAATGTATGGTATGAATTGTAGCCTGGTAGTGCTGGGGTTCTCTCTGGAGCCTTAAACCAGGTTTCTGTTACTGCACATATATCGATTTTCTCCATACTGAGAAGTGCCTCGAGTGCGTGCATTTTGAGGTTTAGACTCCTGGCATTGAGTAGCATTACCCTCAGTTTTTTGTTACTTGTGCTATTTACAGGAGTGCGTTTGTCTTTTGAGCCTTGCCTAAAAAAGGCACTAAGGGGGTGGCAAGAGCCTTGGCCTGTATTCGAAAGCCTAAGGGTAACAGGTGCAAGCCATCTCTAGCGAAGCAGCATGGCTTATCATTCATGTCATCCCAGGTGGACAGACACGGAATCCCATTTGAATGACACCAGAAACTTAGCCAATTATTGAAATCGAGAATTTTTTCATTATACCGTGGTATCATTCTTGGTGAGGGCAGGATGCTACTCAGGGTCAGCAACATACTGGCCTGGGCTACGTGATCAGAGAGCTCTTCCATATCTCTCTTCATGTAGTCCAGGGAGGTATGGTTCAAGTCATTCACACCAACATGGACAATGACAGAGTCATATTTATACTTGTTCTGGAGTGACTTGAGTGCTTGTGTTATGTGGCGTATCCTGGCACCCGACAGGCAGCTAACAGTAACCTTCTCCTTATTCAGCCTAGTGAATGGGACATCAGTCTGCCTGACTATAGAGTCACCTATAACTAGAATGTTAGGTGTGTTATTTTGCCTTAAGAGCTGTGATTGCATGGCACACTGGTTTTGTGAAGTATGTGTTTCATGGTTTGTGCTGGGGTGGGGGGGTGGAGGTTGCTTGGATGTTTGCTTTGGAGGTCTCTGTTGGTTTTGCAGATTTTTATTTAGAGCCTCCGAGTATATTTTCATGTATTTATGTGTGTTTTTTGCCACTGCTAGTTTAACGGGTCTATGTAAGACTGGTGGTGTGATACAAGTATTTCCCTTCTCCTCTTGACTGTCTGATCCAGTCTTGGTTTGAGAGAGCTTAGCCTCTAGTTTGGCTGTATAACTGCATCTCTCGCATGTATTAGTGTTTGGTGGTAAGAGGAGGGGGTTGTCTGTGTACATGAGGCAGTTGTAACATTGCCTCAAAATGCCCAGATTCACCAGTTGGACTGGAGAGTACACCTGAAACTGCCCTTTGGACATACCTGGATAGGTACAGTGAACTGTTTTACTGGATGGCTGGTAAAGTCGAATAGAGAGCCTTGTCCTTCTGTGCAGTACAGGAGGGTCTAGTGCTAGGGTTTATAAGTGCTTGCTATAAGTTTTGAGCAAGTGCCGGGCTTAGAAATGAATGGCTCGAGTGCTTTTAAGTTGAAAGTTTGTCTAGTTCCAAGGGAAAAATTGAAAAGGAGACTTTGTGGAGCCAGGAATAGTCTTACCCTAGCTAACTGGTGCTGCCCGGCTGCGAAAAACCAGGCAAATATCGTATTTATAGCAGGGAAATGAAAGAGATAGCAATTAGCCCCAAAATGGCCAATAAACTACTAATTTCTGGGCTGAAACCACTCCTCCAGGGACAGATAGGCTGCTCAAAGCTCCCCTCTCTCACAGGTGAACAGAGACACTTTCTTCTGTCCAAGTAAGGTATGGGCAAACACATAGATTTGTAACAGCCCTGAATTCAGCACTAACCTGAAAACTGTATTATACTAGCCTAGAAAGGTGGGAAGCAAGTATATATATATATATATATATATATATATATATATATATATATACATATTTTTTTTTTCAGAAAATAAAGCAGATACACTCAAGAAACAGTTTAAAAGCACAGTAAAGGATACTTATTGTTATATATCGCAGATCAGAGTTGTAGTCAATTCCCCCAGTAATAAAGTAGGAAGAAACACAAATACCGTAAAAATAGATGAATAAAGTGCAATTATATATATATATATATATATATATATGTATATATATATATATATATATATATATATATATATATATATATATAGATATATATATATAAAACAACAGAAAATGAACAAACTGATACTGTATAGGTCAAAATACAATACGAAATGGAAGTTATACGTAAAATTCCAAAGTCATTTTCCAGTTGACAGTTACATTTTAGGCACTCTGTCTAGGTTACTTCCACCTGTGTACTGTGTGTATATATGGAGCCACATTCATGTCCATCTTTCAGATGGTAATCTGGGCAATGAGTATGGACAACTGCTGACATGGGTATTGCTGAGAAGCATTGTGGTTGGCACTGCAATTGATGGAACATGGCCCTGTCAACCACAGTACTGCCTAAAGGCCACCAAGACACAACTCTCCATACCTACATGCTGACCACTTCCAGACAATACTGAACACACAACAACCTAACACAGAGACCCCTGCATATTGTACACATACAACAATCTAGCCTGTAGATTGGGCCAGCTTGAGTAATCTGTGCTCCACTGGTATTACTCCTCACACTTACATGTTACTGCATTTCTACATAGGATTGTGGGGAGGCACACCTGACAACTTTAAACATTTGCTATGATTGTACTGGTATTTCAGGTACTCTGTTGGCTTCCATTTCGTATTGTATTTTGACCTATCATGCAGATTGGAGGCATATCAGTAGAGTTTTTAATAGGTTTTATTGACCTGCATTTCAGTTACAAGCTTCTTACCCTTCACAACTAACATACAACTGCCAGACCTCTTGTAGTCTGTCTGTCTAGGTCTGGAGTGGGCTGTTCACCATTGCCATCAATTGGATCCTTAGACCAGCCTTTCTTTATGGTCGTCTACACCTGTCCTGCTGGCTGAGGCTAGTGTTGGGTATGTGAGCCTCACTGACATGCATGTGTGTGTCCTATGGACACACATTTGGGCCACCACATGTACTGCAGTGGGATTTGTCACCTTGTCTAGTACTGCCTAGTATGTTGACACCAGTATTTGTTATGAATTTCATGCTGTCCATATAGGTGTCCACTATCTGCTGCCAACCCATTCAGCCACCTGATTCCCTTGCATGCTCACATCCATACCATAGCTACAACTATCAGAACATACTACTCCATTTAGTAATTGATAGGAAGAGTGACTTACCTTGTGGTTGGGCCAGTATTGAGGACGGTGCTGGAGAGCTGACTATGTCAGATGCACATAGCACACTCCCTATACATGATAAAGCACAGGTAGTGTCATGTTTGGCATCCTTTTTACTGTATGTTCAAGTCAGAGAGAGATGTCATTACCTGGGTCCCTACCATGTCAGTGTATGTGCTATGCATTGCCTCTTTGCCAAGACCTGGGCATACTGGACTTGTCTCCTTCTGCCTACATGGGCAGGCTCAGGTACATCCTTCTCCAAGTCACTCTGTGTCTGTGATGGCCTTGGCAATGGTGCGGGGCTGTGTGGCCTTGCCCCATGCTGTTCCTGCTGCAGCTGCTTCTGCAGGATCATATTGTGTTGCATGACACATGCTGTGAAGATTTGTGTACATGTAGCTGGAGAGTAATGCAAGGATCCACTGGGTATGTCCAGGCAGCGGAACCGTGACCTGAGCATCCCAAACACATGCTCTATTATGATTCTGGTTTGTGAGTGTGCCTCATTATGGAGTTCTTGTTCAGGTGTGTGCGCATTTCTGAGGGGTGTCATCAGCCATGGCTCCAATGCGTAGCCAGCATCCCCCACTAGGTGGCCATATGGGATGTCCCAACTGGCAAATGACTGCTACAGCTGTGTCATATGCCAGATGTGGGAGTTGTAATGGCTTCCAGTGCTGCTACCATACACATTCAAGATAATGCACTGGGGATCACACACGACCTGGCATTTAATGGAGGGGAAGTCCTTGCAATTTATGTAAACCCTACTCCGCTCACTGGGTGGTGCTTTGATGTGTATATGCATGCAGTCTATACCACCAACTACTTCAGGGTATTCTGCTATTTGGTAGAAGAGACACATATTGCTGGTCAATGCCTCACTGGTGTTGAGGAAATATATGTGCTCACCGGCATGTACTGACATGGCATCCAGGAACGTGTGGAGTACCCTGGATGCTGATGCCAGTGAGATCCCCATGATATCCCCAGTTGCCCTTTGGAAGGTACCTGTGGCTAGTATTCTTAAGCCTACACATACCTTGGTATCCACTGGAATGGATTCCCATCTGTTGGTTCTGTGTGTGAGGTGGGGCCGGCACAGCTTAACAATTTGCTGTAGAATGTCCCTGTCTACCCTATAGTGCTCCACTATCTCCAGCTCATATAGCCCCTGGTAGGTTACCCTGGGTCTGTACACTCTTTTCCTCCTCCTCTCTGTGGGATGGTTGTCAGCATTCACATCCTCACCACCCTCAGCCTCTTGCACATATTGCTGTATGAGAGTGACAGCAGATCCTAACATTTTGTTAGTTTTGTCAGGTAAAATTTTCCCTGTCTGTGTACAAAAGTGGTGTAGAGTTTGTGGGAAAAAACAGACTGAAAGGTGTTTGCATACTTTATAATTATGTGCTGGGCTGCTGCCTGTGTAATTGGCTGATTCTGATACAGTTCACCTGCCAGCTATGCTAGTTCTCCTTGATTGTTTACTACTGCTGTTTTCCCTTTCCTTCCCATGTAAGCCCTGAGGCACACCTCGAATACCCAGTGCTCAGATGTGAACAGAGCTGCTATTTCCTGTTTTTTTTTTTTTAAACCCGGTGCATGGCATGCACACTTGTTTCAGCAGGGAATACTGTGCTCAGCAATGTGAGACACACCACCTTCCTTAGCTATGCTTAGCTAAGGGCAAACACAGGCCACACAGTTCCAATAAGCTTACAGCATGCATGACACTCCCCCTTATGAGCTCATCCTCCTCTTATACAGTGGTGTTGCTGCACCTGCACAGTTGGGTGCAAGCCAACAATGAGAGGAAATCTGTGATTCTGTATCAGTCTCCTTATTTACATAAAACAGAATGCTAATTCCTAGTTACCACACTCACACTGAGCCTTCCCCCTTAGCAACCACTATTCCCTGGTATTGTTGAATTATGCATGCAATTGACTATTATCACAAAATGCTGATTTGGGTATAAAAGCTTATTTCCCCCCGTTTTTCTTATTTTCATGGCGATCCCGTTTGCGCACTGCTGCCCAATGCTTAAACGGCTGAGATCAGCAAAAAAATAAATTTCTTTTACAATATTGCAACTATTTTTCATCCCAATGGCCATATATTTGGCCAATGGCATACCTACTACATTGAATACATTTTTATGAGCTGTCATGCCTTCATTTTGTAATTTGCAGAAATATATTCATTTAATAACCGAATGCATTTCTGCAGGTTACACTATTCCTGCACAGATGCCTGCCTGCTTCCTGGATCACTAATTCACCTAATTTGCATTGTTTTCACCAGCAAATGAGGTAATTAGCATAGAGCAATGCTGTCCATGCAGGAAAAGTTTAAAAGCACTTGTGGAAGTCCTGGGAGCTCGATCCTGGATCGCTCTTCAGCCGTATTGCATGCAGCAGCTCTTGCACTATTTCTGCACTCCGTGCAGAGCTTGCTGAATCCGGGGGAAAGATTTTTTTGTGGAGACTGATAATAGGAAACATCTTTTAAAGCTACTATGCCTTATAAAAAATATATGAAAGAGTGTGTAATTATTGGGATGAGGCTGAAACAGTGGAACATGGGTTTTTAAATGGTTCTAGAGTAAAGAATGTATGGGAAAAATATATGAAAATTAGTTGTTGAAAGGTTTTGATAAGGTTGAAGATTTGAACCTGAATATGTTTAAATATGGGTATTATAGTAATAAAAAATGAAAAGAGGTTAAGAAATTTGATAAATATTATATCTTTTATGGACAATAGGGAATGAAAGACTTAATGAATTGAAGTACAATGGGAAATGGATATTATCAGATGTTTTAAAGAAAATATGTTTTTGGCTATCGAAAAAGGGCGGTGGGGTGATTAAAGCATTTGAGATTGATTTGTGTATTCCAAAATGGTGGACAGACTGTACACACATTAGCTGTGCAGCTCCTCAACTCTCAATTACTACCTATCCTTTTGCTGGCACATCATACAAAGAAAATATTATAAATCTCTAAAGTTTGAAAGGAAAAGGCAACTATAATCCTTTTTTGCCAATATTTCAAGAAGGATTATTATTTTTGCACTTAAATATTACTCACTAGATGCTGAGCCCTGAACCGCATGGTGTGTTTACTTTCAGAGACTGAGGCCTTAACAAAGGAATCAACAGAGAAAAGGAACTGTGTGACTTGGAATCAGCAAGCTGTACTAAAACCTCTTACTTCAAACAGTTATTTTTATACCTGGAATGGATAATCAGGCAGACCAAATGGAAACATTAACTACTAAAACCAAATTGTCTTTGATAACTACACCTGAAAAAGATACCTACTCTTAAAGACAAAAAACTAGTAAGCCACAGCAAGAAACCACAAAGGTAGCCCTTAGATCAAAACAAGATCAGTCTCTTAATACTTGAAGACCTCAAAATGGCATTGCAACCTCTGCAAACCAAAATTCAAGGTTTTTCTCACAAATTAGCCTCATTTGGCTCTAACCTAGAATAAATTATGCTCAGACTTGAGCAAAATGAAGCAAAAACAATGGATAATGAAATAAAAAATAAAAGAACTTAAACAAAATCTACAGCATAATGACAACACCATCAAAGAATTGCATCAGAACATGCTAGATCTAGAAGCTAGAAGCCAATGAATTAACATCATCCTAAGAGGTATTCCTGAAACCTTTGAAAATGCCCAGCTTAATACAATAGTTAAAGAAGTTTTAAGCACATTACTGGACAACAAAGATCTTCTAAACAACATAATAATTGAAAGAGCTCACAGATCCCTCAGGTATTCTCAACTGCAAGAAACCCCAAGACAAATTTATGTCAGACTGCTTAATTCAGCACTTGTTCAGACCATACTTATGGTCTTCAAAACAGAAAAGAAATTTACCTGGAGAGGTCATAAAATTGCTATTATTGAAGATCTCCCATTAGAAATTAAACTGAAATGCCCAAAACTCAGCAAGTTTTGTTCTTATCTACTAGAAAATAAAATCAGTTTCCACATGAAATACCCTGCCACACTAATCTTCTACCATAAAGAAGAAGTTGAAACCCACGAGGAGGCCAAATCCACATTTTTTGTATTTTTAAAGTGAATCCTGCATGAATTAACTCACCCAGCAAATTCCAGTACAAATGACAAGTAAATCAACAAGTTTCCTGCCTTTTCTATGGTTTAACTGCATTATTTTAATAGAATAAGTCTCCATTTTGAAAGCCTAGTGTCTGTTAGCATTTTGGCATTCTATTTCTCAGAATGCCGTTCAGCTCTATGAGGAAATGCTGTATATCATCCTTTAACCTATGTGATGGTATCTCTGACTCATTTCCTGTCCCAAAGACATACTGGGAACAGTTAAATCACTGAAAACAAGTCATGATCGCTTATAATAGGATACACAACCTCAGAAATCCTGATCTGCTGTATTTTCATAAATAAACTGCTTCATTTTTTATTTTAAACATCAACTTAGAAGGAAAAACAAAAAAGAAACTGCAAATGATTTCTTTACTTGACTGCATAAGCCAGAAACCTTAAAGCTAACAGCTGCAACATGATATAAACTCTGGTAGCCATTTTTTTTCTTTTCTTTTCTTTTCTTGCCTGAGAGGAATTGCTGTTAACAAGCAATACATTCAATGCTGCATCACTGCTCAACTTTTATTAAGTGTATTTCTGCTACTGTCAAAATAATGTGATAACAGTTTTTTTTATTTATTACAAGAATAAATAATCCTATATTCAAAGGTTAGAATAGCAATTTTTGAAAATAAAGCTATAATCTTAAAAGGTAAATAAATCTTGTTAACTGGGTAATAGGAAAATGCTGCATGTTTAATTACAACAAAGGGTATCAGGAAATCATAAGAAAACAGCTGAGGTTGAGGATGTCGATAACTAGTGCAAAAGACTTTATGTTAGATTTTGTGCTTTAGCTCATCTATCTGTTTCTAGATTGTCTTTTGTAATATCGAGCAAATGACTAGCTAAATTTTTACACAGTGCTGGTCTGCATACTAGTTGCAACCTGCTAGTTAATAAAGCCTATTAGATAGTTATACACTTATTTTATAAGGCTATCTAAATCTCAGAAATAGGCAACATTTCTTTCTGACAATAATCAGTTAAGCTATTTTTTTAACTGAAACAGCACATTGGCAGCGTACAGGCATAACTACTGAACCTATAAATAATGAAATGGATGTTTTTCTTCTTTATCTCTGTAAACTAATAGTACTAAGTATACAGTTTTTCCTAGTTCTTGTAATCAGATGTAGCCAGCTCCTGCAACCATTTCTTTTTTCTAGGGTATTTCGACTTATTAATGTGCGAGTAGCTATAGAAAAATGTTTTACTTTTATTACCATTGCTGATTTGATAAATTGCAAACAAGAATAACTCTGTCTGTTTTCACATTGGTAACAAATGTTAAGCTTAACTCCTCTTAACTCCTATGTCAACAGCTTCATTGAGTACATTCTAAATTAAAACAAGGCTTCCCGCCTCCTTCTACAATACTACTCTTATAAGAGAATCAATATATTTTCAAAGGATTTTCTTTTAAGCCTTATATACAACATAAATTAGTTTGAATTTTGGGGCTTTTTACTCTTTTCAGATTAATATACATATAGAGGTATGTTAGTATTAACATTAAGCAAGGCTTTTACATTTAGATTGTTATTAGATTTTCTTAATAAAGCTTTGTCTATTTGCATCTTTATACATCTTCTATCAGACTTACCTATATTTTTGTTAGATTTTTTTTAAAGTATTTGTACCCTTATCAAGACTAAAAACACCCCAACAGACGACGCTACAAATTATTCTTGTGTTTTATACCTCTTCTATCAGACTTACCTATATTTTTGTTAGATTTTTTTTAAAGTATTTGTACCCTTATCAAGACTAGAAACACCCCAACAGACGATGCTACAAATTATTCTTGTGTTTTTGCTTTCAGACTATTAGCATGGTATTTAAGTGAATATTACAATGACTAGAATAAGAGGTTAAAAGATGATTTCAGTCAGCTGGTATTAATTTAAAGGAGCTGTTTTGCACAGTTTGTAGCTAATGATTGTCTAGGTTTGGAATAACTTAGATATTTTTAGCATCCTTCTGCTACCTGCTTTATTCCCTTTACCCCAAACTCAAACTATTTCAGAATGTTCAATGAATACCTCCATACTCTTATGAAGGTATGGGTGGTTAGACACCTATATATGGTCAAGAAGTTTCGAAGTCACCTCATTTAAAGTATTTTCTACCATAATAGCTCTAAATATACACCTTCAATTGTACCATTATCGTTTAACAACACACTTAAAAACAAACTCATATTCTGAAAATGATTACAATAGATTCATGGAACATAAGGGGCTATCAGATAAAAAAAAAAAGAAATGTAATCATGCATCTCACATTTCAAAATAAATCTAGTATATCTTTTCTACAAGAGACGCATATGATCAATCAACTTTGGGACAGTGAGAGAAAGAGGAATAGGGGAGTAGTTATTATTGTTAATAAATCTTATCAAGGAGAGATCAACTCCACCAAAAGTGATCCTAATGGAAGATGGGTTCTGTTTACCAGTAACTATCCTACTTTAAGTAAGTCCTTACTCTTTATTAATTTATGCAGCCCCTGCTCAGGCCAACTCCTTTTTATTTATGATATACTCAATATCCTAGTTAATTATCCAAATCATTTATACATTTTAGGAGGGGATTTGAATGCTTTGCTTAATCCTGATAAAGATAGGTCACATAAAGAGACCAGACAATCTCAACATACTACTGTGGCCATAGAATAATTACAAACTACCTTTGATTTGTTGGACCCCTATACAAAATTTCAACATGATAACTCTATACCTAGATTTACATTTTTCTCAGTGACACATAAAACCTGGTCAAGAATTGACGCCTTTTAATTTCCCAAACTTTCACTTCTTATATACTTAACTATAATGTCTCCCCTAGATCCATATCGGACCATTCCAAAATCAATATCTCCATTAATATTTCCTCCTTTAACCAAAGATGCTGCCATTTCAACAATTGCACTCTAAATCCTAATATCATTCAAGTGCAGGAGGTAATACAAGAAATACATGCTGCCTTTGCCCAACTAAACATTGACCTTATCTCTAGTCAAATCCCTTATGATGTGCAAGGGACTGCTGCTAAAGTGGTCATGAGAGGTCTTATTATTCAAATGTCCTTGTGGTATAAGAAAAAGCACAATAACCTTAAATTCAAACTAGAGAACCAAATCAAAGACATTGAATTAAAACTTCAATATAAATACTCAAGCAAGCTAGAAGATACAATGACTGACTTGCAACAGCATTTGCATAACCTATACCTAGAAAATATCTAATTTGTGGAGATGAGATCAATATACCGATACTCAGAGTGGCCACAAATTCACTCAAGAACCCTTGCCAGATTAGTTAATATTAAAAATGGACCTACTAGGATCAAATAAATTAAATACAAAGGTGTATTAAAATATAAAGACCAAGACATTATAAACACATTTGAAGATATTGACAAAAGCCTATATAATTTACCAAACTTTCCCCCTACAAACAAACTGGAAAAGTTTATGCATAATCTAAAATTTCCACAGCTTGCTGATTATCAGAAAAACCTTTTGAAATAACCCCTGCACCTTGAAGAAATCAAAAGTGCAATTAATAAACTTAGACTAGGTAAATCCCTTGGTCCTGATGGCTATACGGCGGAATTGTACAAAAATTTCTCTGAACCAGTCGCTAAAATTCTACTGAAGATATTTAATTATATAATTCAACACGGCATAACAGATAGATATTTTAACAACTTAAAAAAACATTTTAATTCTTAAACCAAACTGTAACCCATTAGACCCAGCCAATTATAGACCAATTGCCTATATCAACACTGATCTTAAGATTCTAGCCCACATTATTGCTAATAGACTGAAAAGCATACCTCCTTCCATTATCTCGCATGAACAAATGGGTTTTATGCAGAATAGACAAACGTGATAACACCCTTCTAATAGATACCATCATTAGACTCCTAGATAAGGATACACATCCGAGATACGTCCTTACCACTGATGCAAGCAAAGCATTTGACAGAGTAAACCTACATTTCATTTTCAATGTCCTACCCCTCATTGGTATCCCACAAGAATTTATAAAAATAATTAAAGTAATTTACCTAAAAGCCTGTACTACTATTCAAAGTAATAAAAGCTTTTCTAATCCTATCTCCATCTCCAATGGTACAAGGCATGGTTGCCCCCATCACCTTACCTTTTTAATCTATATTTAGAACCCTTGCTCCTATATAAATCCCAAAAAACCTTCCACCATATTTCTAAAATATCAAATATAAAGTTTTTATATTCTGCTTTTGCAGATGATTTAAGTCTATATTTTGAATTTCCTAACATTGATCTACCAAAACAACTTAATGCATTAGACTTATATTCTGCTATAGCCAATTACAAAATAAATCTGAGCAAATCTTATGTTTTCCCTATAAATCTCTTAGGCCATAAAGAATTGCACTTTCGTGTTAGTGAGCTGAAATCCAAATACCAAATAAAATACCTAGGTATAACTTTCACCCCAATAGCAGCAGCCTGCATTTAAAGTGGAACGTGTGTGTTGAGAGACAGCCTTACAAGACTATCTGAAAATATATAGAGCTGAGTATATTTTTTTGTATTACTCTGTATTATAGAGCTAAATTGTTGCTTAGATATCTGTTGTCTTACTGTTCTGCAAATATACAGAGATCAGTATATATTTTTTTGGTTTTATAATTTGCACTCTGATTCCTCACATCTCTGTTGAAGCTTTTCCCCACCCCCCTCCCTGTTCTTGGTTGTAGTTTAAATTTGGTGGCTTTTGCAGTGCCCGCTCCACTGTAGACTGGATCTAGGGCACTCTCCCAGTCCCATCACTTTACCGTATTCTACCTAATAAACCCTTTCTGTACTTGCTTTTAGTCCTTTTTTAATTTAATTACATTATTTCAAACTGTGTGTTGACTAATATTGCTACACACTCAAGTGTGCCAGCTTGCACTGCATGTGAATTGTTTTTACTACTGTTTTTGCTACTTTTCTGAAAAAAAAATGGAAGCCTGTTTCCTACCTTTCCTGTAATTAGTGTTCCAGATACAGATTTGCTGTATCCAGGACTATTTATAAGCTTCTGAGCCCCCCAAGCCTTTCTGCATTGGAGGGAAGCCTTCTAGCTTATCAGTGGGAGTGGTAAGCACTAGGTAACCTGTCTACCACATAAGGAGTGGTTCTGGCCCAGAATTTGTAGTTATTGACCATTTGGGCGGTCTTCCATCTCTCTCAACTTTCTGATTTGCAGGCCTGCATTTGCACTTGTTTCTGTCTTGTAACTCTTGGGCCCATCTCATTTGCTCACTCAAAAAAAAAAAAATCTGCTTTTACTGTATTTGTGTTTCTTCCTACTTTATTTTGCTTTTGCGTCATCTTAAAAGTACTTAATTGTATTTATTACTGCTTGGTGTAACTCATTCTAAGCCTTTTAGTTTAAGCACTTGGGCTTCAGAATAGCTGTTTTACATTAAGAAGGTTTGTGGTCTGCACTGTGGTGACAGAGCAGGTAGCTTACATCCTTCTAAGTTGGGAACTGCTGAGTGAGGGCTCAGTGTCTGTTATTCTAAAAGTGTATTAATTCTGGTTTAAGCACTTGGGCTTCAGGCCAGTTATTTTACATTAAAAGGGTTCGTGGTCTGCACTCTTGTGGGAGGAGCAGCTGGACTCTGCCCTTCTGAGCTGGGAATTTCTGGTTAAAGGTTTATAGTGCCTGCATATTTGAACTGCTTCTTACTTAAATTGGTACACCTTGTTTGTTGTAGCATAGACTAGATCCAGGCCTGCTGAATCTAGCTTTGTTTGTATAACTTGAGCAGTAATCCAGGCATTCTTTAAAGTATTAAATTGTATTTATTACTGCTTGGTAGTAACTTGATTAAAGTGTAGCTATCATTCTAAGTCTTTTGGATTAAGCGCTTGGGCTTCAGACCAGTTGTTTTACATTAGGAAGGTTTGTGGCCTGCACTGTGGTGGCAGGACAGGTAGCTTACATCCTTCTAAGTTGGGAACTGCTGATTGAGGGCTCAGTATTTGTTATTCTAAAAGTGTATTAATTCTGGTTTAAGCACTTGGGCTTCAGGCCAGTTGTTTTACATTAAGAAGGTTTGTGGTCTGCACTGTGGTGGCAGAACAGGTAGCTTACATCCTTCTAAGTTGGGAACTGCTGATTGAGGGCTCAGTGTCTGTTATTCTAAAAGTGTATTAATTCTGGTTTAAGCACTTGGGCTTCAGGCCAGTTATTTTACATTAAAAGGGTTCGTGGTCTGCACTCTTGTGGGAGGAGAGGCTGGACTCTGCCCTTCTGAGCTGGGAATTTCTGGTTAAAGGCTTATAGTTTCTGCATATTTGAACTGTTTCTTACTGAAATTGATACACCTTGTTTGCTGTAGCATAGACTAGATCCAGGCCTGCTGAATCTAGCTCTGTTTGTATGCTTGTTGTTTGTTTGCTTGTTATTTCCCTAAAACGCTAATTCCACCTAAAACGCGGCTTTTCAGCACTTCTGTGGATCCCTAGTGATATCTGCATTGCTTACTGTACTTATTTCCTTGTTTCACTTGAAAGAAAGTTACTGTTTGTCATTTTTGCATTTAAGTTACCTGTAACACATTGCATTTAAGTTACCTGGCACTTGCTCATTAAAGCAATTATATAAGTCAGCACTAAAAAATTAAAAGCACTACACCCTCACAAACTCCCCTTGAGTACCTTGTTCCCCATTGGCCCTTTTTTCAATTTTAAAGGAATTCCCAATACTATTCTAGCATGTCCAAAGGTCAGTTGTCAATATCCTCTCCGGTCCAGCTGGTGAATCTGGGAATCTTGAGGCAATGTTACAACTGCCTCATGTACACAGACAACCCTCTCCTCCTCCCAACAAATTCCAACACATGTGAGAGATTCAACCATATAGCCATACTGGAGGCTAAGATCTCTCAACTCAGTACTGGCGAAACCAGTCAGGAGGAGAAGGAAACCACACTTCACTATAATTCCAGTCTCACATAGACCTACCACAACAGCAAACCAAACACATAAACACACAAAAACATACTCGGAGGCTCTAAATAAAAATCTGCCTAAGCAGCAGAGACCTCCAAAGCAGACACCCAAGCAACCGCTACCCCAAAACAAAACACGTGCAACACATAGTTCACAAAGCCAGTGTGCCGAACAGTCACAGCCCTTAAGGCTAAACAACACACCTGATACACTTGTAATAGGTGACTCTATCGTCAGGCACACTGATGTCCCGCTCACCAGGCTGAACAAGGAGAAGGTCACGGTGAACTGCCTGTCGGGCGCTAGGATCCGCCACATAACACAAGCACTCAGGTCACTCCAAAGCAAGTACAAATATGACTCAGTCATCGTCCATGCTGGTGTGAATGACCTGAGATGTACCTCCCTGGACTACATGAAAAGAGACATAGAGGAGCTCTCTGAGCATGTAGCCCAGGCTGGTATGACCCTGACCTTGAGTAGCATCTTACCCTCACAAAGAATGACGTCACAATATGAAGACAAGATGATCAATTTCAATAATTGGCTTAAGTATTGGTGTCATTCAAAGGGGATCCAATGCCTGTCAGCCTGGGATGACATGCTCGACAAGCCACGATGCTTCGCTAGGGATGGCTTGCACCTGTCACCCCTGGGCTTTTGGATATTGGCAAAGGCTCTTGCTACCCCCATAGTGCCTTTTTGAGGCAAGGCTCAAAAGACAAACCCACCTCAATAGGTATCACAAGGGATAAGAAACTAAGAGTAATGCTACTCAATGCCAGAAGTATAAACCTCAAGATGCATGCACTCGAAACTCTCCTTAGCATGGAGAACATCGATATCTGTGCAGTAACAAAAACCTGGTTGAAAGCTCTCAAAAGCACCCCAGCACTACCAGGTTATACCTCATACCATGCTTTTCGGCCCCAAAACTTGGACCGAACCACAAAAGGAGGGGGAGTATCAATATTCGTCAAAGAAACCCACACTTCCAGGTTGGTGGCACAGCACGAAGCATCAGAGACTATCCATGTGCAACTAACAGTGGGTAAAACTGTTTTCCAGTTTATAGCCTGCTACAGACCACCCTCCCAAACCCAGGAACTCCACTTGGCCTTCCTGAGAACACTGGAAAATATGAAGGTCTCTCCAAACATCATTATATTGGGCGACTTCAACTACCCAAACATAGACTGGGAGCATTACTCTAGCTCCACAACATCCTAGCCCAAAGGTTCCTAGAATTTATAAACTCAAATGCTATGGAACAACTTGTTACCACTCCCACCAGAGAGGAAAACATACTGGACCTGATCATCACCAACATGGAGAATGTATGCTCCAGACCAGAAGTGTATCCCTCACTGGTAAGATCAGACCATAAACTAATCTCACTGAATATTCACATCCTGACTCCACCCCCTGCCCTGAAAACCACAGTGAAAAACTTCTCTAAAGCAAATTTCACACTCCTCAAAACTGAGGTGGAATCCTTCAAAGCCCCCGGACCTGTGGAAAATACAGCCCAGACCACAGAATCCTTTATAAATGCATTCTATGAACACCTTCAGGAATGCATGGATCATGCAATCCCAAATAAAACCAAGACCCAATCCTCCAAAGGCAGATGTCCTGTCTGGTGGACCCCAGCCATAAACAAACTATACAATAGAAGGAGGAAGCTACTAGATGATAGAGCAAAATCCCAAAAAGTCCAAACAAATGCTCGGTGCTGACTAAAGTCCGGTGTTAAAGACACGAGAATATGAAGAGCAACAAATCTTAGGCAAGACACTGCTATATACCAAACGTATTTATTAAAACTTCTCCAACAGCATACAAAATATGTTCAGGAGGATTAAAACTTCTCCAACAGCATACAAACTACGTTCAAGAGGATCGAGGTTCAAGGAGGATTGACGAGGGGAAGGTGGTCCACACAGCCTAACTGGACCTCGCAAAAGCCTTCGATACAATACCCCACTCGGGCATTATAGATAAGCTCACCAGCTTAAATATAAACCCCTATGCCACTAGATGGGTTGCAAACTGGCTCAAGGACAGAACCCACATGGTTAGAATTGCTGGAGCCATGTCAGACTCCAAACCAGTTACAAGTGGCTTCCCACAAGGCTCAGTCCTGGGACCTCTCTTGTTCGGTATATATTTCTCGGAGGTACAGGCCAACACGGAAGGACTGTGGCTGACCAAGTTCGCAGATGACTGCAAACTGGGCACCATAATCGACTCTCCAGCCGACACAAGCATCCTCCAAAAGGGCCTCATAGAAACAGACAACTGGTGCCAGAGCCATGGCCTCAAGCTAAACGCCAAAAAGTGTATAGTCATCCCCTTTGGCCAAAACAAAGTGCCCACAAATTACCACATAGGTGGTAATCCATTAAGTACAGAAGAAGTAATTAGACACCTGGGGACCCAAGTTGATATCAATCTCTCATTTGACAACCACGTGGCCAAAGTGGTTAGAAAAACATTTTATATAGCCCACCTAATCATGAAGGGATTCACATCTAGATCAGGGGAGGTCATCGTGCCTCTTTACTCATCCCTCATCAGGCCCATAATTGAGTACAATGCCCCTTTTGGGATGTACCTTACCAGACACCTGCAGCAACTGGAAAGATCCCAAAAGTACCTCACCAAGAGGGTCAAAGGGCTCAAACAGATGCCATATGCTGCCCGGTTAAAGAAACTCCAGCTCTACTCAGTGGCATACCGCCTGCTCAGAGGCGATCTGTGCCTGACGTATAAAGCCATGTCCAACCCGGAATTAATGGACATGCTGCACCTCAGAAAATCCAAATCCCATTGAGCTACGTGCTCGAGACTTGAACCTCAGCACTGAAATAAATAGGACATGCTGGAGGGACAGATTCATAACCCAGAGGCTCCCTTTACTCTGGAATAAAATCCCAGTCCAGGTTAGGCAGAGTCCCTCATTGACTCTCTTCAAGAGGAATCTTGATAAGTGGATGGGAGATCATAGGTTTACCCCAGGTATCACTTCTGTGTCACTGTTAGACAGAGGCACAGTATACTAACCTCGAAAAAGGGCATAGCAAAATTAATTTAAAATGGGTGGCGAAAGCCAAGCACACTCTGGCTAGGCTTATAAATGCCCTAGGGCAGATAGCCTAGTATGAACCTATGAACCTATGAACTTTAATGAGATCAGTAAGAACAATTTATTACATACATGGCAAAAATTGAAAATTATATTAGTAGATGGAGAAATATCAATATGTACCTACTATCAAAAGCTAGTGTGGTAAAATGAATATCTTACCTGGAATGCTTTTCCAGCTATATGCCACTTTCTCAATCATTCCGCAGTAATTCTTTAAGAATGTAGATAACATTATATTGAAGTTTTTGTGGCATCCTAAATTAGTTAGAATCAAACATGATAAACCTTCCTTAATAAAAGACAAAGGAGGCCTGGGGCTACCAGACTTTAAGCTTTACTATAATATAATCACCTCTTGTAGGCTGATCAAAGTAATAAACTATGATCCTAAATTAAACTGCTGGACACCCCTATGGATTAAATTATGGTATAATCAACTTAAATCCCTTGACATTAACCACAAATCCCTTCCCTTTTTGAACCTAAATCAAAGAAATCATTATATTAGGAACCTCCACCTATTATTTAAACATATGATATCAACTACTCAAACTGTATTCAAATCTATAAAACTCCTCAATACTCTTGCCCTAGTATAACCGATCCACTTAAATCCTAACTTATCAATTAACAATCAACCAATTAATTTAAATAAATTTCCTCTTATAAAGGATTCCCCAGTGTGGAATCTATGGTAGGAAACCAATATAACACAACTAAGGGAGGAAAACCAGACTCTGTAAGAATTATACCACTATCCTTAGGCAAATCCTTTATTTAATTAAATTCAAGATACCTCTTGCTAAAATGGACCACCAGGAAATCAAACTACTCTAATATTTAAAAGCCTAGCATCTAAAGATAAAATGGTCTCTAAGACTTATAAATTAATAACGAGCACAAAATTTCAGAACTCACTTTTATTTTCAACCTATTGGCAAAGTAAAAGCCAGCTAATTTCAGAAGAAAATAAAAAATTGGCCATAGAAAATACCATTAAGCTTATTCCCTTCAAGTGTCTATTATACACCCAAATCATGATCAGCAACAATACTTACTACATGCTGTCAATTCTTAATAAGTTTGATCCCAAATACTAAGCAGACTGTCCGTATTGCCCAAACCAAATAGGAGATACCTTACATGATTTTTGGGGTTGTAAAAGAGTTAATAATTTATGGTGCTCCCTAAGAGTAACATTTGAGAAGATGGGATATGAAAAATCCACAGTTTCATGAGAAACAGCTATCTTACATACTGTCACAACCAAATATCCGAAAATAATAAAAAATATTATTTCTACCTGTGCTCTTGTTAAATTTTACATCACTAAAAACTGGGCTGATCAATTCTCAATCTCATGGGAAGATTTTTGTAGCTTAGCTATAAAGTATATTTCTTCCCACAAATTAGCATATGCTAATACAAAACAAAAACAATACCACCATAAATACTGGGGGCTCTTACTGGATTTAATCTTAAATAAGTAAAGCACGATGTTACCCCAGACTACCCTATTTCACTTTGTTCCTAACTTACTATAAACAAATCAGACCATACCTCTCACTGTCTCAAGACACAAATATTTATACATTATACCTGGTTTTAACAAAGATCTTACATATATAACCCACAAACTTCATCCTGATACTCTCCTCCTCTTATTTCCTTTTCATTAGACACATACGTTTTTTGTTTAGTTCATTGTGGTAACTTCTATTGTATATGTTGTACATAGTTATAGGTCCAAAGTATTATCTTTCTTATTATAAATGCAAGCTTTATATTGCTGCTAATTTGTTTATTTCATTGTTTAATGTATTGTTGTTTATGTATTGGAAAATTTCAACAAAAATATTTTTGACAAAAAAAGCAGCTGAGATTGTTTTATATTCTGTAAAATTGTCAATAATTGTAAATAATGTATATTGTGTACATAATGTATATAAGTTATAATAACCAATAAGGAACCCCTACTTTTTGGATAGGTGTCATTGAATATTTTGCATCTGCCTGAGCTACCACCAATTCAAGCAGATGGAAGGTTGCTTTAGTGGCTCATCTGAATGACAACACATTCATGAATGCAGCCCCTTCCTTATGCTGGACTACAGTGTCAGCAATCCATTGACCTCGTGTGAAACTACATCTGCCTGAGCTACCACCAACTCAAACAGATGAAAGGTTGCTTTAGTGGCTCATCTGAATGACAACACACTCATGAATACAGCCCCCTCCTTATGCTGTACTACAGTGTCAGTAATCCATTGACCTCATGTGAAACTAGAGCCCACAGCCTTCTGCACCAAAGTCGAGTGTGCGACTTGTTACACCACTGACAGTGATATACACTGTCTTTGTACTGAATAAAAAGCTCAGGTGAGAAAGCATAAATGGGCAAAACATCAAACAAATAGCTCTGCCTGAACTTATCAAATGCCTGTTACAATTTAATCAATGAATGGAAACAGGACAAATTGTTTTGTTCTTACATTTCCATCTTTGAGCAAAGTGTAAGAATGTTGTCACATGTGGAATGACTTTTGATGAAGCTACTTTGATCTTTGAGGATGATTTTCTAAAGAGGTCCTATGGCTCTGGTAACTCAAACCATTATAAGTAATTTAAAGTCTGTGTTCAGTAGTGAAATGGTCCCATATGAGGCTAGTTCAAGATGCAGTTTATTTGGCTTCAACACCATTGTCTGTAATGACTGTTTTCCTAGGGAGGGGGGGGGGGATAACAGACTTCCCTGGCAAGCCTTTTGCAAAATATAATGTCAGAAAGCATTCTTCTTTTTGTAAACATAAAGGTGCCTGTTGACGAGCTGTATGAATTAGCATGTGGCTATTCCTATTCAAATTGACTCTCTCAGTGGTGCTACCATGCCAGACTGCTGGGGTTATTGTTCAAGTAGGTTTAGCTACTGAATTAGAAAACATTACTTGAACAGATAGAAAAGAGGAATAATAATTGTATTTAATCCTGCTATGGATGTTAATGCCCATGGAGTAATGAGTATAAAACAGGCTGTCTGATCATTTTAGTAAACCTTCATTCAACCTAAAAACATGGCCAGCTTGAAAATGAATGGCTTAACTTTAATGTAACCCTTTACAATGCCAGAGCCCAGGACAGTGAGCCCCAAAATGCGGAGGCTGAATGGCCGAAAGATTGGACTTACATATACTAAATCCAAAATGCCATTTCTTGGAATATTTATTTATTTATTTATTTATGTATTTATTTATTTATTTATTTATTTGCAGTTGTTAACTGGGGAAGTTCACTGGGTCATAATGAGTCCATTTTCAGTGGATGCCCGGGGATAAAAGCTCCACAGTAAAAAAGACAGTACACTCATAAAGTACAGTAATACAATTAACCGTATTGGGTATTTAACACATTGTAAAGTAATATTATACCTGGCAATTTACTAAAGTTTTATAGATAAGCATACAGCCTTCCAGTATATACCTACATGCACACACACACACATGCATATTTAGAGTTAATAGGCTAATAAAGAGTAGAGTTATAAAATTTTATGGGGAGGTTAGTATAGGATTATGAGCAAGGACAGTTCCAAGTAGTGGAGAGGTATGAGTGTAAAAGGAATTTAAATTTGACAGGGTTAAGAGTTGTTCTGAGAGATAATGGGTGAGCATTCCATTTTTTGGCAAGGGAGAAAGAGAAGATAAGTTGTCCAAGATATCACTTAGGCTTGTAAACTTGGAGTAAACTTGTGTTCTCCGATCTAAGGGACTTGTTAAGGAGGTAGGGGGTGAAGGTGGAATTAAAGGATGGACAAACAGAGGGTTTGAAGATGAGTTTGTGAGCAATCATAAGCTGTAAGTAGTTGAGGTAATTTGGTAGTTCCAGCCAGTTTAGAGTTCAAAGTGCCTTACAGTGGTGGAAGGAGTATTTGGAATTTGTTGCAAATTTGGATATATTGTTATAGCAGGCTTTCAGTGTGGCTTCTAGGGAGGCTTGGAGGTTAATAAGTATGGGAAAACCATACATGAGAGAGGGGAGATGGTATGTGGATGCTAGGGTTTTTCTTGTGGAGGGGGTTAGGTATTGATTGCACCTGTAAAGCAATCCTAATTTTTGATTTTTTTTTTATATTTTGTTGCAAGTGGATATCAGATTTCAGTTGTTTGTCAATGACTACTCCAAGAAGTTCTGAATGTGGGATGATTTCTATCAAGGATTTCGTTTGGATGTAGATTTTGAACGTATCATTGTGTACTATTGTGGACTCTGAGGTATGGCACTCTTGGAATTTGTATATATGATAGGTTCATAGGTTCATAGGTATTTACTAGGCTAATGACCACAAGGGCCTTTTTAAGCCTAGCCATGCATCCCAAATCTCTAACAAGTTCTGATACCCATGAAAAGTGTAAGAATGGGCCAGGGAGATTAACTAATTACAGGTTACCTGTGTCCATTAGAGACATAGGTGACAAACCAGGGATGAATTTTTGGTTTCCCATCAATTGTCCAAGTTGCACTTGAAGTGGGTTAGAGAGGAACTCTACTTCACATGGATGGGGAACCTGTTCCATAGATGGGGTAGTCTCTGGGATACATACCTATCTCTCCATCAGGTCCTATTAATATCACAGACAAGGTTTAAGTCTTTAGAATTGGTAAGTCTGGTGTTTGTTTTGTGGATATGCAGGAGGTCCATTAGAGTGGGGTCTGACAATGCCCTGTATACCAGGCATAGATCCCCCTTTAAAAGCCTGTGGGAGACAGAATACAGGGATAGGGCCTTGAGGTGGTCAGCATAGGACATTTTACTTATGCCCTGTATTCTTTTAGTGAAGAACCTCTGTGGATGTTCCAATTGTTGGGTATGCCTGGTTAGGTATATACCAAAGGGGGCATTGTACTCAATGACAGGTCTGATGAATGCCAAATACAGTGGACCAATGACTTCCTTGGACTTAGATGCCATACCTTTGTTTATAAGTTGCACGACATGGAATGATTTCCTTACCACTGTAGACACATGATGGTCAAAGGCTAGATTACTATCTATGTGTGTCCCTATGTCCCTGACTACTGGGTCAACTTTAAGGGGTGTGTTGTTGATATGATAGTTACCAGGGATGGATGATTTCCCAAAGGATACTATTATGCATTTATTGACATTTAGTTTTAGTCCATGGCTCTAACAACAGTTGTTTGTCTGTGTCAGCCTCTCTTGGAGAACATTTGTGCCAGTGTGAGATTCAATGACGGCTCCTAATTTGCAATCATCTGCAAATTTAGTCAGCCAGAGACCACTGACATTGGCCTTGACCTCTGAGAAGTAAATGCCAAAAAGAAGCGGTACAAGGACTGATCCCTGAGGGACTACAATTGTGAATGGCCTCTTTGAAGAAATGGACTCCCCAATTCCAACTTTCTGGGTCCTGTCTGTGAGCAAGTTGGCTATCCACTGGGTGACATATGGATTTGTACCTAACCTCTTGAGTTTGTCAACAATGCCTGAATGGAGTAATGTGTCAAATGCCTTGGTCAGGTCAAGGTAGGCAGTGTGAGCAATTTTGCCCTCATCCATTGCTTTGCTGACCTTCTTAAATAAGTTCACCAGGATGAGTAGGCATGATCTGCTCTTGACGAAACCAAACTGGGTTGGGTTCAGTGTCTGGAGGTTTACTATATCTCATTTGATCATCTCCATGATAATTCTTTCCATGGCTTTACATATAAGACTAGTGAGATGTATGGGTCTGTAGTTTCCAGGGTCTGTAGATGGCCCACCTTTGTGCAGAGGGATGACTGTTGCCTTTCTCCATTCATGAGGAATGAAGCCTTTTGGAGACTACAGCTAAATAGTAATTCCAGAGGCTCTGTTAAGTCATGTTTCATGCTACTTCAAAGACATCCTGGGATATTGTCATAGTTAGGCCAAATGGTGCAGTGTTCTTGGTCTTATAGAGAGCATTAAGGACCTTTTCCCTAGTGATAGCAGGGGGAGTTATATTTGAAGATATTTTCTGAGGGAAGGTTGAGGGGGAGAGAGGGGTACAGCTGGAGCTGAATTTATCAGACAGGTTTGCTATATCTTCTGGCTCAGTATAGGTGCTTAATTTACAATGAGCTCTGCACATAACTGTGCATTTTCTTTGAGGTTGTGGACATAGATAAAGAATGCTTTGTGGTTGTCATTGGCCTAGGAGGCCAAACTTACCTCAAATTTGGCTTTGGTAGACTTTATTTGTCCTCTGAATAGTTTGTTTAGTTTAATGAGAGTGCTTTTATCCTGCTAGGTGCTGCACCTCATCATTTTTTCCATGATTTTCCTCCTCCTGTTATACAACCTTCTGATTTTGTGATTCCACCAGGGTGGCTTGTTTTTTGAGTTAGTTATGTACTTCTTCTTGTTGGGTACAGTTGCCTCTATGCAGCTATTAACATGCTTATACAGGGTTTCTGTGAACAGTTCTTCATAGGCAGTCATGTTCTCAGGGTTCATGGGGGCTTGATATTTTGCCAGGTTCTCACTTAATACCAGGAGGTTATCCTTAGAATTGTTTCTGAATATTCCAAGTTTAGCTGGGGTCCAGGTTTTATTTTTACTTCCAAGGAGACCATTTTGTGGTCTGACCTTACCAGGGAAGGCATTACAGTAGGGGGTGTGCAACAGTCTCCCATATTAGTGAGGACCAGATCCAGTATGGCTGCACCCCTGGTAAGTGTATTGACTATCTGGTCCAGGGAGTTATGTGTTTACAAAATCCACGAACCTCTGTGCATGTACATTTGGTGTCATATAGGATTCCCAGTTAATAATGGGGTAACTAAAATTACCCATGAATATGGTATTGGGTTGGAAGGTTAGTGATTTTAATAATTTTAAATACATGGTATGGGTATCCTGGGTCATAGAGAGTGACCTATAGCTTGCAAGGAAGTGGTATTGGATTTTACCTATGGTGATTTGAACATGGAGCAGCCCAAGTGCATTGTCCTTTTGACCAGCCTTGAAGTATATTTATTTTTGATGTAAATCGAGACACCACCACCTTTAGTCCCCACCTGTGAAGTAGCTGGCCTAAATGTGTGGAAGCCATTATAACCTTGCACTGTTGGTGTGTTCTTCATGGCTGTAAACCATGTCTCAGTGACTGCACAGACATCAGCATTCTCTAGGGTAAAGAGAGCTTCTAGGGAGTGAAGTTTTTTTTGTTTAGTCTCCTAGCACTGAGCAGTAATACCTTCAGATTTTCGAAGTAATACGTTCTGGTAATGTGGAGGCTTGCCCCCCCCCCCCCAGATGGGTGGGTCAGGGAGGGCTTGCTCCCACTGCAAAATAAAGTTTAAAGAAGAAGAGTGATTCCAGATTTGCTCTTCTACTGTGTTTTCGGGGGGGGGGGGTTCAGCTTGTCGGTACTCAGCATTTTGAGTGCCTACATTTCAATAGGAAGCCATCAGCTTTGCTATGTGAGAACAGGAACAGTGAAAAATCACCATTTCTTGTTATCTCTACTTAGGATCATTCTACAGTTTCTTTAAGGAAAGGCCAATCCAGACATGGGTATATGCTGGAGGACGTATGAGGAACCTGTCATCATGAATTAGCCCAGAACTTAACTCTTGTGATCTGCAATTCTGCCTGCTTAGTCTGACTAGCTGTCAAGATTATTACATCTGCTGACAGGGCTATAAAAATTATACCACCTTCTGAAGCACATGAAGAACTCGGACAAAACCTGCATATTTACACTGTCCCTGAGCAGAGGGGTGAATTTTTTTGTAAAAAGAAAAGCCTGTTTTCGTTTTTCAAACCAGAAATAGCTTTGATTCTTTTAATCAAGATTTAAAGTCATATTGACTAGCAATAGGCTAAATGCTCTTTTTGGTCCCTGTTAAGCCTAACCAAATGCCCTATATGAGGATCAAACCCTATAACTTGCGTTTGTAAGGCAAATACCTTAACCATTTTGCCAACCTTGACACACATACATGCCCACATACACACACACACATGCCCATATACACACACACATACACACACACACACACACACACACACACACACACACACACACACACACACACACACACACACACACACACACGTGCGCTCACATGCATGCGTGTGTGTGTGTCTTTTTATGTATATATGTGTAAAAATGGGATGGATGGATGGATTGCTCTATATATATATATATATATATATATATATATATATTTTATATATATATATATATATATATATATATATATATATATATATTTATATGTATATACACACATATCTATATATATATATTTGGGTCTACTTTGTTTGCTAGAAAAAACATTTCACTGAAACTCATTTCGTCGAAGTCACATTTCACTGAAAATTAATTGGCTGAGCACAATTCACTGAAAGCTCACCGGACTGAAAACTCTGACTGAAACTCATTTCATCTAAAAAGGTATATGCCCTGTTCCCCACTGTAGTACAATCCTAGAGTTAGTATCTATAGTAAGGGGGGAAAGAGTTATTCATTCGACTTGTAAGTATCCATGTCTATGGTTTACAACATTTAAAATGTGTTCCCCCCACACACACCCCTTTACTATATATACTAACTCCAGGATTACACTACAGTGGGGAGCAGGGCATATACCTTTTTAGACAAAATGAGTGTCAGTCAAATGAGTTTTTAGTCAAATGAGCTTTTAGTGAATTGTGCTCAGGCAATTCATTTTCAGTGAATTGATACTTCAACGAAATGAGTTTCAGTGAAATGTGTTTTCTATCAAACAAATTAGACCCATATATTTATATATGTATATATATATATATATATATATATATATATATATATATAGAGAGAGAGAGAGAGAGATACAACACGCATATAGGTATACACACACATATATATATATATATATATGTGTGTGTGTGTGTGTGTGTGTGTGTGTGTGTGTGTGTGTATATATATATATATATATATATATATATATATATATATATATATATAGATAGCTATATCCATACGGGTCCCCTTCAGATGGTCGAACTTTTAAAAGCTCGAATTTCATATGGCTGAGACCATATGGTCGAACGTTTAAATGTTCGAACAGTCTGAATGGGGATCTCCATAGAGCAAGGAATGGGAAGATTTCTCTTTGCCGCAATGTAGTGTGATCTTGGAGTTGATATATTTAAATAGCAGGGGTGCGGGGGGCACAGTCCCCCATGTGGGTGGTGTAGGGGGGCTGTATGATTATATGGCCTTGGCCATATGATAGTCAAAATTTTGGATGTTCGATTATGTGAAGTAGACCCATACACACACACACACACACACACACACACACACACACACACACACACACACACATATATATATATATATATATATATATATATATATATATATATATATATATATTTTATTTATTTTTTTTATTTAACATTTGTTGTCCGGGAAAGTCCGACTAGGCTCCACAGATCCTGTTTTCAGCCGAGGCCTGGGGAGAAATGCTCCAGAATATATATCTATATATCTCTATATCTATATATAGATATATATTATGTGTGTGTGTGTGTGTGTGTGTGTGTGTGTGTGTGTGTGTGTGTGTGTCTGCGTGCATGTATATGATATTTCATCACAATTTCACTTCTTCAACAAGAAAAAAACAGTGGTTCCTTTCATCTAGCATGCATTTATGAACACTCACTTCATCGAACCACATTTAACTAACAATTTCATACACACTAAATATACCAAAAAGCTTTTTGCAAGGGGATAAGTCCCCCCTTTGACTCCAATCCCCCTAACATAAATATGCTAACAGAGGGAATTATTATGGTAAAATACTGATCAGCCCTAATTTGCATTGTATTTCCCTGTCCTCCAAATGCACACCAGCAGTCATTTTCTAAACTATTACATGCTTTTCAATGAAATGAGCATTAATGAAATGCAGTACCAGTGAAATAAATGTTAGATGAAATGTTCTTGTCATTGCAGTGAACTTACCAGAATACATATATAGCCTTATAATTATTACAAATAAAAAGTAGGAGCTAACTCAGCTAGTTAAGAGGATCAGTGGGCAATCTGCTATATTGTCTATTTCTAATTCCACAATGTGAGCTAAACAATCTTGTTAAAGTAAATCTAAAGTCTTAGCTGGAGACACCTAGTCACCCACCTGTCTTGGAAAAGAGAATTAAGTAGCCTAAGAAACTCCATTGTCTGTCTTGAAGTGAACAGGGGAGTCTTTTTTGTGCACATTCATGCAGACTGAGCTTTTGTGTCCTCGTAACTCATTTTAGCCAAACAGCCTAGTGATGTCTTTCTGTATTTACATACCACTGATGCTAGGCATCTAATATATCCTGTTTATATTTGCATTAATAATTTCAAAAACCTGCTACATAGGTGCTATTGAAATATTCCATCCTAAAGCTTTTATGATGGGCAGCACATCTGCACTTCTATTTGACCTTTGTCCAGTGCTGCTAGGCATTAATTGTTATTTATACATTATTTGTTTATATTGTCATATTTTCCTAAATATCTCAAGAACCAAGTAACAGAAATGTAGCTGCTTAGCCTCATATAAAATCTCACAGATAGAAGAACAAATTACTGCTAACAGTGTGCATGTAGCTTGTGTGGTTTCTGAGAAATTGTAAGTTTTTTTACAAAATATTAAAAAATTAAGATTCACAGTGTTTAATACAACTTATAATACTCAGTGTAAGACTTAAAATCTAATGAACATTACCATGTTAAAATGTGTTTATGCTGAACAGTTTGCAATTTACATTTATTTAGTAACCCAAAGACATGAATGTTTGAAGTGTGAAGGCATAACTTAATTTTATTAAAAAGTTTAGGATGCAGTCATTGGGTGTTACCAGGACAAACCTCCAGAGCTCCATTGACATGAAGTTAAAAATAGGAAACAAAAACTGCTCTTTAGTACTAGTGATTACCATTAGATAACATAAAGTAGGGTTCACAACCCCTATCCATGCAACATAGCAGTGAGGGTAAGCATAACGTTACCATATACACAGATATGGAGGAAGTTGGTACACAGTGGCAGGAATGAGCAGCAGGCACAGACAGAGTGTGTGTGTGGGTGGGTTAGGTGTTAGGATATAAATCTGAGTGAGTGAGTGACATGGAAACAGAATTGAAGGTAATGTGGTACACCATATAGTACTACCTGAAAGTGGTACCAATCCTGGGTAATTGTTCAGAATGTGTTCTGCTGGGTACAGCTCCTGCAGATGTGGTTGCACTGTGTACATTTGTGATATGTGATAGATATTGGGGGACCTCAGGTGGCCATTATACTAACTGTGGCCATTTACAGCCATGGATGTGCCCCTTCTGAGAAATGGCACTGTTACTAGCACCACTGTTAGAAATGACAACAAGCCATGAGACCATGGCTGACTGTAATTTGCTGTGCCTGACCCCCATCTACTTCACTTCTTTGTGGACACCAAAATCATACTTCATCAGGAACCCCACAGGAGGTAGGTATGCAAGAGGTAGCAGTACTTGAATGTGACTATGTGAGGTGTATCCACAGTAGTCAGGTAAGCAGGAGATACAGTATGGTGAAGGCACTGACAGCACTCAGGTTCTTGTCCAATATGCCACTGAGGTATGCCATGTATTGAGAGTAGTCCTGTATCACATCATGGAGGAAGACTACTATAGCTAGCATCTAAAACTTAATAAAAAAAAACATAGCAAGGAAAAACAATTTCTTTTGATACGCATTCTTGTCTAATGGGACAATGATTTCATCAGGTACATTATAATCCAGCACTTTCCCATTTTGTAAACCATTCAATTAATCACATGTTAAACACAAAAAAAATTCAGAGATTAATGCATCTGATTCAAAAAATAAATAATGGGTATCACTACATTTGTAATCCTTTACTTTCAATAGAGATATAACATTTTGCTGCTATCTAGAGAGGCAACATAAAACTGCTCCTTAAATTCTGATAGCAATAAGTATAGAGAAAATGTTTCACAAAATAAAACAAAGCAAAACAGTAAGTACAACACAACTATATCTAAAAAGCAGTGCAAGGAAATTCAGATGACGCTAAATGAAAGACTTTACTATCAAAATGCTTACAATGATACCTTCATTGAGGCCAGGTGTTCTATCTGACCTCAATCTAAATTGCCATTGCAGCTCTTTTTTTTGAAATAAGCTATAAAAATCTCCATCTCAGTTATCCATCAAAATTTGGTTCAGTATGTCAAACACAAACCTATTTAAATTATTGCAAACTAAACTTCTTGAACAAAACATTATTTTCATATTTCTTCTTAATAGCCTGATATAGTAACACCCACAAAATGAGCACATGACTAAATATATCACACCACAAGAGTTATATGTGAACATGTGAGATGACAGGAAATATTCACAGATCTGCCCAAAAATTAAATATCTTTTAGGTTCATAGGTTCATAGGCTATTGGCCCAAGGGTCTAAGTAAGCCTAGCCAACAAGGTTCCCTGGCTTACGCCGACCCAAGAAAGTTAATTTCCTGTGCCCCTGATGAGCAGAGCCACAGAAGTGATCCCTGGGGTGTATTTCCTATTTCCCATCCACTCATCAAGATTTGTCTTGAAGAGTGTTAATGAGGAACTTTGCTTGACATAGATGGGTAGCTTGTTCCAGAGTATAGGAAGTCTCTGGGACAGGAATCTATCCCTCCAGCATGTCCTGTTTATTGTGGTGACAAGGTTTAGGTCCCTAGAGCGTGTAGCTCGGAGAGATTAGGATTTCTTTAGGTGTAGCATGTCCAACAGCTCTGGGTTGGGAATAGCTTTGTAAGTTAGGCAGAGATCACCTCAGAGTAGGCAATATGCTACAGAGTAAAGCTGGAGTTTTTTGAGACGATCAGTGTAAGGCATCTGTTTGAGGCCAGTAATTCTCTTTGTGAGGTACTTCTGTTGCCTTTCCAGCTGCTGCAGATGTCTTGTGAGGTACATTCCAAAAGGGGCATTGTACTCTATAATGGGTCTAATGAGTGTCGAGTAGAGGGGAACAATGACTTCTTTTTTCCTGGATGAGAACCCTTTTGTGATGAGGTGTGCCATGTAGAAGGATTTCCTGACTACTGGGGCAATGTGATTATCAAAGGAGAGACTACTGTCCACCTGGGTCCCAAGGTCTCTTGTCACACATTTGGTGTTAAGACTGCCACCTATGTGATAGTTCATGGGTACAGAGTTTTTACCAAAGGTGATAACAATACACTTTTTGGCATTGAGCTTGAGGCCATGGCTCTGACACCAGGCATCTGTCTCAGTGAGGCCCTTCTGTAGGATGTCCACATCATTTGGGAACTCAACTATAGCTCCTAGTTTTCAGTCATCTGCGAACTTCGTTAGCCAGAGACCTTCTGTGTTAGCCTGTACTTCAGAGAAGTCCCAGGACTGAACCTTTTGGGACTCCACTTGTCACTGGTTTGAAGTCAGATTTGGAGTCTGCAACATTTACAGTGTGGGTTCTGTCAGTGAGCCAGTTGGCAACCCATCTGGTGACATAGGGATTTATACCTAGTTTAGTGAGTTTAGCTATAATTCCAGAATGGGGGATGGTGTCAAAAGCCTTGGTGAGGTCAAGATAGGCTGTGTGTTACTGGCACATTCAGGCCAATAAAACCAAACCCTAGTAGCTATAAGCTTTGTGTGTCTAAAGTATGGTCAATCAATTCATACATGCTGGGTTCAATAAAATAGTTTTGGATCAATAACATTATCATTTTGATTAAATAAAATAGATCCAAATATAACTAAACATATTTTTTATTTATATACACCATGTTTTGTTTTGTTTCTGAGTTCCTCAGTTCAGCATGTATGAATTGATTGACCATACATTAGACACGCAAAGCTTACAGCTAGTAGGGTTTGGTTTTATTGGCCTGAACGTGCCAGTAAAGACTTAAAAAAAGTAAAAGTAAAAAGTTGTGGGCATTCAAAAGCAGAAACATTGGTAACTCCTTAAGGGGTCATTTGTATATATTCCACTGACCTCCATTACTGGATGTTACAATGAATACAAAAATTAAGTAAATTAAAAAAAAAAAAAAAAAAAGTAGGTTATGCAGGGGCGTAGATACCAACTCCACAGTTTCCCAGATTCCGATGTACTGTGATTTTCCACACAGGGTTACCAGTAGGTAGAAAAACAAAAATAAAGAAATAAAACATTCATCTTAGTTGTTACAATCGGAATGAAAAAGCAGGACCATATACTACTCAAGACCCCAGACCAACTGGGAATGGTCTACAAAATTCTATACTCTGAACCCAAAACTGAAAAACTAAAAGGGAAGATGGCCATCACTTATTCAGGGCATATGCAAGAGATAAAGTGGACCATTAGGAACAACTGGATAGTAATCTTCTTCTTTTGGTTTTTCCGGTTAGGGGTCGCCACAGCAGATCACCTGTCTGCTCATGATTGGCAGTGGAGTTTTACAGTGTTGAGTTGCCAGCCCGGTGCCCGACCTTCCACAGAAGGCACACACACGTACTCACACCTAGGGCCAATTTAGAGTCTCCAATCCACCTGCAGCATGTCTTTGGGATGTGGGAGGAAACTGGAGCACCCGGAGGAAACCCACGCGACCACAGGGAGGACATGCAGACTCTGCAGAGAAGGCACCCCAGCCGAGGATCGAACCGGAGAGCCTCTTGCTGTGAGGTGACAATGCTAACCACTGCACCACCATGGCCACCCTAACAACTGGATAGTAATACAAAACAACAAATCACTGAGAAAATTATCAACACAGAACCTTCCTTTAATTATAAAAAAAGGCAGAAACATTCATAGCTACCTGGAGAGGAAAACATTCCATGTGGAAGCAAATGAAAAAGGAACATTTAAATGTGGCCCACCTGACTGCAGATGTTGCGCATACATGAGCAGGAAAAATAAGTTGTTATGCACTAAAACAAAAAAGGACATATTTTAGCCAATGCAAAACTGACTGCAACAGTGAAAGAGTAGTGCACCAGGCCCAGTGCATGACATTCAGTGTGTTCTACACAGAGAAAAATGATGAACAAGCTGAGAGAAAGAATAACCCAGCACCTATTGGACATGAAGAACCAAGTGAACAAAAATCTGTTGACCAAACACAAAAGAAAAACTTGGACATAAGATATTCAACTTCCAAGTTCTAGATACCATAAATCCAGGCCCAATGGAAGACAACATTAATGCAAAACTAGACGTAAAACAGTTCAAATGTGAAATAAAACTGAATGTGTGCAAACAGGTAGGACTCAACTTGGCAAACTCCATAAAGAACATGTGGCAACTGAGACAGCTCAACCGCAAGGTTTTCTACTCAAGTCAAGAATGCAGGCCAGTTTGGACTATGTAACTATCACTACAACTTTCTGGACTGGAAGGAAATAAGGATGCTACCCTACTGATGATATATTCATGTTTATCCTAAGTAAGTGAACCACAGTCAGTCCATGATTTTTCTCTGTCTTTTCTTAGCATTAATGGTTCTTTGTTATTGTTTCTTTTTCTTTGGATGACTTGGCAGCTTGTTATTCTTGTTTCTATTTTTATTTTGATTATAATCACTGTCACCTACCTAAATATTATTACTTTCTCATTTCAAATATTTAGTTCACCAAAGATCTAAAGAAGCTCACAAGCGAAAACACTTGTTCTGAGTTCAATAAAAACAGGAAGGATTCTAGCTTTATTTATTTATTTATGTATTTATTTATTTATTTTACATTTGTTGACCAGGATAGTCCAACTGGATAGATGTCCATTTTCAGCAGAGGCCCGGGGAGAAAAGCTTCAGTTAAATAGATAAACAAAGCACTTAAGAAACAAGCATATATACAAAGTATGTACGATGTAGTCCACAAGAAGGGACTCACAAGATTTGCAGTGTTTATGATATGCACAACTAGTAGGGTACAATAATGGATATGAGCATAAATGCATACACTACAAAAATTGAATGTTAACACAGATAAAACAAAACACTAAAGAAACAAGCATATGTACAAGGTATGTACAATGTAGTCCTCAAGAAGGGACTCACAAGATATGTGGTGTTTCATAATATACAAAAACTAGTAGGTTATAACAACAGATATGAGCAAAAAGCATACCGTATAATATTGAATAGAAGGTAAAATATGGAGTTAATCAGGGTTGGTACAGGGACAAAGCCAGTGTATTCTAAGATACTGTTTGAGACCTTTTTTGAAGAGGTTTAGAGAGGGTTCTAGAGTAAGGTTAGCTGGAAGTGAATTCCAGGTTTTGACAATGAAGTTGGCAAACAGGGAGTCTCCACCTAAGTTAGTAGTTTGTGTGTATTGACCAATAATTTGTTGGATGATTGAAGTGGCCTGGGATTATTATATGGTTTTATGATATTTTTAAGTGCAGGAGTATTTTCTGGTTTACTGAGAATTTTTTGTGCTACAATGAACTGATTAAACTGAATTAAGCTGGGCAATTTGAGCCACCCAAGGAGTTTAAGGTGATGACAGTGATGGGTCCTATATGTGGAGCCAGTGGCGAATCTGACAACATGGTTATAGCAGTGAGTGAGTTTGCTTAGTTCAGTTTTATTCAAGTTGGAGAGAATGGGGGGAGCATAGAGAATGGTGGAGAGTAGATGGGAGTCGGCGATTGCAGTCCTAGCTAATGGGGTTAGGAAGGGATTATTTCTATATAGTGACCCAAGCTTCTTATTAATGGTTTTGATAGTTTTATTGACATGCAAATTGAATTTGAGATTATTATCAGCTATTACCCCTAAGAGCTTAGTAGGGACATCAGGGGTAATAGAGGAACTATTGTTGGATGCTATGGAGAAGGAGAGTGGGGTGGACCTACTAGCTGGGGTAAACAGCAGTAATTTGTTTTTGTTGGTATTCAGGAGCAGTAGGTGATTAGAGAGCTAGTTTTCAACTGTGTTAAAAGTATTCTGGGTTAAGGTTAGCAGATCGGACAGAGAAGACGCTGTACAGATCGGGATCAAATTGTCTGTGTATTGGATACAGGTTGCTTCTGGGATGGCAGAGTGAATGTTGTTGATGAAGATAGAAATGAGTAGAGGACCTAAGATAGAGCCCTAAGGGATTCCAAGGGTGAGAGGTAACAGTGCGGATAGTTTGCCCTGCTATAATAATACAGCCTGTTATCTATCACTCAGATAGGATAAGAACCATTGAATAACATGTTTTTCCAGAGAAATGGGTTTCAGTGAATGGATGAGTAATTGTTACTTGACCATATCAAAGGCCTTTGATAGGTTTAGAAAGAGGTCTGAGGATAGCTTGTTATTGTTCCGGTTTTGGTGAATAATACTGGTGAAGGAGAGGAGGGCAGAGGAGGTGCTGTAGTGTGGCCTAAAGATGTGCTGGGAGTTGGCCAGCAAATTGTTCTGGGTGAGATAGTGCAAAAGTTGCTTATGGACACACTTCTCCATTATTTTGGCTAGTGGTGAAAGAATAGCGATGAGCCTATAGTTGGATAGCTCTGTTGAACTTCCACCTCTTTCCCAAGAGAAATCATCTTGGGAAACCACCTGTGGGTTGGTGTGGGAGTTTGATGTACTTTCAGAGGTAGAAAACTGACATTAACTAAACAAACCCTTATTTTCACTTACATACTATCCTCATTTGTCTATGGCACCCCTCTACTTACCAACTTGCAATCCTCAATAAAAGCTAAGCTCAAGACTTGTTATAACACAATTGCCAAATTCGCAACAAACTCCAAATATTCTAACCATCATTGTACTAGTCTACACTCCCTAAAATGGCTTGAACTACCACACTGTCTTTCCTCCTTGCAACTAATTATAGCACACAAAACAATCTTTAATCCTACAGATTGCCCTGCCATTAGTTCAATATTTACCTACTACCACCCAAGCAGGCCTCTCAGATATGAGAATCAGCAGATCTTGCAGGTACGCAAACCAAACCTACCACCTGGCCAGCTTCTCTACTCTTGCTCTGTAGCCAAAAATTGGAATACTCTACCAATATCTGTTGGAACAACCCAGAATCCTGCCTTTTTCAAAACTTAAATTTATCGGAGCGTGAACAACAGGGCAGTGGTAGTCATGGACATGCAGTATTATTTGAATGAGGCTTATAGACAGTTATATGATTCCAGATACTATATATCAATGCCACTAGATCCTACCATGCAGTTCAAAAGGGAAATAGATTATTTTTTTAGAACTTGCTGTGGAGGAGGGCATTATTGATGAGGGAACGAAACATCAACTGGTGGTGGATGATCCTCAGAGGCAGATTTTATATCTGCTACTGAAAATTCATAAATGTTTGGAGAAACCACCGGGAAGACCTATAGTATCTGGTAGGGGCTCATTGACAGAACCCCTTTCAGTATTTCTTACACAGCACTTACAGCCTCTATTAAAGATGTTCTATTCTAGATTAAAAGACACCACCCAATTTCTCCAGATTTTGTCTGATTCACAGTTGGAGCCGGGTTAGATGATGTGCACGTTAGATGTTACTGCTCTTTATACAAATATCCCCCATTTGGGCTGGACTGGAGGCCTTAAAATATTGGCTTGACAAGGTGGACATCTATCCACCCAGCTTCAACACTTTGTTAATTTGTATGGCTGAACACATATTAACTAAGAATGTGTTTTATTTTCAAGCAGACTGCTTTTGGCAAACACAAGGAACTGCAATGGGGGCTCCTTTTGCCCCCATTTATGCAGACCTTTTTATGGGGTACCTAGAAGAATTTCTTATCTATGACCCATTACATAATATCTATTTAGGGGAGATGGATATTTGGAGTAGGTACCTTGACAATTGTTGGTTGATTTGGTGGGGTGATGTTATATATTTACTAGAGTTTGTCCAATATCTAAATGAGAACAAATGGGGGATGGAGTTTACAACTGATATGCATGATCAGGAGATCCATTTTTTGGATATTCGAATAACACACAATTCAGATCATAATTTATCCACTCACATATTTTGTAAATACCCCCAATATAATAGCTTATTGGAGGCTACTAGTTTACATCCCCATCATATCATCAAAAATATACCCAAATCCCAATTTTTGAGAGTGAGCAGGATTTGCTCAGATCAAGGTACCTATGAATACCATCAACAGGACCTCATAAAAAGGTTCCGCAACCATGGCTATAAGTCAGGATATGTTAGGACAGCTAGTAATTGGGCTCAGGAACAAGACAGAGCCAAATTATTGGAATATCAAGTGAAATCAGATACAGAACAGGAGGTGATTACATTTGTGACAACTTATGGAAGGAACATCAATGCCACTAGGCATGTTATTAAGAATAATTGGAATATTTTTTTGGCTAACCAAGAGTTAGCTAGGATACTACCTCCAGAGTGTTTATTTTCATATCGTAGGGGCCAGAATTTGGGCTCATACTTTAATCATTTTAAAACTGGACATATGAAAACTGGTTTTAGTCAGAAAACTACATTAACTGGGGATAAACTGATTGGGTCTTTTCCTTGTGGGCATTGCTCATTCTGTACACATATGCTTCAAACTAAAGAATTTTTTAGTAGAAATACTAGTAGGGTATATCAGATAAAATGTTTTGGTAATTGTGGTATGGATTGGGTGGTCTATTTGGCTACATGTTCCTGTTCCACTTTTTTATGTGGAACAGATGTCTAGGCCATTCAGGATTAGAATGTCGGAACATCTCAGTGATATGAGAAACCGGCGTTTGACCAATGTCCTATACAAACATGCTTTAAACCACAAGACAGACAAATTTCATTTCACTATTATTGATAAAATGTGGGCGGACAGATCTAGTAAAATGGGATGGCACAGTATATTAAATAATAAGAAGAGGGCCTGGCTCATTAAATTAGGGGGTTTATTTTCCCCTGGCTTGAATGACCATCTTTGAGTGGTTGTCTGTATACTGTCTGAACATGTCTCCTATTATCATACTGTGCCTTTAAATACTGATTGATCTGCTTAATTAATGTATTTAGCATACTATTTAAGTATTCTTTGAATGTTATTAGTGTATCACTGATGAAGACCTTGGGCCGAAACCGGTCTGATTTATAGTTTTTGCCTTTTTTAATTAATATATTATATTTATCTCATCCTATGGTGCTGGCCTCTTTTTGAGTTTTATATGTTTTTTGGCCTTTGCACTTGCCTTATCTGTGAGTATGTTGTGTGGTGAATTTTTCAAAACTTCCAAAGTTTAAAACCTGTTGCTACTACCACCGCTGACTCCATGTCATTGCGTCGTTGGTGAACCAAAAAAACTTTTAAGATGTATATAGACAAAGTAAGAGAAATGATCAGTAGCTATAAATATAGATAGATATAGGCATATATGATAATATGTTATGTGTATAATGAACTTACCAGTCGAACTTCACCTCTTGACTGCTGTTTCCTAGTTACTTCACTTTACAACAGATTCCACACAACACGCTTCCCCGTCTCTTCCTCACTCTCATACTAACACAGGATCTCTCTGTCATCTGTACTTCCTGAGACAGTTATATTCATTATGCTTTTTAATTTGTGACATCATACAGCCCACAATACAAAACATTTTAAATGACTGAGCATTATATTTCTTAATCTTACTGCATTCCTCTGTTCTACCTACACCTGTCACATCATCTCCTGTACACAATTTTTTAAACCCATTTCAAATTCACCCTGCGTTCTTATCTCATCTCATCTGCAGTATCACCTTTGCCACAGTATTTATTCATCCTACACCCAACATGTCACTCACACACAGTGCAACCTATTATCTTTGCACCATTATTCCATCAGCATTTACTCCCTATATTTCCCCATCATCTTACCTTACACAAACAAAACCACTAACACACTTTCACTTACATACACACTCAAAGCACAATGTTCCTTTAACATATCTTCTCCTCTAACTCTTTTTATACATCTTCTAAAGCATAATCCTCATCCACTCAGGCATTAAATTCCACTTACTATATCATTAACCTTTCACTTCAGACTGAGCCATTTACCTGGACGTACTACTTTCAAATGGCCTCCATTTTCTACAATCCACATAACATCCTCCTAAAGAGCATAAAACAATACATATCTCTCTGCATTTTTGTATCCTACAAGTACCCCAGGGTGCATCATAAAACTACTAAAAAGTATCTTCATGTTCACTGTTTTTATCTTTATTGTTGTAGTAGGAAGTAACATTGATCTAAACCCAGGTTTTCAGCCACACTTCAATCGGTTATGCTCACAGTAACAAGAACATCTTAGCCTGCACATTACTTAATGTTAACAGCATACAAAGTTTAGCACCTACTTCAGCAGTCACCCCATGACCTGATAACAATGACTCAATAATGACTCGAATATAACAGCCTTAACATACATCATTTCCCATAAAGCTATAATAAACAATTTGAATGTCATACTATGTAACAGGAATGGTGCTTTACAAAAGTCATTTAAACATACAAATCATCTTTTACATTAAGGCTGCCCTAGACTCTGACCCTAAATGTCAGCCTATAAAAATCCCTTTTATCAATAGAAAATCTGTCCCAACAGCCATTGCTTACTGACCACTACCATCAGATTGACAAACTATCCAGTCCCTCATTCAAAATGTATTTCTCCAGCATCTGAATATAAGCATCTAATAATTCTTGGGGACTTATTTTAAAGCTGCTAAGCTCATGCAACTGACATCAGAGAATTTCTGACTGGCTGTGATTTACTATAGCAATAACTGATGATGTCAGGGTGATATATTGAATATTTACACATGGTTGGCGTGGTTTAATCACGAGGGCAAAGACCGAGTGATTAAACCACAACAACCGTGGGTAAATTTCAATATACCACAATCACAGTGTCGGTTATTGCTATTATACAATGACATTATTTAAAAAAACAAAATTACTTTTCTTAAATAATGTCTTTATATAACAGCGCATTACTGTTCTTCTGCAGCTGGTGGTATACTCTTTCCTTGTGTTGATGTACTGCGCATGCGTATGGGACTTGCGTTCCCATGCATACTCAGTACATCAGTGCTCGGGAAAGTAAGCAATGGAGAAAAGAAGATCTCTGTTGCTCCACTTTTCCTTTCATTTTTTTTATTAAAAAAAAAAAAAAAGGTTCTGGAAGTTTAGAGTAGGAGAGAGACAGAATGGAGGAAATACAAGGGAAATCAGGTATGTGTCTTTAGTTTTAAACGACGTACCTGATTTGCCTTGTATTTTCTGCATGGTGTCTCTCTCATATGTCCGGAGTCCAGACTACAAACTTTGTTTTTATTTTTGTTGAAAAAAGTTAAAATTATAGAATATACCAACAGGAAAAAGTCTGGGTGACTGGACCTTTTTCCACTGGTATATTCACGGATTTGCAATAGGCACGCAGGTTGGGCTGGTCAATCACTGTGCTCATTTTAGAATGTTAATGGCCAGTCATTGTATAATTCAACTTATAGAATATCCAACTTGCCTCAACAGTAAATCAGTTTGCCACTATTGTGTAGATATACTAATGACTGACAATACTGACAAAATTTCCTGTATTTTGATTAACCCACCAGATTCAGTACTCATTGTCCCATCTCCTTTGAATTGCAAAACACAGCAATACAGCTTCCACCAAATCTCATTTAATTTAGGTCCAAATATTTTAAAACCATTTTTCTTTTGATAATCCTCTTTCCATAATTGATTCTCTGGTTCTTAACATACATGACACTAACTTGGCTGCTGAAAAACTAACCAATACCCTCTTGCAAATTCAAACCAAGTACTATCCAATAATTTCAAAGTTCTATGTACAAAACAAAAACACTAGCTAAACAAAGAGTCAAAAGCCCTCCAAGCTCTCAGTGATGACACCTGGTACAAATGAAAGCAAAACCCATGTCTGACATGAAGAAACACTTAATTCGACTCCAGAACCTATTCAAAAAAGCAGTTAGAACACATAAAGTTAGGTTTCTGAAGTCAAAGTAATCTTACTCAATATACCCAAATATCTCTGGAATGAAGTGAGTAGATATAAGCTAACATCCTTCAACACTACTGCCAATGTAGTTCACTGTTGACTAGGCCACATACCTCTCAGCCTCTTAGCACAATAAATCTGGGCAAAATCACGAATAGTGAGGATACAAATGCCCAACATCAGATTTTAAATATCACTCTTAAAAACTTAGAAAGCTGCTAGAATTGGAGATGCTGCATTAATAATCATTTTCTGAAGGATATGAAGGCTGAAACTCAAATGTCTGTCATTATTTAATTACTTTAATATGAGTTGACTTTAATGCACATTGATTTTCCAGAAAACCACACATTTTATGAAGAAAAGATAAAATATGAGGCACATACATACACATTATGCAAAATTCTGGACAGTTGAGAGGTCATCTCCCAAGTTCAGATTTTCTAAATGAATTTAGTACACTAACACCTATTAAATATAACAATTGCTTCTCCATAATACCTTCTACTCTAACATCCATTACACACCTATAAGAATGGCACAGGCATACATAGTATACTACTACTTACACAAATTCCACTGGATGCCCCTTATGTTTCTTATCAATTATGTCTTTGCTCATATATCACTGTAGAGAAATCAGTAATCTACCCCACCAGCATACATACAATCTCTGTATTGCACAATAAAACGTGACCAACATATGGAAAAGTGTACTAAAAATCATCTACCCAAAGAACCAAAACCAAAAAGTGCCTCTGATTTCATTCCCAGATCCAACACTAATTATAATTGTTGAAAATGTCATTTATAACCAGCACTCACACTATATTGACCAGTGTGAGTGACCTTCCCTACAGAAATAATTCATTTTTAGTCAGATTGCAGGACAATGGCAAAACTTTTGATACTAAATGATGGAACTCTGCTTAGCATGAACAACGGTAAACTCACTAGAATTCTCTATATAGATCTTTCAAAGGCTTTAAAATTGTAGAAGATCCAGTCTATATAAAATAACCTTGTAAAAAGCCAACCTGCTTTCAACTGGTTCCAAGACTACCTCTTTAAAAGACTTGACAGAACTAAGCTTGATATGTCTATATCTTCTAATGTCTGTCCTCCAAAACTGTGTTCAACAAGGCTCTATCCTTGCCCTTCTGCTATTTAAGCTTTCATCAACAAACTCCTCAGTGACCTTCCACATATTCTAACTATACTTCATGCACTGATGAGGTACTGTTCTGATCTCACCTGTCACATTTCTCCCTACAACTCCAACTAGAGTCAGATTTTCACTTTTTTCTATGAGCATTAAAAATAAAAACTCAAAGCTACTTCTGAACTCAACCAAGACAAACAAAATGCTTTTTGGGACAGATCAAAAACATTCTAAAAGTACCTAATGCTTTAGATATTAAACACCTTACCAACACTCTTACTTCCTCTTTCATGCATCTGGCTTGATGAAACTCTAAACATTTATACATATCTAAAAAAAATCCAGGGACAAAATCAACTGCCTTCTCTTCTGTGTCTGTAAAATCTCATATTTCCTTCCCTTTGCTCCACAATTTGGAATTTAAAGATGGAATCTAATTTGTACAGATTGAATATTACTTTCCCATAATAGCTGCTACCTCAGTCTCTAACACAAATCACAGCAAACTTTTACAACAAAATATGTGGATACATTGCCCCTTTCCCTAGGAAATTACATAACTGATAATCAGTAAAGCAAAATGACTACCCATCAATTAATTGGAATACCTTTGTATTTGTTCCCTCTTGTTTCAGCTACTTTATCCTGAAACTTTCTCCTGCTAATAATTAAACTATCCAGGAGGACAAACACAATCCAGACTACTTTTATTGACACCTCAAGTCTAATCTGCAATATTCAAACCACAGCTTTTCTCTTCTTGGACCCAAAACTCTGGAGCCCACTGCAATCATTTCAATGACATTGACTGCTATGCCAAGTTTCAAACCAAACTAAAAACAGATCTTTTTAAACAGGTCAGATATAATTGCCTTCTTCTGGATCACATCACATAACTTCCATGAAATATTTTTAGACATCTTATATTCATTACTGTACTTGAATTTGGTAAATTTCTACCATCATAACTCTCTTACCCTTACTGTATTATAGAGAGCATCTTTTTCTAACGCATTTTATTACCTGATGTGTAAAACGCTGAGTACATAATGCATATAGCACCTGTTGCTTACTCTGTTATTGTCAATGCATATTATTTAGTGTTCTTCTTTCACTGTGGAATGGTTTACAAATTGTTCTGTAAGCCTTTATTTCCAAGCTAAATCAGAAATTGGTCTGTTGTGATTAGTCTTCTATTCTAGTTAACACATTTATATAAATAAAATAAAAAAGAATAAAATAAAAATATATAGCTGAATAAGTATGTAAATAAGTAAATAATTGAATAAATAAATACATGCATGATCCTTAATCCTGTTTGTTAAACTATTAAATTCATTCCAGAAACTCATGGAGTAAGACAGTCCCTGGGATTCATGAAGCTTGCTCCAGGTGCAGGCATAGTGTCGGTGTTCTAACACCAAATATGGCCGCCGAGTGATCCAGGTACGAGCTGCTCCCATGTGCACTACCTGCGTATGCTATGCCCAAACAACTCCCGGGCCCTCTATGCCAATTACCTCATGTGCAGCAGTGTAGCATGCAAATGAAGGTATGTAGCAATCCAGGAAGTGGTGCAGGTGTAGTGTAAGCATGCAGAAATGTAAACCATAGAAAACGGCTTACGTTTTTGCAAACATAAAATCGGAGCCATGACAGCCGACCAAACACATGTATTATATTGTTAATATATGCCAATGTCTAAATATTTAGTCATTGGCATAAAAAATGCACAAAATATAAAATTAACATTTAATATATATATAGTTGCACTATCTCGACATGGAAGCGCAGGGCAGCGGTGCACAAAGGGGATTGCAAGGAAAATATAAAAATATAGAATAAAACTGCAATGAAAGACTTATCACTATTTCCCCATAATAGTCAATAGCAGGCATGCTACAATAGCAGGCATGCTACACCATACTATGGCGCAAGGGTTACTAAGGGGCTGTGACAGTGTTATGCGCAGTAGCTAGAAATTAGTAGGCAATGCCATGCAAATGAGAAGAGTAATAGTGAATCACAGATTCCCCACTGGTGTAAGGATGCACCTCACAGTGTACCCTTATAACACCGAGGTGTGCCCTTGAGATAAAGATGACATCAAGAGAGGGGTGTGTCACCATTGCTGTAAGTACATTGGAGCATTGCTAAACCGGTTTGCCCCTAGCTAGGCAAACCTGCAGGTTAGGGGTGTGTTGAACTGGCCATAGCTATGCTTAGCTGAGAGTACACAAGGTAACCAAGTATGCATGTGAACGGAGATGAAAACATGCGTAAACCCAGTAAATGGGTTTGCGCGGCGTGCACTGCAGCTGAAACAGGAAGAAATAAGGAAATGCTGCAGCAGTGAAATTGGAGTACAAATGCCTAATTAACATCTAACAGCCTACAGTGGGCCATTGATAACAGCTAACAAGGCTGCAAGCAGCTACCTGCAGAACAGGAAAGGGGAGGGGCTGTAGTGCAAAGAAAACAGTAAAGTGTCAAAGCAAAACAAAGCTGATTTGAAGTATATCAGCTACAAGACACATTTTGCCATGACTGGGTAGGGAAAGTACAAAACAAGAAAGACGGCAGGTGGATGCATGCCTGATAATGGGAGGGGATCCAGGTTTAAAACTGAATTAAAGGGCAACAGATTAATTAAGGCAGGCAAGCATATCTCCACAATAAAGGCCCCACACTTGCAGTACTCATTGAAAACCCCATAATTAAGACACGCTGCAGCTGGAATAGCCCATACACACCCACTAACATCAGCAGCATCCATAGCACAATAGTATAAAGTGTGAAAGCACCTCACAAACATTTATGCATTCTCATAAACTCTGCACCAGTGGTGTATACAGATGGGGAACTTTTAGTATGTACATGTTAGAGGCTGCCATAGCTTTGATCCACCAGCATGTGTTGGAGACTGAAGGTGTTGTGGAGGATGATGCACATGACCACCTCAGGCACCAGAGGAGGAGGAGAGTGTTCAGACCCAGGGTAACCTACCAGGGGCTACGTGATCTGGAGATAGTAGAGCATTACAGTGTGGACAGGAGCATCCTACAACAAATTGTGGAGCTGTGCCGGCCATGCCTCAGAGCCAGAACAAACAGAGGGGAACCCATCCCAGTGGATACAAAGGTATGTGTAAGCCTGAGAATACTAGCTACAGGTACCTTTCAAAGACCAACTGGGGATATCATGGGGATCTCACAGGCATCAGCATCCAGGGTACTATACCAGTTCCTGGATGCCATGTTACCACATGCCAGGGAGCATATATATTTCCCCCGATTACAGGAGGAGTTAGCCAGCAATATGCTAGTTCCTGGATGCCATGTTACCACATGCCAGGGAGCATATATATTTCCCCCGATTACAGGAGGAGTTAGCCAGCAATATGCATCTCTTCTACCATATGGCAGAATACACAGAGGTACTGGGTGCAGTAGACTGCATGCACATACACATCAAGTCACCACCCGGTGAGCAGGGTAGACGCTACATAAACTGCAAGGGATACCCTTCCATCAACTGCCAGGTCGTGTGCAATGCCCAGGGCATTATCATGGATGTGTGTGCTGGCATACCTGGAAGCTATCACTACTCCCACATCTAGCATGCCTCACAGCTGCATCAGTTATTTGCCAGGGGGGACATCCCTAATGGCCACCTGGTGGGGGATGCAGGCTATGCACTGGAACCGTGGATGATGACTCTCATCAGAAATGCACACATACCCATGCAAGAACACCATAATGAGGCACATGCACAAACCAGAATACTCATAGAGCATGTGTTTGTGATGATGAAATCATGGTTCCATTGCTTGGACATATCTGGTGGAGCCTTGCAGTACTCTCCAGGCATGTGTACCCACATCTTCATAGTATGTGCCATGCTACACAATATGGTCCTGTGGAAACAACTGCAGCATGGACAGAATGGTGAAGACCCTCACAGCTCACCACCATTGCCAATGGCCCCACAGGCACAGAGGTACTCAGACCACGAACACCCTGAGCCAGCCCCAGTAGGCAGATGGAGGCATGCCCAGTATGCCCATGCCTTGGAAACGAGGGAACTTATAGCACACACACTGACAGTGTAGGCACCTATGGACTGAAACCTTTCTCCACCTGCACACATAGTAAAAATGGATGGCACACACAAAAGACTACCTGTAAGTTGTCATGTATAGGCAGTCTACTGTGTGCATCCAACATAGGCAGCCCTCAACTATTGCACTCAAAACTGTCATTGGCACAAGGTAAGTCAACACCTGAACAGTAAATTAAGCTATCAGTGTGTGCTGATACTGTATGTATAGATTCATAGGTAGGTATTTGGCCAACTGCTAGAGGCCATTCAAAAGCCTAGCCAAAATGTGTCAGCTTTTGCCACCTCATTGATTCATTAACTTTCCCTCTGTGGAGCCGAGCCAATGGCAGGATCCCTGGGGTGCATCTACTGTTCCGCATCCACTCTTCAAGGTTTCTCTTGCAGAGTGTTAGTGAGGGGCTCTGTATAATGTAGTTTGGGATGTTGTTCCAAAGTATGGGGAGTGTCTGTGACAGGAATCTGTCCCTCCAGCATCTTCCATTTTTTGTTGTGGCATTGTTCAGCTCACTACAGTGTGTGGCTCACTGTGACATGGATTCCCATAGGTGGAGCATATCCATTAAGCCTGAGTTCGACATGACTGTGTTGGCCAGTGGAGATCATCTGTGGGTAAACGAGATGCCACTGAGTAAAGCAGGAGATTATTCAGTCTGGCTGCATAGGCCATATGTTAGAGGCCAGTATTCCGCTTGGTGAGGTACATTCATGGACCTCCCAGCTGTTGGAAGTGTTTTTCTGAGATACATCCCAAATGGGTTATTATACCTTATGATGGAAATGATGAGTGATGAGTAAAGGGGTACTATAACCCCAGTATGTCTAGATGGAAATCCTTTAGTAATCAGATGGCCTACATAGAAGGATGTCCTAACTACCGTGGAGATATGATTGTCAAAGGGGAGAGCACTATCTACCTTAGTCTCCAGATACCCCATTACCTTGCCCATATTAAAGTGGCTGCCACTTATGTGTTAGTATGTGGATGCTTAATATTCCACAATGGAATCACCATGCAATTATTGGCACATGGCTGGAGGCCATGATGTTGACACCCTGTGACGGTCTCTGTGAGGCCCCTTGAGGGATGTCTGTGTCAGCTGGACTATCAGTCATGGTTCCCAGTTCACAGTAATTGCCAAACATGGTTTGCCATAGTCCACCTGTGTTTGCCTGTACCTCTGAGAAGTATATGCCAAACAGTAGGGCTCCCAGGACTGAGTCCTGTGGGACACCAGTCATGACTGATCAAGAGTTGGACCTGGAAACCGCTAGTTGTACCATGTGGGTTCTGTGTGTAAGCCTGTTGGCAACCCAACCTGTGATGTATGGGTGTATGTACAGGCTGGTGTGTTTATCATTAATAATTGAGTGGGGCATGGTGTCAAAAGCCTTGGAGAGGTCCAGGTAGTATGTGTGAACCACCTCCCCATCATCTAATGTCTTGCTGACTGTATGTAAGACGTCAAACAGGTTCAGTAGGCATGAACTGCACTCAACCAAGCTGACCTGGGTTGGGTCACGTTTTCGGAGGTTACCAATGTCTTTGTTGATGAGTGCCATGAGGATGTGATCCATACCATAGCAGACCAGGTTAGTCAGGCTTATGGGTTGGTAGTTACCATGGTCAGTTGTGATTCCACCTTGATGGAGTGGAATAACCGTTGCCGTGCGCCAATGTATGGGCATGTAGCCTGTGGAGAGGCTGAGGTTGAAAAGCTTAATTAGGTGGGGGGGTCAGGTTGTCGTGTACAGTTTGCAGGATGCAGTCTGGGACAACATCTGCCTCCATTGATGCTGTGTTCTGTTGTTAGAGAGGGCCATTTCCACCTGTGTGTCTCTGATGTGTGGGGTATTGTACCTTTCGGGTAGTGTTGTGGGCTCATTAGGTGGTGAATTATGCACTGAGTGTATCTGTAAGGATGTTGGTGATATCAGTAGGGTCAGCACATTTTGTGCTATGTTTCACTGGCACAGTGCAAATCTGTGTGTCACCACTTAGATCCTTGATATAGCCAAAGAAGGCTTTGTGGTTATCTTTTGAATCCTTGTGTATTCTCCTGCTGATGTTAGCCTTGGATGATGTCATGAGGGACCTACATATCATACTAATAGTGGTCACTGATGTCTGCCCTTCGTGGGATTTGCTGTTTGTCTGGAACACTGTCCTACTTCTGTAGTATAGCCTGTTTATTGCAGAGGTCAACCAGACTGGTGTACTTGTCTAGAAGGAGTGAGTCTTGGTTTACCAGTGATGGCACGATCCATACATCCGTGTAGGTGCTTATAGACTGCGTTTGTAAATCTGTCTGTATCTTGAGCAGTGTTTCCCCTTAGTGTGGGGGCTGTGAAACCTCCCACCCTTGTCACTAGTAGTGTAAATTTAGTTGTAGGAAAGGTTTACACTGTGGTATCCATGGGTAGGGGAGTTGCTTGGGTGTGGAAACAGTGAATAGTTCATGGTCAGATCTAACCAGTGACCGGTTAACCTCCGCTGTGGTGCACCTATTGCCCATGTTGGTGATGACTACTTCTAGTATTTTTCCACCCCTCATTAGGGAGGTCACCACCTGATACAGGGCATATGAGGTGGTAAATTCCAGGAAGCGCTGGGCCTGGAAGTGAGTACTGGAGTAAGTTTCCCAGTTAATGGTATGGTAGATGACATTGACCAATGCCAGGGTGTGCGTTAGGACTGTCATGTTCTCTACTGTCGCCAGGTAGGTGGAGTTGTGGTCCTTGGTCATGGAGGGTGATCCGTAGCAACCCACAGTTTACATTGCAGTTGTAGCTGATGTTAGGTGCACATGGATGATCTCAGAGGTATCATGTTGCCCCACTAATCTGGAGGTGTAGGTATCCATGATGAATATGGATACACCCCCCTCCATGTCTGTGTCAGTCCATGTTCTGTGGCTGAAATGTGTGGTATGAGTTGTAGTCTGGTAGTGCTGGTGTGCTCTCAGGAGCCTTAAGACAGATCTCAGTTACTGCACAGATGTTGATGTTGTCCATCCTGAGGAGTGCTGTCAGTGCATGCATGTTGTGATCACAACCCCTGGTGTTGAATAGCATAACCCTCACTGATTCTGCTATTGTGCTGTTTATGGAGCTGGTATTAACCTTCAAGACTTTCCTAAATAAGGCACCATGGGGGTGCCAATAGCCATGGCCAGTATTCCAAAGCCTAAAGCAGACACATAGGCTGGTATGGTATTGTTGCATGCATGTTCCCCATCTGTGCTTGTTTTTCATCTCTCCTGTAGGTAACCGACTGGTAAGCAATAGAAAGTCTTAAACTTATACAAGTCTTCTAGCTTCCAAGATAGGCTTTTGGAGTGACTAAGTATCAGTGTTTTGTATGTTCTTGCTGTACTTAACTGTTTCCTGACTACATGGTGATTTCTCACTGTATATTGTGATCTGAAGGCCTGTTTATTCACATATTATGGCTGTGATGGCCTGCACTTTAGAGGTTCACAGATAGCCTACTACCTATCTGCCCAAGGGCAATTAGAAGCATAGCTGCAGGGTGTTGGCTTTCTCCGCACCATTGATAAAGTAACTGAGCCTCTGTCAAGCATAGCCAATGAAGCAATTCCAGGCAGAGTAGCTGGAAGCTGTTGAAGACTGGGGTTGTGGAGGGTGATAGGGGCACTTAGTGATCTAAAGAGGGCATGTTAATGTGACAATTCAACACCATTCAATTTCTCCAACAGGTCTCACAGCTATCAAACTGGACAGGCTCCCCCACCCCCTGGCTGTATGGTTCTGGGACACAGGATCCCAGGGGTGTATATTCTTTTGCCCATTCACTCAAAAGGTTTCCCTTGAAGTGTGTCAGTGAAGGGCTATGCCTAATGTGGTTAGGAATGTAATGTATTGTCTCATGGT
>NC_056728.1:1652228875-1652236308 GCF_019279795.1 Protopterus annectens
CTTTTTCCTGTATCCAGATGTATAAATTCATTGGAATTCTTAATATAGTTACATTGATTGCACGTGCAGCATGCATGCATACCTTTCCTTTGAGAGACTAAACTATCATGTCTATTATTTTCATAACATAATAGTCTCTTTAAAGACTTGGTATTCTTATAACTAAATGCTGGTCTATCACCTACAATTCTCATAATGTCATCATCAAGTTGTAAAATGTTCCAGTGTTTTTTAATAATACTGACCACTGAAGCATTATTATTCATAAAATGTATGGCTATCCTTTTCCTGTTGTTGGTATGGCTATATTCATTCCTACCTAAAGACATAGTCCTACGAATATATGGTTTATCCTTTCCTTCACGTTCTATTCTATGTAGGCCACTAAGTTCTTCCTTATGGTAGCCTCTATCTATAAACTCTTCTTCCATGTTCCTTATAGATTCTTCAAATGTTGAGTCATCACTAGTGATTATAGAGAATCGCACAGCTTGATTCATAACAATGTTCTTATATATGTGTGAAGGATGCATGCTATCTCTATGAAGTATAGCATTTCTCCGACAAGATTTACGATAAACCTCTGTAGTAAGTCCCCCATTCACTTTCCTAAGTAATACATCTGAAAACTCAATTTTCACCTGGGAGGCAGTACTCGTCAACTCCAAGAATGTTGTAGTACCATTAGCATACCCAATAAATTTGTTCAAAGTATTAAGATCTCCTCTCCAAATTAAAAACACATCATCCACAAATCTTCTATAGCATTTACTATATTTAGAACTTGACAGGCTTCCATGTGTCTTTTCTGCCATTGAATGTTTTTTATTTTAGTTAAAATATCTTCTAATTTACGCATTGCTTGTAAAGTTTCTATTTGTATGGCAGAATCTTTCTGGTTAGAGAAAGTCTTAGTAAGCTCAGCATAAGAGAGTCTCAATAAAGGATTGTCTTCCATACCCAACAACTGTTTAAAATCAAGTTTACTCTGTAGTTCCATAGTATTGGATGTAATAATGGTAATTCCAGTATTTAGAGGTCCCCCAAAAATACATAAGGACATGCATTGCCCTCCACTTAGACCAATTGTCTCAGGAAGAGGTTGGTTGACGGAGAGTATATCGATTTTCCTAGAGAAGCAATTAAGACCAGTAGTAGATAAAACTATGTTTATTCTTCGTGATACTCAACATTTTTTAGAAACTTTAGCAAGTTATAATACAGGAGGTGAAGTAAGGGATTCTGACTATTTAGTCACTTTAGATGTTACAGCTTTATTTACGAGTATACCCAATGATTTGGGCATAGACCATTTGAGGTTGTTTCTACTACGTAATGGCATGCCCAATAATAAGGTTATCAAGATTACTATGTTATTGGATCTAGTCCTCTCTAGTAATGTTTTTATATCTCAGAGTAGCTACTACCTGCAAACTAAGGGTGTAGCAATGGGCACATCTTGTGTCAACTCGTATGCTAATTTGGTTTTAGCATACTGGGAGTCCACTTATATTTTAGAACATGATGTTTATTCTAAATATATTAAATGCTACAGAAGATTTGTGGACGATGTGTTTTTAATTTGGAGAGGAGATCTTAATACTTTGAACAAATTTATTGGGTATGCTAATGGTACTACAACATTCTTGGAGTTGACGAGTACTGCCTCCCAGGTGAAAATTGAGTTTTTAGATGTATTACTTAGGAAAGTGAATGGGGGACTTACTACAGAGGTTTATCGTAAATCTTGTCGGAGAAATGCTATACTTCATAGAGATAGCATGCATCCTTCACACATATATAAGAACATTGTTATGAATCAAGCTGTGCGATTCTCTAGAATCACCAGTGATGACTCAACATTTGAAGAAGCTATAAGGAACATGGAAGAAGAGTTTATAGATAGAGGCTACCATAAGAAACTACTTAGTGGCCTACATAGAATAGAACGTGAAGGAAAGGATAAACCATATATTCGTAGGACTATGTCTTTAGGTAGGAATGAATATAGCCATACCAACAACAGGAAAAGGATAGCCATACATTTTACGAATAATAATGCTTCAGTGGTCCGTATTATTAAAAAACATTTTAACATTTTACAACTTGATGATGACATTATGAGAATTGTAGGTGATAGACCAGCATTTAGTTATAAGAATACCAAGTCTTTAAAGGGACTATTATGTTATGAAAATAATAGACATGATAGTTTATTCTCTCAAAGGAAAGGTACGCATGCATGCCGCATGTGCAATCAATGTAACTATATTAAGAATTCCAATGAATTTATACATCTGGATACAGGAAAAAGATATGAATTTAATAAATATGCAGATTGTAAATCTAGGAATGTGATTTATTTAGCTCAATGTAAGAAATGTTATTGTTTTCATGTAGGTTTGACCACTAGAACATTGAGGGAGGCATTAGGGAACACATCTATGCCATTAATAAGGAAAATGAAGCCAATGCTTTGGCAAATCATGTGTTACAAAGGGATAGTACACACATTTTTCACTTTTTAGTTTTGGAACATGTGTATAGCACAGAGAGACTAGGGTGTATGCATAAGAATACAGAAAAGAAGGAAATAAAATGGATAATTAAGCTAGCAGCAGATAGGGGCCATGGTCTCAATGACAAAGTTTCTTTGAGACCTTTCTTGTCAGATAAACCCTTTACACGCTGACTTAAGCTCTACCCTCAGGTGCTTACACCATTTTATGATTGCAAAATACAAATTTTTTTAAATGTTCTTTTATATGTTTTTATATGTATACATTTTTACGTGGTTTATACATATTTTGTTATATACAGATATTTTTATGTTTGTTTATCAAAATATATCAGTGGTTGTCAAATTGTTAAATGTTAATTTCTTTATTTTCATATGTACCAATGAATTAGCTTTTTATTAATAAGCTTTTGTAGCTGCTTTCCAATAGGAGCTTCTTTAATATATAAGAATGTTCGTTTGAGTAGTATAACTAAGTCTGATGAAGTGTCCTGGCAGACGTGAAAGCGCTTACTTTTTATTGTTTTAATAAAATCGCTTTTGGAAATTATTTGGTTTAATTCTCTTTGGAATTCGTTTGGTTGGCTTCAATTGCCCTGGTGTATCCTCTTTATATATGTTGTTGGGATATGTTGTAACAGTTGACATATGTATGGGTGTATAAGTAAGATGAACATGTCAAAGGTGGGCTTACTGTGCAAATATGGTGTGCACTGTGGGATATTGTGCCAATAACTGTGTAATGTACAGTATTTTAGGCATATCTGTATTCCATTCTGCATAGCAGTTCTGTTATGTTCTGCAAACAGTAGTTATTTCTATTGGCAATTATAATACTCAGTAACAGGATACATATCATTTGTATTAATTTGACAGTTTAGCAGCATGATAGCAAAGATAATTGGAAGAGCTAGGTAACTATCCATGCACATAACACATGTAATATCCACCTCTCTAGTATTGTTTGCAAGCAATAACAGCTGTGCATGTGTACAAGTTATGCAAATGTGTAGTGACCCTTGTTACAGGGCTGGACCTCTCTAGTATAATTTGCAAGCAATAACAGCTGTGCATGTGTACATGTTATGCAAATGTGTAGTGACCCTTGTTACAGGGCTGGTCCTCTATGGTATCCTTTGCAAGCAATAACAGCTGTGCATGTGTACATGTTATGCAAAAGTATAGTGACCATTGTTACAGGGCTGGACCTCTCTAGCATCGTTTGCAAGCAATAACAGCTGTGCATGTGTTCATGTTATGCAAATGTATAGTGACCCTTGTTACAGGGCTGGACGTCTCTAGTATCGTTTGCAAGCAATAACAGCTGTGCATGTGTACATGTTATGCAAAAGTGTAGTGACCATTGTTACAGGGCTGGACCTCTCTAGTATTGTTTGCAAGCAATAACAGCTGTGCATGTGTTCATGTTATGCAAATGTGTAGTGACCCTTGTTACAGGGCTGGACGTCTCTGGTATCCTTTGCAAGCAATAACAGCTGTGCATGTGTACATGTTATGCAAAAGTGTAGTGACCATTGTTACAGGGCTGGACCTCTCTAGTATCGTTTGCAAGCAATAACAGCTGTGCATGTGTTCATGTTATGCAAATGTGTACTGACCCTTGTTACAGGGCTGGACGTCTCTAGTATCATTTGCAAGCAATAACAGCTGTGCATGTGTACATGTTATGCAAATGTGTAGTGACCCCTGTTACACGGCTGGATGTCTCTAGTATCATTTGCAAGCAATAACAGCTGTGCATGTGGACATGTTATGCAAATGTGTAGTGACCCTTGTTACAGGGCTGGGCCAAATGGCTATGTGCACACCTACATAGAGTGGATATTGAGAGTAGAGACACACTGGTTGAACCACCAGGTTTGTGTAGCCTAACCTCTCATTGCCAGCCTAACAGTCGCTTGCACATACTTTATGTAAGGTAGTGCACAGTACTGGTAATGAAACAGGTTGCATATCACCTTTAACTCCAGTGTAACATCTGCAGTAGGAGTGTAAGATGCAGGAGACTGTTGCCCATGTGTAATAGTCGCTTCATAGGTGATGGCTTACACTATCTGATTATATCCTGATCATGTTGATAGTGGCATCAGAGTCTATTGATACACGACTCTGTTTGGAGAGTAGGTGTCTGTGCCCAACAGAGATCATGCTCCTGGTGGATATGTGAGTATATACCCAAAGAAGGAAACAGACCGGTAGACACTTGCATCATCTGTAATCAACTAACAGGATGTGATGTGCTCCTCAGAGGAGAATTGCTGCTAAAGGTAGCTACAATGTTTCCGTAATAGCCAGTGTTGTCACGTCCATAACACAAATATTTACATGTGAGCATCATTGTCTAAAATATCTTCATAAGCAATAAGTAAACTAAATACAGTACTTGGTACTTGTAGTACTGAATGCTCATACAGGCATGTCCAGTAGTCAGCTGCTGGTGTTTACTAATGTCAGCTTTGTGTATGTGACCATCCTGGGGGAATGTAACCTCTATGCCATGTACACTGCCAAACCCACCTAACACCATGCCCCACACATTTTTTGGGATGCAGCTACACGGGTAAGCTGGAAGGCAGTCCAGTCTACAGCCATGACTGGACTGGACTAGACAGTCATGAGGTGTAGGTTAACACATGCATCTCATCATCACAACCAACACATACCCTTACCAGAACACAGTAAGGACACCCACACACACTACCAGAAATCACACACATTCACAGATGCTTCTAAGTATCTGGCCAAACAAGTGACCTCCTAAGCTGGAAGAGACAGACAATGAAATACACAAACTGTATGACATAGTTTGCATAACTGGCCACACCTCAGAACTCGTGGCTGGAAACATGCCCAACAGTACTCATTTGTGGTTGCAAACTCTAGTACTATGTTACACACAAAGCTATACAAGGACATACATACTGTCAGCTGCCTGTCTGCCATGATTAGCCACATACTCATACACTCAGACCACCTTTTGAACTATACACATGGCTCTGGCATATTCCATGCTGTTGTGCAGGACCTGTGATTCAGTAGCCTGGACTGCATGGAAACACATGTAGGAAATGTCAGGTTTTGTAGCCCATGCAGGTATGTCCCAAGGCCTGGGTAGCATTCTGCCATTGGCCAGAATAATACTGCAGTACAGGGACAAAAGGACTGTATTCCACAGTTGTCTAGTGTAGTGGTGCAAGTCAAAGGGTATCCAGTATCTGTCTGCCTGGGATAACATGGTTGACAGACCATGATGCTTTGCCAGACAGGGCCTGCACCTGTCACCCCTGGGAATCTGGATACTGCCTAGGGCTCATGCTTCCCCTATAGTGCCTTCATCATGCACAGTTCAAGTGAAGGTCCACTGCTGTTACAGGGACAGCCAAGCAATAAACTGTAGTCTCACTACACAATGATACATGTCAGAAACACTATATGGCCACACATATGTCAATTCCTAACATGGAGAACATATCTGTGCAGTGACTGAGATATGGTTCTATGCTCCGGAGAGCACCCCTGCATGACCATGTTATAACACATACCTCACCTCTTGGCCATTATCCTTTATTGGAACACACGGACCACAGGTGTGTCCATATTCCTGAAGGATATGTACAACCCCCACTCTAGTTGAACTTGCATAACTTCAGATGCGTTATGCTGAGCAACTACCTTTGTGCCAAAGTGGAATTCAAATTGCACTTTGTGACAGATCACCCACCATGCCACAGATTTCCCAACTGTCATAATGTGCTGTAATGGGGAAGATTAGGTCTGAGACAGAAAACCATAATAATGGCTACTCTCAACTATTCCATTATGAACTAGGAAGATTCCTCATGTACCAACATCTGCGCTCAATGCATGTTGGATTCCTTCAACCCCAATTACCTGGATCACAGTAGTCACACAAACAGGGCTAACTGTATGCTACTGATAGTCAGTCTTCAATGCCAATGTTATGTTTCCTAAGAGCAAAGTGGTGACTGTCATGGCACCCATGCAAATGGACAATGCATATGCAAATGCTGATTCCTACACAAATGAACCTTAATCAGTCACATACATTCAGTGATTGTGCCATTGAAACAGAACCAAGATTCAACCAAACACAAACAAGAAGGCAAACTGGTGGTACCATGCTTTAAACTGTACCACAGAATGTAGTAACTGTTGCAAGAGTGAACACACATGAGTCTAGGCGATCCCTGGTCAGCATCAGTAAGATGCAGATACACCATATAAAACCACACAAAGCTACTGTGAAACTAATCAGCCACATATTATGAGGCCAACCACAGAGCATTTCATAGCTGTGTCATTAATTGTAATGGCAACGACAAGACCTGCCATGCTGCACAGCACTATGGCATGGGAAGTACTGCACCTACAGAAATAGCACCTGTTCATCCAGATAGGGTCTTGGAGAACCTAAACCCACTCCCACCTCCCCCCCAACAGGTACACATAGTTATATATCCATGTACACTACAGAGCCCCTGTAATAACAACTATGCAGGTACAAGCTGCACTCTCTAAAGCCATACATACAGCTTTCATGGGACCTGTCAACATCCTAGGGTGTATCCTACACAAATGTAAGAGCAATCAGCTATCCAGATACACATCATGTTCAATCATAGCTCCATGTCAGGCTGTGTACACACCAAATGGTATACAGCAACAGTTGTCACACCCAACAAAGGGGTAGACACCATTGATAATGGGAAATAGTGCACAGCTACTCTGCTGAGTCTGGTCTGTAAGGCCATGAACTATGATTAAGATATCTGATGTACTCAGTACAGATGTAGATGACAGTAGGGTTGATTCACTCTGCATATTATGACCTTGCCAGGTCGTAGGACACCATCACCCATACTGTGTTCCAGCT
>NC_056728.1:1652244752-1652254752 GCF_019279795.1 Protopterus annectens
GCACAGATGTCAGTATTCTCCATTGTAGGTTCTACATTGAGCAAATGGATTACTAAAGCCACACATCTAGCACTGGTTAGCATAAGCATCCAATGCAATTGTCTTGTAGGTGTCAGGGTGTTACTTCTGTGTGTAGGACATTTGCCTTGGAATGCAGCTATATTGGTAAATGTGACCTAGGTATTATCCACGCACACATGAAACATGGATGCATGTGCTCTGTGTCAAAGGCTTGTCCTTCAGTCATGACAGCCTGGAATGACAGACACTGGACAATCTCATAATAACAGCAGGACATTGGCTCATTGTTTTGGTCTAGCAGTTGCTTCTCGTACCATGGCATCACTGCAAGTAGCAGTAATGTGTTTGGTAGCAAATGCCTCATGTAAGGTGACGGACAGTAGCAGAAATTGTGTATATAACCAATGTGGGATATACTTAGGGTAGTAGTCCTGCTAATAATGACAACTACTAACACAGCCAGGAGAGGTCATCTTGACACCTGCACATCAGTACCATTACACAATGTGGCTCACACATTATGCTTGCACATGCCACTGTTCCACGTATAATGCCACTGTCCACAACCTGCTATCAATATATGCCTTTCAGGGCAGCAAGGTGCGTGACACATGCTGTAGGTAGCATTCGCCTGTGTATCCCAGTTAACCTATTGTCTGTCACGTCCACACATACATGAATGTGTATACTTAACATATATATGTCAGTACTTCATGTACATGTATGCATGTGTATCACACAGAACAGACCCAGCTATATCATATACGGGCTACATACAGGTATCAGGTAGTAAACCAGTATGATGTGCATATATACTGACAGGTAAGATGTACATAGCTGTAAACCTGTGTGTTTACAATAGGAGTCCATTACAACATGTTCTGTAAATGTAAGTGTATGAGAATGCACACTGTGGCCTTCTGTGGTTAGAATCGGAGTGCATCCCAAACAGCCCTGTGCTACTAAGTGTATGAACGTACCCACTGCCACCATGTGTAATTTGAGTCATTGCATCCAACAAGCCCTTTGTTACTAAGTGTATGAGCCTGCCCAGTATAACCTTGTGCAGTTGTAGTCATAGTGCATCCCAAATGGGCCTGTGCTACTAAGTGTATGAGCATGCCCACTGTAACCCTGTATACTGATTGTAGTTGTCCATTCCACAGATGGGCATACTCCATTTCAGGTTCCTGTTGTGCTACAACTATACCTCTCAGGCCTACGTATGTACTACCTGCAGATGATGTGTCTTGTTTGTGCATACAGGTTGTAATGGACACCTACTTTAAACACACAGGTGTACAGCTATGTACTTTGTGACTGTCAGTCTCCCTGTTGTAGTCATCAATCTTAGAAAGGCATTCTGACTGCCTTGGAATGTATAATCTCTGTGGCATGTCTCATAACTGTGTAGTACTGTAATAATGATCTGTAGATAGGCAGGAGTTCTGATCCCACCACTGGTAACTGTGTGCATGTGCATGTGTGTGTCAGCAAATGGCATTGTGTGTGCATGTATTTGTGTCTGCATCCTGTCATGAGATTGGGTTTTGCTGCAGTCCAAAGAGATACCACCTTTTGCACTGGCCTTTATCCTTGTCAACTGCTAAACCTCTCTCTTCCCCCCTCCCTGCTGCAAGTAATCTGTCCTGTGATGTCACCCAGCTCAGAAGTGGAATCAGAGTAAGTGTAATTGTATGTGTTCTGTGGCACATATCCCAACTGCATACCACTGTACTAGTTACCTTTAAATAGGCAAGACATGTATGCACAATACTGGCAAGTGTGTGTGTGTTTGTGTGTGTGACTACCCTGTAGCCAGGCATACACATGTATAATGTCTTTTAGCACACCATGGTAGCCATCTGTGGTGACTGGTGTCTATATAGTATTACATAGTTAGGAATGGTAAAGAATACACAGTCAAGCATGACTACAGTTGGATATGTTATTTTCCTGTGCCACTGTTGAGCAGTGACAAAAAAGTAGTCGCTGGGGTGTAAGTCCATACCCATCATTCCCCCACCCAAACTCCACAATCCACGGGGTAGATTACATTAGCCATCAGTCCCCACCCCAAACTCCACATACACAAGAACCATCTCTTCTCTGGTGAACTGAGTAAGATTTAAATGTTATAACACAAGAGATGCCTCTGTTTTGTGTACACATCAGTTCCTTTGGAACCCTTCTGTGTCACAAAGAGTGTTCCGACATGTGTGTATACATATATATATATATATATATATATATATATATATATATATATATATATATATATATATATATATATATATACATATATATATATATGTATGTGTGTGTGTGTGTGTGTGTGTGTGTGTGTGTGTGTGTGTGTGTGTGTGTGTGTGGGGGTGGGTGTACACATCCCGTTGGTGTATATATATATATATATATATATATATATATATATATATATATATATACACATAAGTAGTTATGACAGTTGTACAGATGTAGACTTTTCTTTGTTGTTTCACAGAGTACAGTACATTCAAGGGTACTGTACATATGTACACAAAGTGACTGTCTCATTAGTTTTCAGTACTGTGGAATACCTGTAGTAAAATGTGCATTATAAACTCCATGCAATATATATACAACCCGGATGGCTTATTGGTACATCCAGTGACCTCAGTGTGCATGGTCCAGGGTTCAAGACCTGCAAGCCTTGCTGATACTGTCAATTAGGACTGAATAAGACACATTATAAGCAGGTGTAAATGTGTTTTCATGACAGTAAGCAGTGGGTACATGCAGGTAGCAAACATATACAACTCGCACTACACTTGAAATGCCCTTCTTTGGCAATCCTGCTGATGTCACCCACCTACGAATACACCTCTGGGACTGCTGTAACCTAGTAATTTCCATGGTGCATGCTGTAACTGCATAATGCGATAGTGTGATAAACCACTTTGGTAAGTGTTCTAATCCCAGACAAGCCACCTGTGTGTCTGTCTGACTGAGAAAGAAACAATGCTTTTTAGAGTATGCACACTCATTACAATTCACATACTCACCTTTGGCAATCCTGTTGATGTCACCCACCTAGTAACACACCTCTGGGACTGCTCTTACCAGTATTTTCCATAGTGCGTGCTGTAACTGCGTATTGTTGTAGTGTGACAAACTAGCTAGACAGTGGTTCTATTCTAAGACAGGCAAACTGTGTGTTTCTGTCTGTCTGTTTGAGAAAGTAATAGTACTTTCTAGAGTATGCACACTCTTTGCAATTCAGATATTCACCTTTGGCAATCCTGCTGATGTCACCCACCTAGAAATACACCTTTGGGACTGCTGTAACCCAATAATCACCGTAGCGCATGCTGCAACTGTATAATGCTGTAGCGTGATAAATTAGTTAGGTAGGGGTCCTACTCCAAGACAGGCCAAGTGTGTGTGTGTGTGTGTGTGTGTGTGTGTGTGTGTGTGTGTGTGTGTGTGTGTGTGTGTGTGTGTGTGTGTCTGCTTGCCTGAAAAAGGAACAATGCTTTTCAGAGTATGCACACTCTTTACAATTCATATAACCACCTTTGGCAATCCCGCTGATGTCATCCACTTAGTAATACACCTCTGGGACTGCTATAACCCGGTAATCTTCATAGTGCGTGCTGTAACTGTGTAATGCTGTAGTGTGATAAACTAGTTAGGTAGGGGTTCTATTCCAAGACATGGCAGGTGTGTGTGTGTGTGTGTGTGTGTGTGTGTGTGTGTGTGTGTGTGTGTGTGTGTGTGTGTGTGTGTGTGTTTGACAGTCAAGCCTGTGTAGAGGTGTCTGTGAGTGTCTAACCACTGGACATGTTGGGGAGCAGATTTTGTAGTTTTCCTATATGGTGTCCATATTATATGTCACAATGTCCACCTCACAAGGAGTACAGATGTCAATCAGCCAAGGGACTGTGTTGGTAAGCCATACCCCTACATCTGGCAAAAGACCTGGTGAACAAAGTATGCAACCCTACTGTTACCGGGAATACGTTCTGTACCCATGTGTCATACACAAACACACTTGCCTAAAATATCCTGCTATGTTGCTAGTACCCTGCACATTGATGACAGAGAGTAGGCATGGTGTGATTGCACTGGGCTACAGAGGGCATGGCACCATGTCCAGCAGTACAATAGGCACATAATTGCAGACAATGTGCCTTCACTATGTTCCCCACTGGATGCCTGCAACATATGTGGGGCCATCAAATGTGATCCGCAGAGGCCATGCAATGCCGTACACATGTGCCCTGTATGGACAGATGCCACTGACACCAGGGAATACCTGTATCATGCTATCAATGCAGGTGTAGGGTCAACCTGCTGTCTATAAGCAGGTCCTACCAACCAGGCCAGTATTGGCATATCTGAGGATAACAGTCTGTGTACACAACATGTGCCAGTCAAACCAGGTACACTTGTACATGTCACTGTACATTATTGTGGGACATGCACATCCCAGGCAATGTCCACATCAAGGACTATCAAACATAGACATGGCATGCATTGCAAAGCAATGGCCATACACAATGGTAACCACGATGACAGGACAGTTCATACAATACCCATCTGTGTGGTACATTGCAGACACTACACCCCTGTACCACACTGCACACCATTGTCGGGTGGTATGATGCCAAGGATTACCCCTCAACCAGCCTTGTATAGCCATCCTGCACAGCCAACCACTACACACCCATGAAGCAATGCACACCATGGGAACTACCGCCCCATTAGCCTGTTGAGCCTGGTCTGCAAGGCCATGGAACATATCATCATGGAACTCATAAACAAAGACATTGCAGATCTCCAAACTCTGGGCCCCACACAGTTCGGGTTTGTAAAAGGCAGATCATGTCTCCTAAACCTGATAGACTTCTTTGAAGCAGTCACCAAAGCCATAGATGAGGGTAGGGTGGTTCACACAGCCTATCTAGATCTCGCCAAGGTGTTCAACACCACCCCCCCCACTCTGGAATTATAGATAAAGTCACTAAACTAGGTATAAATCCCTATGTTACAAGATGGGTTGTCAACTGGCTTACTGACAGAACCCACACTGTGAAAATAGCAGACTCCAAATCAGACTTCAGACCAGTGACAAGTGGAGTACCACAGGGTTCAGTGCTGGGTCCTCTCCTGTTTGGTATCTACTTCTCTGAAGTACAGGCTAACACAGAAGGTATTTGGCTAACCAAATTCGCAGATGACTGCAAACTAGGAGCCACAATCAAAACTCCCAACGATGTGGGCATCCTACAAAAGGGCCTCACTGAGACAGATTCCTGGTGTCAAAGCCATGGTCTCAAGCTCAATGCCAAAAAGTGCATTGTCATCCCCTTTGGTAAAAACTCTGTACCCATGAACTACTACATAGGCGGTAGTCTACTTAACACCGAAAGTGTGATAAGAGACCTTAAGACACAGGTGGACAGTAGTCTCTCCTTTGATAATCACATCACCACAGTGGTCAGGAAATCCTTCTACGTGGCACACCTCATCACAAAGGTTTCTCATCCAGAAAAAAAGAGGTCATTGTTCCCCTCTACTCATCACTCATTAGACCCATTATAGAGTGCAAATCCCCATTTGGTAGGTATCTCACAAGACATCTTCAACAACAGGAAAGGGAGCAGAAATACCTCACAAAGAGGATTACCGGCCTCAAACAGATGCCCTACACAGACCAACTAAAAAAACTCCAGCTTTACTCCACCGCATATCGCCTACTCAGAGGCAATCTCTGCCTAACATACAAAGCTATGTCAAACCCAGAGCTGTTGGCCATGCTCCACTTAAAGAAATCTCAATCCCTCCAAGCTACACACTCTAGGGACCTAAACTTTGTCACCACAATAAACAGAACATGCTGGAGGGATAGATTAATGTTCCAGAAACTTCCCATACTCTGGAACAGACTACCTATCTATGTCAAACATAGCTCCTCATTAGCACTCTTCAGGAAAAATCTTGATGATTGGATGGGTAATAAGAACTTCACCCCGGGGATCACTTCTGTGGTTCTGCTTGACAGGGACACAGGAAAATAATTTTCTTGGGTGACGAAAGCCAGGGTACCTTTTTGGCTAGGCTTGTATAGGCCTCTAGGGCCAATAGCCTAGTACCTACCTATGAACCTATGAACATACATGTCAGTACTGGCACCTTCTGTTTGTGTGTGGGGTATGATGCTCCCAACCACAGTCACACACAGTATAACTCCCATTGACATACCAACTGATGTCAGACACGTTCACATGCCCAAACCCATAGAACTTCCGGATATCCCCTGTGGTGCATGTAGTACCTGTGCATTACTGCAGTGTGGCAAGCTAAGTAGTTAGGAAGTGTATTTATGGGCCTGGCAAAGTGTGGCAATGTGTCTGAGTCCCTTAGAGAGTGTGGTTCTGTTGACAATTACATCCGTTCATGTGGACAGCCATGTGTGCTACACCTAATGTATGTCTACTATATCTCTGTTGCAGATGTCGCTCACCAGCACACATATATGTTCTTACAGCACACCAACATGTCATCTTTGTGGCACATGGAGTAGCTGCATGCACTTGTAATAGTAATGGCTAGTCAGTCAGGGGTTTGAACCCCTGTACTAGTAGGTGTAGGTGTGTGACAGACGATGTTTAGGCTTTAGTCTCCAAGCCCTTCTCTAATGTACTTAACCTCTGTCTGTCCCACTCCCACACTCTCTGGTGGATGTGGAGGTGTACACCTGCTCAGCAGCAGCTTGTGTTTTGTAAGTGATGGTCATGATCAGGTAATGGCCTCTGCACCTACTGCAGTCCTCCTGTAGGTGATTTCATGTGGAACAGCTGTGGTGATGTTCCCATAGCCAATCACATGGAAACACAGTACAATATCTAGGAACATCATGTTGGTGTTTGCCCATGACAGTCACTGTGAGTGGAAACTGGATCTGGTGTTTGGTAAGCGGCATCACAGATGATATTCAAACAACATACACAGTGGAAAATAGCCTAAAGACAGGAGGGTGATGTGCCAGACATGACTACAGCATGTAAGTGTAGCTATGCTTCATTGAGACTACTGCCAGTTTAACAAGTTGTGTGTGGTAATGGCTATTCTGCATGTTTTAAAACTGACAGGACAGTGCTCTATTTGTGAGGGAACCTCCATTCGTAGGGCCATCTGTTGACTGGTCAGTGTGTGGACCCATTTGTTTCCTGTGTTACTCACTGAACACACATCTGTGAACTGCAGAAGCATAGTGTGAGGATTGCAGTCAGTACATGGTGATAGTGATGAGAGTTACTGCCATCGCATCCCTGACTGGACATATGTCACATGAAACAGTGGTATGACAGTCACTGTCTGAGGTTCTCAGTGACATGCCAATAATGGGCCACGGTTCATAGCTGCAGTCACAAGTCTTCTACACTTTGTACAGATGTCATGCAGTATATATGCATGTGTTGTGCTCCCTTTGCAAATGTATACCATCTGTTGTGTTGGGTTGATGGTCATATCTATGCATGCTGTTATAAGTAATCCTGAATGCTGTTGACTATTACTAAGCCATATCTGTGTTAAAACTGCAACACCATAGGCTGTATTGGTTTGGAGGTTCCGGCAGAACCTCCTGTCCCACTTCAGCTGGCCATGGCACTGGGCACCAACACATCTGGGGCCCAGCCTTGGACCTCCATGTCTGTTGGCTCTGCACCACCTTCTGGTGGAACTGCCACTGAGGATGGGGCTTGTTCCCCCTGGGAGCAGGTCCAGACAGGAACTTGTCTGCTGTCATACAGTCCCAGATGTGGTGTGTAGGGGGCTCAATAAGGAATTTCAAGGCCAGATACGCCAGCTCGAGGGCAGAGTGTCACATTTACAGGGTGAGCCTGCCCCTCCTAGACAGCCCCTAGCACAGCCACCTTTGTGGCTGTTTGGAGCAGTGGAAGCTGCACATGGCTGGGGACCTCCTTTCCACTGTTTCCATGTGGGGCTCATGGACTTGTGACTGCCGAACACCCCTCCCCATCCAAGGTGTATTCCCCCCACATGTGTCATACACTGACCCTGTATGCTGTCCTGTCTGTCATCCTATCCAACCTATCCTCCACGAGCATACCTACTCTCCTTCCCCCACATCCCACTCTCACCCTAAGGAAACAAAAGGCCAATCGGTTCCTAGAACAGCATTTGCCACATACAAAGTTGTCCATTTCACACGTGTCCACTGGACACATGTAACCTTTTTAACATGCATCACAACATACTCCAGTTGTCCTCACCCCTGTCTCTCAGGCACACGATCCTGGTATACACATGACTCCTAAAGGTTCGAGGTACACGTGACGCAGACGACCCCATTGTACACACAACACTACTGGTCCCTCTATGGTTACCCCATTTACCTTTTTCATGATGATGATGTTGCATACAGCACCTTGCAAGAGTACTGTTCTCACATAATGATTGGACAGGAACTGTTGTGCTAATGTAAATAAAATGCATAGAGTGATGTATTTGGCCAATGTACAAATGTTTGCATTTATTAATGACACAGGTCTGTCTGAGGGAGTCTTGATATTACATAGGACAACACCACTACATAATACAGGCATTGCTGGTGTTCCCCTTTTCATTCCTTTGTAATGCTTTGTTGTCACATGGGATGTTTCTGATATATCTATATATATGTATGTATCTATATCTGGACAGAAACACACACATACATCTACATGATGGAATACATTTCCTATACTGTTGAATAACTTTGCTGGATGATATGTTTGTGATAACATCTGATGTCTGTATATCTGCCATGGCTTAGTAGTAAATCATATTAGCTGCGTGTGCAAGGTCCTAGTTTCGGGCCTTGCTGAGGCTGTTTATTTTGTTGCTGGGCAGAACAAGGCCATTGGATATGGAGTGATTATTGCACATTAAAGCAGTTGTGAGTGGGTGTGCATGGGTTTGCACGGAGCTAAGCAATGCTAACCTCCGGTTACAGTTTTTCTTACACTCAGTTAGCCTCTGCATTGCTTCACCAGTGTAATACTCACATACCAGCGGCCAAACAGGCTTACACCCGCTTGCTCCTGCACTTGCAAATGCAGTACATTTGGTGTTTGCATCTGACACTCACACCCCTGGGTGGGAGTGAGGACTACGATATTACCTTGTGATACCTATTACATCGGATTACATGCCTATAGTATTGGGAATGGCTGCCCATTAGGCGAAAGCATGCCATTCGACTGTACGGAATCCGCGGCCTGTCCAGAGTTTGATTCATATTATTGGTGTGATCCTCTTACAATCTGCACCTGTCTGGCTAATACATAGGAGCTGACACTCTTCAATACAAACAAGTAATTGGGTTTTGGAACCCACATCCTACAGCTGAATCATGCTACTGCATACCTAATATTCTATAATCTTTCTAAGGTTGTAAGTGGAATATGTGCTTTCTGTCCCTATCAGACTTCTCAAATGATTGGGGACAAATATCAACTGAATCAGGGACACATCATAACAACATCAGAGACACAATTATAATATTAGTGCTATTAACCTGACACATTGACAGACTCAGAGCATCTTAATTGATACACATTTTCTGAGGTAAATGATATTTATAACTCTTAATTGTTGTCATTATTCATTACGTGTAATTCACCACCTTTCCTCCAAATGTCACTACTTTTAGGAGGGTTAAGTGGGAAAGAGTTAGAATTTGAGTCGAAATCAGGGACGTCTCTGGAAACCGGGGAAAGTTCAGAGGTATGGTCCCTATTTGTTCCCCCAGTGGTTTATGTCTTGTCCAGTGGATTTGCTCTTAGGGGTTGAGAGGTATGGGCGTAAGCTATGCCCAATTCGGAACATTACTTACATCCCCCGGGCGGTCCTAATACGAATGTGCCAGCCAACACCTGCACGCCTAGGTCCATAATTGCATACCCATAGTTCCCCCAAATGCCCCTCC
>NC_056728.1:1652259752-1652302252 GCF_019279795.1 Protopterus annectens
TGATTCCCTTCTCATTCCTTTTGTATGCTTTATTGTTACATCATTCTTTCTTCATATATATATATATATATATATATATATATATATATATATATATATATATATATTTATATATATATATATATATATTTATATATATATATATATATATATATATATATATATATATATATATATATATATATATATAGATATGTGTGTGTGTGTGTGTGTATATATATATATATATATATATATATATATATATATATATATATATATATATATACACACACACACACATATCTATATATATATATATATATATATATATATATATATATATATATATATATATGAAGAAAGAATGATAAACAAAGAACAAGTTAATCATGGAAAGTGCCTGCCACAGTTGGACAAGCTGAATAATACTTGTTGGGCAGTCTTTAATGATATTTTCAGTTTTGTTTAAAGTTTACTGATGGAGGCAGGTGTCAGAGTCTTGGTGAGTACTAAGTAAGACTAATGTATTGAAACACTAATGTTTTGACTAGGAAAGTCAGTAACATGATAGAGAGAGCTCACGCAGTGGAGAGGGCAGTGTCTAGCTAGACATCCCGACCGCTTAGGAAGTGTTAGTGAGAGACAAATTGCATTATCTGTGACTTACAAGAATTAAGCATTTCACCTTGAGGAAGTTCTGGCAAGCAGTTCAGCAATCTTTTACCTGCTATTCTGAGGACAGTGAGTGCGCCTGATAACTGAGTTATATTTCTCAGGTGAGCCCTTAGAGGTGCCTCAAGGTACAATGAATTGAGTAGAAATAATCTGATTGGTCAAGACATACATGTTCCAGTATATCAGGCACTATGTTGATAAAGTATTGTCATATTTTAATAAATTTCAAGTTTATTCATGAGCAATCAGTAAAAAGTAAATAAGATTTCTAGCATCCCATGTGGAATCAAGAAGGATTTTGAAGCACTGAAATAAAACAAATGTTGAAACTCTATAATGAGTTTATAAAGAATAATATGCCTCTTCAGGTGGTTGTACAAACTGAAACTGTATAATGCTGCATACCATGGTACAGCAATGTAAATAAATTACATTTTATTTTATTAAAACAGGTTCTAAGTCATTCCGCCTAGTTATGTCAATAGACACCCCATTGCACTGCTTAGGTTCATAGGTTCATAGGTTCATACTAGGCTATCTGCCCTAGGGCATTTATAAGCCTAGCCAGAGTATGTTTGGCTTTCGCCACCCATTTTAAATTAATTTTGCTATGCCCTTTTTCGAGGTTAGTATACTGTGCCTCTGTCTAACAGTGACACAGAAGTGATACCCGGGGTAAACCTACGATCTCCCATCCACTCATTAAGATTTCTCTTGAAGAGAGTCAATGAGGGACTCTGCCTAACCTGGACTGGGATTTTATTCCAGAGTGAAGGGAGCCTCTGGGTTATGAATCTGTCCCTCCAGCATGTCCTATTTATTTCAGTGCTGAGGTTCAAGTCTCTCGAGCATGTAGCTCGATGGGATTTGGATTTTTTGAGGTGCAGCATGTCCCTTAATTCCGGGTTGGACATGGCTTTATACTTCAGGCACAGGTCGCCTCTGAGCAGGCGGTATGCCACTGAGTAGAGCTGGAGTTTCTTTAACCGGGCAGCATATGGTATCTGTTTGAGCCCTTTGATCCTCTTGATGAGGTACTTTTGGGGTCTTTCCAGTTGCTGCAGGGGTTTGGTAAGGTACATCCCAAAAGGGGCATTGTACTCGATTATGGGCCTGATGAGGGATGAGTAAAGAGGCACGATGACCTCCCCTAATCTAGATGTGAATCCCTTCATGATTAGGTGGGCTATATAAAATGTTTTTCTAACCACTTTGGCCACGTGGTTGTCAAATGAGAGATTGCTATCAACTTGGGTCCCCAGGTCCCTAATTACTTCTTCTGTACTTAATGGATTACCACCTATGTGGTAATTTGTGGGCAATTTGTTTTTGCCAAAGGGGATGACTATACACTTTTTGGCGTTAGCTTGAGGCTATGGCTCTGACACCAGTTGTCTGTTTCTACCTTTTTTTCCTGCCATTATGTGACCCATGCAGCCAAAATACTTGATCAAGACAGATTTATGCACTTCAATGCATGAATGCACTAAAGGGTTATATTAACTGTATTTTTATATTCAGATTCCCATGCAACATAGAATATTTCAGTATAAATGTCGGCTGCACCTTCAATCAGATGTTGCTTTTCTCAGTGTCTGACCTCAATAGCATAATCATTTTTCTCTGTGTTTATAGCAAATGTATTTAGCAGACACCATAAATGACTTGAAATGCTTCATTAGAAGTTCAAGATTCCTTAGTTAACCATTAAGATATAAACTTAATTTTGCAAAACAGCATCTGCTTCACTGCACTGCATTATATTAAGCATTAATTTAAAATGAAAAAAAATATGAAACAAATTAATAAATTGCATGTGTTAATTACTACAAACAATGCTGGACTCACAGCTAAGAAATGTAAATGCTTCCTCTGAAATAGCTGTCTGAATCGTTTGTTGTTTTTAAGAAACTTTTTACAACTTAAACAATGAAACATATTAAAACTGATGACAAGAATAAGAAAGGGAGAAAAGTGCTTGTTTGGCTGAGATGCTATTTCATTGTAAGCAAGTAGTGCTTGATCACTTCTTGGAAAGTAAATTAGTAAGTGGAGGTGCATTTTTGTAAGAAGATGAAGTAAGCCATTAAAATAGGTCCATAAAACCTATGTAGACCGTGATGAATTTGCTTTGAAACCATGCTGTTATAGTAATGTGTATATAACACTACTGCCTCAGAATGTCTGTGATTCAATAAGGCAAGCTGGTAGGGAGCAATTACTACAATACCAACCAAAAAATGTTCTGATTGGACCCCCTAGGCTTATCACAAATTTTGGTTGTAACACTAGATTTTTTACGGACTTGGTTCAAAAATACTGGTACACTCTACTGATGGATGGTCTTTTAAAAAAACTTATTAAAGTTACTGGCAGATGCCTTTTTCTTCTTTTAGAATGGGCAAGACTTTGGGTGAATGGTTTAATCACTATAAGAAAGGTGACTTAGCTAAACATCTTTGGGACAGTTGACTTTAAGCGGTGCATTAGTGAAAGGTTGCCATCTCCGTGGTCATTGTAGTTTTGTAAATATGTTCCTAAGGCTGAGTGCTTTTCATCTTCTAACACATCAAAGGTTTATCAAATTAATATTTTTGGGAATTGTGATACAGAGTGGGTCATATATCTGGCCACATGCAGTTGTTCGGCATTTTATATTTGACAAAACTTCACGTTCATTGAAACTCAGGATTTCGGAACATCTTAGCGACATTAGATGTGACAGATTATCTGATGTTTTATATAAACATACTTTACAGCATAAAATTGCAAGGTTTAATTTTGTTATTATTGATAAGATTGTATTAAACAAGGATAATAAAGGAGGCTGGCACACTATGTTAAATATTAAAGAGAAAGTTTGGATTATTAGGCTGGGAGCTTTGTTTCCTTCTGGAATTAATGAGAATTTGTAATAGACCATTAATTTGTCAGGGGTGTGTATTTAAGTCTTGCAACATTGTTTGTTGGTATTGAAGTATTGATGAAGGCTAATTATACAACGACCCCCCCCCATTAATATTCCAAAATGTGCACGCTGATTGGTCAGTGTGCACGTTGTAAATCAGACTTATACTAGTGGCCAAAGGTCCGGTCGCCCGGACTTTTTCCATTAGTATAAGTCTTTTTTTACAGCAATGGAGAACGCAAGATCTCTGTTGCTTTTTAGACACTGTCTCGCTATGTTAAAGGAGTTTAACATAGCGAGACAGCTTTAAAAAAAAGTAACTGAGATCTTCCTTTCTCCGTTGCTTTTTTTTACAGCTGTCTCTCTATGTTAAAACTCCTTTAACATAGCAAGACACTTTGTAAAAAGCAACGGAGATTTTGCTTTCTCCGTTGCTTCCATCCACAGCTCTGATGTACTGCGTAAGCATACGCATGCGTAGTACATCAGAACTGCCACAGAATACCAGACAGCTGCGGAAGGGCAGCAAGCAGGTATTATACAATGCCATTATTTAAGAAAAGTAAGTATTTTTGTTTCTTAAATAATGTCATTGTATAATCACAATAACATACGCCTGGGTGTGGGTAATGCTGGATTTACCCACGGTTGTCTTTGTTTGGCCACTCGAGCTTCGACCTTCTGACCAAACCACACCAACCATGGGTAAATCCAGCATTACCCACACCCAAGCATGGGTTATTGCTATATTAAACTGAAACTGGTATGCTGTTGTGGCAGAATAACGCTATGTTTGTTTAGTAAGGAATTGTACTATTTATTTAGCCATTCACCATAGTGGGAAGAGTGTTGTCTCATGTGTTGGTGTATATCAAGTGTTTTGTTGCCGTGCACCTGGCCTTACTTACATGAACTGCTGGTAGTTTGTTGCCAAAGAGAGACTGACCCTGGGATCTATTAGAAACACTCATATAAGATGGCTAGGAACAGTGCTAGAAAGCCCTACGCCTATGTACTGGCATTATGCAGAAGGGGACTATGAGCTTCTCTTCAGGTGAGGCCCAAACTACTGTGAATATTACCATATGTCCTCATGGCCTGCCCATTCACCTAGTCTAGGTGCCATTTATGGTGATGGTCTTGACAAAGGCCAGAGTCACAAGGACCACCTTCCTCTTTCCAGCATATTGTCATTATTCTTCCTACCAAACAGAGGTGGGCAGGCATAGCCTCATAATTCCTTTCTACTGGCTGGTGTTAAAGGTGCCTGGACTGCATAAATTAACCCACATATGGGTCATTGTCAGGGCCTTAACCATCTACATCAATGTAGCTGTCTTTCTCTGCAAGACTTGCAGACCTTGGCATATACTATTGGACCAGCAAGTGTTTGTGAATATTGGTACTGTGTGCTATCATTTTATTGCAAGATACAAGTTTTGCAGAGAATAACATTTGGAAACATTGTATGCTAAGGAAGCCAGTTAGTGATGAACATCATTGGAGAGCTAAATATGCTGCCAATATATCATTCAAGTCTGCAGTATTCTCAGACAATCACATACATGGAATTATTAACTTAACATAGGGCGACTGTAGTTTTCTGATAATAAGACATGACAGCATATCTATTACATCACATCCAATGGGCTGTATTACAGTTTAGATCTGCGTTGTATATGCACATTACTATAGTACTCAAGCCATGTGTTGATGTTGAGGAACACATATTTGCATGGAAGTTATAACCTGCATATTGCGATTCTCCCTATATTTGTAAGGCTTCCTTTGAAAGTTGTTTAGTGTAGATAATGTTTGGCATCTGCAGAGTTCCACATAGCTCTCAACCTGCACACATTGAAAACAGGAAGAAAGGCCCGTGAAAGTTAAGAATCACCAGCTAAAACCCCCCTCCTGAAGGAGATTACCATCTCTGGTATCTTTTCCTTCAAAAATAAAATTAATAACCGAAATGAGAACTCAAATGAACTGCCCCAAAAGCTACACAATTATTATTATAAGACAAATTCAAGACCTTTGCCACTTTATCACAGAGGACCCTAACATAACCACTAATGACATTAAAACCTTTAAAACTTTATGGAATTTGCTATCATTAAATATAAAAATGATATCTAATTCTTACAAACTTATTCTCTCAATTAAAACTCAAAAAGAATCTTTTCCAAATACCGGAAAGACCTAGATTGATCAATCTCTAATAAAAACATCTCCCATGCTGTTCATCTAACCTCAAAACTCACTCCCCTTAAAAAACTTAAATCTGCACAACTTATGATATTCCATAATGCTTACCTCACTCCAACCACACCAAATAAAATCTATCCCACAACACCCCCTTTTTGCCCCTATTGCGATAAACACAAGGTTAATCTTTTCCATATTGTTTGGCGCTGTAAATGATCCTTCAAACTCTGGTGCTCATTAAGAGTTCATGTGAAAAGATGGGCTATGAAAAAACAACTCTATCTTGGAAATTTGCCCTCTTACATATCCATCCCACTGGTTTATCTAAGCTGCAGACACAAGTTTTAATATCACTGTTTGTTAGGAGGGTGGCCTAATGGTTAAGGTGTTTGCCTTACAAACACAAGGTGCAGGGTTTGAGTCTTACAAGGGATAATTGGCTAGGCTTAAAATGGCTTACAAGAGCAGTTAGCTTAGTACTAACCTATGAACTTTTTTCCTTACTCAAATACTATTACACTCAACTGGAAAGACAGAGCCTTGCTCACATGGGGTGGATTTAAATACCTAGCTACCAAACACCTACTTGCCCATAAATACCTAAGCTTCACCCAAAAATTCCACCACTACTTCACTGAATTTTGGAACACCCTTTTTTATCATATTCTAGCTTGAAACTACTAACTTTCCTTTAACATTGGACATATGGCATATTTGTACATAGTTTGTTGTTGTATTGCTATGTATACCCTCTATTGTATTACTGTTAATTCATCACTCTTATGGAGATGTTGTTTGCACTGATTGTATGTTGAAACTGAATTTAAAATAAAAATATTTTTCACAAAGAATCACCAACTGAAAATTGGATATCTAATTAGCATAAAGTTTGAATGCCATATAGCACTTCTTTTTGTAGAAATGTGTTTCACTGCTGAGAAGCACATTTAAAAAAAAACAGAGATACAGAAAAAAGGAAAAATATTTATTTAACATTTGTTTACCAGGAAAGTCCGACTTGGAACAAAGCCAATTTTCAGCAGAGGCCTGGAAAGAAATGCTCCAGACTATGTCTTTGTGATTTGGAATTCCCACAGTGGGAAAAAATCAGAGCACACCCTCACAAATGCAGGGAGGACATGCAGAATCTGCATAGAAGGCCCACCCGCTGAGAATCGAACCAGAGAACCTCTTGCTGTGAAGTGACAATGCTACTGCTGCACCACTGCACCATCCATAGACATAAGCATATAATATGAGCATATTGCTAGTGTAAAATCCATATACTTTAATGAAATGTATTGCAAAATTCTGCAACATCATGAAATTTATTTTTGCTTCAGGAAAAAGATGTTAGATGGGTGTCCTCTTTAAATATTGTTGACACTTGTGTTTTGGTCATGTAATAATGTTTTCTCTGCATATATGATGAGGGAGATTCAAAAAATTGTGTGAAGTGGTAATCCAAGCCTGATAATAGGGACATACCTCCAGAAAATACGAACATCATATGCGGGGGCAAATAAGACCTAGAAATAGGAATGTTCCTGCAAAATAAGGATAGATAAGAGGTCTTGCAAATTATTCACAACAACCACAAGAAGAAAAATATAATAAATAAAAGCCACCAACTGGCCATGGACAATAAATTATTAAAGTTTAATAGCCAAAAGTAAAAAACCTCTAGCACTGTGGCTAAAAAAATCCTTCAAAAAAAAAGTTAGAAGTTTTTATTAATAGTTAAAGAGGTCTGGCTGAATGTGACAGTATGCAGTATACCAATTCTATATATAGGTAGCTTTATATCAATGTGGCTGTGTTGAAAAGGAAATCACCATGGTGGTCAGATAGAGTATGTTTTCTACTGAGTGTCTGTCTGTGTATATACATGCATATATATTTATTTATATATATATATATATATATATATATATATATATATATATGTGTGTGTGTGTGTGTGTGTGTGTGTGTGTGGGTATGTGAATGTTTGTGTGCGTTTGTGTGTGCATGTGTACATATGATAATAATTTTTATAAGCAATGCCAACATGCACTGCATTAATGCATTGGACAAACATTTACCTTTTACTGGTACAATTCATGTGCATATGACACATAATCATTGCCCCTTAATTACACCAAAACCTCTGGACTATAACAGTGCAAAAAAACTGGAACTCCCACTTGTGTATGTGACATATAATGACAATGTAAGCACATTCAGAATACACTGTATTGTTCATTAGATAAACTCTTCTTTGTCAATCTTACTATTTTTTTGCATATCAACCAGAGTACTGTTTGCTTTACTTGGCCTTTATTTATATCAAAGATGGACTACTTCCATGTGAGACATTTTGGAAGCCCACATTGTGAACCATCTGAACCTTCAAAATCAGATCCTCAGCTTCTGATGCTTTACTCCTCTATAGGTTTCGATGGTCCCTCTTACCAAAGCAATTCACATGGCCTTTTTGGAATTTTTCCTGCATATTCTTTATTTCAGCATGGTTTCATAACCTCCTTTTAAATTACAATTTTAGCGGTATATTTTGTAATAAAAAAATCTATTTCCACAATTTTCAATGATCAAGTGCCTGCAAATGTAATTTATTTCATTTTATTTTTTGCCTGATATTTTTATTCTATTTATCCCCTTCCTTGTCTGTATCAGCTTCAAAAAAATCGGTTTAACTATTAAATATTGACTTCCTGAAAGCTGATATTCCAAAAGAACAAAAAAAAAAATGCCTGAAATCCAGAAGGAGGAAAAACGCATCTTTTTTTTTTTTTGAGGGGGCAGCAGGGTTGGCAAGACCCCCCCCACACCCACAATGTGAGGGTCCCCGAACTTATATGTACCAACTCCATGGATGCACCTACTCAAAGAACGAAGACATCTCCCTAAGGAAGCAAATCACTGGCAGCACACAATCGCACTGGTGCAAATTACCAACGTGAAAAAGCAATCAAGGTTATGCATCTTTTTTTATTTTACAGGCTACCGCCACTCAACCAGTTTCACCCGAAACATGTTTAGGAAGCTTGAAAAAATATTTATTTCTTCCATTCTAATTGATTCTTTGACACTGTGTAACTTACTTAGCATCTCCTGCTTTCATTTATTTTTCTCTTGCAGATTTTAAATGTGCTCTTATATAACAGTTTATATTTTATCCATCTACTATCTTCTCATCTTAACCAAAGTCATTCACATCTACCACAGTGATTAATAAATTACTGAAACAACCATTCCAGAAATGAAACTTGCACTGTTGAACAGAACCTCAATACTACCATGGTACTAAAATGAAAATTGGCTCAAACAAAACTTTATAAACTTATCCTTGCCAAAAGCAAATGTTTTGCTCCTGGCAAAGTGTCCGTCCACACCTGCATGTAGAGAGCAATTGCCTCATACATCTTCGTTAGTAATAAAATCAAGGTCTAGGTTACTGTACTTTGGGAAAAAATGTACAATACTCAAATCACAGCAGCCTTAATAGGTTCATAAGTGCAGAGGTTTATACTAGATTAATGACTACCAGGGTCTTTTCAAGCCTAGCCATACAACACAACTCAGTTTTGTTCACAAGTTCCTTGGACGTCTACATGGTGGGGTATGTTAGTAAGGAGATAGCTATGCATGTGTGGGGGTATGGCTGAAGACGATTAATTTACTTACTGTTGACCTCTGTCCATCAGAGTCATGGAGTCCAGCCCATGGTTGAATTTGCAATTTCCCAGCTAATGATCACATTTTGTTTGAATAGGGGCAGGGATGAACACATCATGTAGATTGGGAGCTTATTCTACAGCATGGGGACAATTTGAGATCCATATCAGTCTCTGCAGCATGTTCTATTTATGTCACAGGCAACATTCAACCCCTTGGATGCTGTTTGTTTTGCAGATATGCAAGATATTCATCAGAGCTGTATCTGAGGATGCCTTGTATGCCAAGCTTAGATCTCCTATCTGTAACCTGCAGGACACTTAGTACAGAGACAGGGCCTTACGACCATCTCTGTAGGACAGAGTATTCATTCCAACTGTTGCAAGTCCATGGTAAGGTGCAGGCCAATAGGGGGGATAGTACTCAGTGATGGGTCTGATAGGTGCTTAGTAGAGTGTTACAATAACTTCCTTTAACATATATGTCATACCCTTGCTTATGGGTTGGGTGACATAGAATGGTTTTCTTACTATCTTGGCTATGTGTTGGTTGAAAGCCAGATTGCTATTTATATATGTTCCCAAATCCCTAACTGTCAGATCAACACTTAGGGGTATTAATGCATTTATTTGCACTGAGTCTTAATCAGTGGCTTTGACACCAAGCATTTACTTGTGTTAGACTCTGTTATGGATTGCTGGTGCTATGGAGGGATTCTATAATAGTTTCCAATTTACAGTCATCTGCAAACTTGGTGAGTCAGAGGCCTTTAGCATTAGCCTTGACTTCAAAGAGGTAGATGCCAAACAGGAGTCAGCCCAACACAGAGTTCTTCACTGGTGACCTTAACTCTCTCTTTCTCTCTCCGTCTATCTCTCTCTGTCTCTGTCACGCACATACAGATGTATACACACACACACACACACACACACACACACACACACACACACACACAGATTCATGCTGACAGAAACACAAAAAGTAGTGCAGCCATATACATTCCCACACAAGACCCACATACAAAAAGATAAGGAATAACGCCTCACTAAACATGCACTGTCACAATTCTAAAGTTCACCACCCCCAATTTTCCTTTAAAATATTAATACAAAAAACATAAAATATAGTGTATTCTAATGGACAATATGTAACACACCTTTTTGCCCAAATGAACTGTCAATAACTAATATAGCAGTCCAGGGCCTTTATTCTACTTATCCAGAGGAACACATCTTTAATAGAAGCATATTCACATACAGAGCTGGGCCAAATTACTAGAGCATATTCATTGTACCATATAAAAATAGTAATGTAATGCTCCACTCCTCAATATCTGCCTCAAAACATCTGGTACTGCCTATCACATCATGCCTGGCTTTATTGTAGCTAACATAAACTACATAATTTCCAGACATTCATTTCAAAGTAATGGCCCCTATACCTTAGTTTGTGTAACACTTCTACATAATATAAAGAGTTCTATGCCATACTTAATTACTTGGTGTAGCGTTGCTTATTTGTTTTTTTTTTGTTTTTTTTAAGAAAATTGTTAAATATGTCAGCTGCAGAATATAGTGACTGGTAAATCACATTACAATGAGAACATATCTATAAATGAGAGTTACATTTTTTATTTGCCAGACATGCAAACCATTCTTTTTTCTAAATCCCACTACTGTGTGCAGTATGCGATGGCGTTCACTACAAATCTTTTTATTTATTTTATTTTATTTATTTAACATTTGTTGACCGGGAAAGTCCGACTAGGTTCCACAGAGCCTGTTTTCAGCGGAGGCCTGGGGAGTAATGCTCCAGATGCATGTCTTTGGAATGTGGGAGGAAACCGGAGTACCCGGGGGAAACCCATGCGAACACAGGGAGAACATGCAAACTCCATATAATAAATCTGAATTAATTTACTTTGCACCAAGATGAGAGTAAATGTTGGTATACAATTTTACCACTGTGCTAGCTTAGCAGACCTACAGAAACATGTAGACATATTTCGTATGACTGCACATAGCTAGTTATTGCATTATTTCTCAGTACTTGGAGTTTGGTATATAACTTTAATGTATTGCCTACAAAATGCTAATTTTCTTCATTGATTTATTATTTAAGGACCATTTTATGATCATTACTGAAGAGATATTTCCTGATGACCATAAATGCAGATCTTTTTTTCATATGCTTATTTGCCAAATGTTTATAAAGCTTATAACATGTTTACCTTGTTTTAGAAAGATTTATAGTAAATCAAACCAATGCAGTTGACTATCACTGTTAACTTTTTTCATTGCATTACATCATAATGGTTCCTTCACACATCATACTGTGTTTCCATAATGATGACAGTTACAAAGATTTTTCAATGTCTGAAGCAGCACCCTGTCTAGGTCATAATGTCCTAATATATATTGCACATGTAGTAAAAGTTTGAAGCAGCTTTTTTTAAACTTCAAAGTTGGCCACTTCAAAGTCTGAAAAAAATTAGTGCAGAAATAATTAATGCTATTGCATGACGAGTTAAGGATAATAAATGCAAAAGTAGGTGACAAGATTAATATAATAATTTCCTGGCTTGTATCTTACCAGGCAAAAAGGTGTACTGGATCACACATTGAATTATACTTCTATTTTAGCATTGGTTAGTCAGCTCAGGGGTAATATGTTTAACCAGTAGTAATGCCAGAATGACTAGTCTTTTTTTCCACATGATGCATTCATTTTGAATTGCAAAATTTACATGAAAGAAGATGAATTTTCCCATGCTTTAATATGGGGCATAAAAATATTTCTTTATACCACTGAGTACCACTTATGTTGTTCTGTATGTTACAAATAAAATTTAAAATGGTTGCAATGAGCATCTGAAAACACAATGCACACAATCTGAATGTAGTTTCTTTATATTGTAGCATAATGAATAATTGGTCAGGGAGGCTGTCAGAAATTATTTGACACATATCACTGCTATTAATTTGAAAGAAATATGATTTGTTACAGAATTTACATATTCATTATTATTCAGGTCTATAATATAGTTTCAGTGCTAAGTTCCTGTGCTTTTATCAAGCACTGTAGTAGCAAAATTTTACTGAAGTATTCCTTTGATCATACTTAAAGAATTTCACTTTTGAACACTCTACTTAATTATTTCTGTGTTTTACAACCGCTTGGCTTAAACAATATGCCTCATACCCAGGGTCCAGTCAGAAATACTTTTACATTTGTCATTCAGTATCATTATTAATAAAGCATGCCTTTCATTTTTTTTTCTTTTCCAGACATGTTATGCATTTTTATCACAATGCCTAGGGAGCAAACTTCAGCAGTACCATTCATCAACTTGAAAAATTATTTTGAAGATCAGTCAAGCAAAGAATCTGTAAAGGTTAGAAAAACAACTTTGCAGCATTTATTTTATTTCTTATGCAACTAGAAAGCCTCTTTTTTAATCCATGTCATGACATGTCTCCTGGAAGCGTTCAGAAACTGACAAATACACAGGAACATATCTTGAATCTGAAGCTTGAGGGAATGAGTATAAAGACACAGTAACAACAAAAATGAAATGATAGAAGCCTTCACATCTGTTCACTTGTCTGACAATATGATGCAATATGATAGCTAACCAGATTCAGTGAGTCATTTACATATGAAGTTTTTTTTTCTTTAAAGAAAAGTTCAGCAGCCCTATAATGAGGGCTTTCACACACACATTAACTGGATACCAAATCATTCATATGTGCTGATATTTAAAGGTTGTTATGTTTTAATATTTACTTGCACTATATTTTAGCCTACTTTTAATTATTTGAGATAAAAAAGTACCCATATGTGTGTGCTGTCTGCAAATTATTGGAAGTGTTTTGTATCAAAAGTGTAAAATGTGTTTTTTCTGCATGCAGATGCTCCCATTCTTCAGTTCTCACATTTTCACTTAGCTAAGTGAAAAAAAAACAAAAGACAAGCTCTGGGATTCATAAATCTTGCACCAGGTGCAGGCATAGCGCCAGGTGCAGCATAGCGTCAGCATTCTAACACCAAATATGGCCGCCGAGCGATCCAGGTATGAGCTGTTCCCATGTGCACTACCTGCGTACGCTATGCCCGCACAACTCCCGGGCCCTGTATGCTAATTAACCCATGTGCAGTAGTGTAGCATGCAAACGAAGGTATGTAGTGATCCAGGAAGTGGTGCAGGCATAGTGTAAACATGCAGAAATGTAAACTGTAGAAAATGGTTTACATTTTTGCAAACATAAAATCCTATCATGACGTGGAAGTGCAGGGTAGTGGTGTGCAAAGGGGATCACAAGGAAAATATAAAAATATAGAATAAAACTGCAATGTAACACATATCATGATTTCTCCATAATATTCAATGGCAGGCATGCTACACCATACTCCTGCACAATGGTTGCTAAGGGGCTGTGACAGTGTTATGCGCAGTAGCCAGGAATTAGTAGGCAATGCCATGCAAATGAGAGGAGTAATAGTGAATCACAAATTCCCAGCTGGTGTAAGGATGCACCTCAGCATGTGTTGGAGACTGAAGGTGGTGTGGAGGATGATGCACATGACTACCTCAGGCACCAGAGGAGGAGGAGAGTGTTCAGACCCAGGGTAACCTACCAGGGGCTACATGATCTGAAGATAGTAGAGCATTACAGGGTGGACAGGGACATCCTACAGCAACTTGTGGAGCTGTGCCGGCCACGCCTCAGAGCCAGAACAAACAGAGGGGAACCCATCCCAGTGGATACGAAGGTATGTGTATGCCTGAAAATACTAGCTACAGGTACCTTTCAAATACCAATTGGGGATATCATGGGGATCTCACAGGCATCAGCATCCAGGGTACTGCACAAGTTCCTGGATGCCATGCTACCATCTGCCAATGAGCACATATACTTCCCCCGAATGAAGGAGGAGTTGGCCAGCAATATGCGTCTCTTTCACCATGTGGCAGAATACCCGGAGATACTGGGTGCAATAGACTGCACACACATACACATGAAGTCACCACCTGGTGAGCAGGGTAGGCGCTACATAAACCACAAGGGATACCCATCCATCAACTGCCAGGTCGTGTGCATTGCCCAGGGCATTATCATGGATATGTGTGCTGGTAGCCCTGGAAGCTATCACGACTCCCACATCTAGCATGCCTCACAGCTGTATCAGTTATTTGCCAGGGGGGACATCCCTAATGGCCACCTGGTGGGGGATGCTAGTTATGCATGGAACCATGGATGATGACTCCCATCAGAAATGCACACACCCATGCAGGAACGCCATAATGAGGCACACACACAAACCAGAATCATCACAGAGCATGTGTTTGGGATGCAGAAATCATGGTTCCATTGCTTGGACATATCTGGTGGAGCCTTGCAGTACTCTCCAGTCATGTGTGCCCACATCTTCATAGTATGTGCCATGCTACACAATATGATCCTGCAGAAACAGCTGCAGCAGGGAAAGAATGGTGAAGGCCCTCACAGCTCACCACCATTGCCAAGTGCCCCACAGGCACAGAGGTACTCAGACCATGAACACCCTGAGCCAGCCCCAGTAGGCAGATGGAGGCATGCCCAGTATGCCTTGGCAAGGAGGGAACGTATAACACACACACACTGACAGTGTAGGCACCTAGGGACTGACACCTTTCTCCACCTGCACACACAGTAAAAATGGATGGCACACACACAAGACTACCTGTAAATTGTCATGTATAGGCAGTCTACTGTGTGCATCCAACATAGGCAGCACTCAACTATTGAACACATAACTGCCATTGGCACAAGCTAAGTCAACACCTGACAGTAAATTAAGCTATCAGCATGTGCTGGTGATGTATGTATAGGTTCATAGGTAGATTCTTGGCCAACTGCCAGAGGCATAAGCCTAGCCAACATTTGTCAGCTTTTGCCACCCCATTGATTCATTAACTGTCCCTCTGTGGAGCAGAGCCAATGCCGGGATCCCTGGAGTGCATCTACTGTTCCTGAACCACTCTTCAAGGTTTTTCTTGCAGAGTGTTAGTGAGGGGCTCTGTATCAAGTAGTTAGGAATGTTGTTCCAAAGTATGGGGAGTGTCTGTGACAGGAATCCATCCCTGCAGCATCTTCTAGTTATTGTTGTGGCAAGGTTCAGCTCACTACAGTGTGTGGCTCACTCTGACATGGATTCCCATAGGTGGAGCATATTCATTAAGCCTGAGTTCAACATGGCTGTGTTGGCCAACAGAGATCATATCTGGGTAAACAAGATGCCACTGAGTAAAGCAGGAGTTTATTCAGCCTGGCTGCATACGGCATATGTTTGAGGCCAGTACTCCCCTTGGCGAGGTACATTCCTGGACCTTCTAGCTGTTGGAAGTGTCTTCTGAGATACATCCCAAATGGGTTATTATACCCTATGATGGGACTGATGAGTGATGAGCAAAGGGGCACTATAACCCCAGTATGTCTAGATGGGAACCCTTTAGTAATCAGATGGCCTACATAGCATGATGTCCTAACTACTTTGGAGATATGATTGTCAAAGGGGAGATCACTATCTACCTTAGTCCCCAGATACACCATTACCTCATCCGTATTAAAGTGGCTGCCACTTATGTGTTAATATGTGGGTGCTTAATATTCTACAATGAATGACCATGCAGTTAGTGGCACTAGGCTGGAGGCCATGATGTTGACACCATGTGTTGGTCTCTGTGAGGCCCCTTGAGGGATGTCTGTGCCAGCTGGACTATCAGTCATGGCTCCCAGTTTGCAGTCATTGCCAAACATGGTCTGTCGTAGTCCACCTGTGTTTGCCTGTACCTCTGAAAAGCATATGCCAAACAGTAGGGCTCCCAAAACTGAGTCCTGTGGGACACCAGCCATGACTGGTCAAGAGTTGGACCTGGAGACCGCTAGTCGTGCCATGTGGGTATTGTGTGTAAGCCCGTTGGCAACCCAGCCTATGATGTATGGGTGTATGTACAGGCTGGTGTGTTTATCAATAATACCTGAGTAGGGCATTGTGTCAAAAGCCTTGGAGAGGTCCAAGAAGTATGTGTGAACCACCTCTCCCATCATCTAACATCTTGGTGAATGTATGTAAGACAACAAACAGGTTCAGTAGGCATGAACTGCACTCAGCCAAGCTGACATTGGTTGGGTCACATGTTTGGAGGTTGCCAACGTCTTTGTTAATGAGTGCCATGAAGATGCGATCCATACCATTGCAGACCAGGCTAGTCAGGCTTATGGGGTGGTAGTTACCATGGTCAGTTGTGATTCCACCTTGATGAAATGGAATAACCATTGCCACGTGCCATTGTATGGGCATGTAGCCTGTGGAGAGGCTGAGGTTGAAAAGCTTAATTAGGTGGGGGTCAGGTTGTCTTGTACAGTTTGCAGGATGCAGTCTGGGACAACATCTGCCTCCATTGATGCTGTGTTCTGCTGTTTGAGAGGGCCATTTCCACCTGTGTGTCTCTGATTCATAGGTTCATAGGTAGTTACTAGGCTATCAGCCCGAGGGCCTATGTAAGCCTAGCCAACAAGGTTCCCTGGCTTGCGCCACCCAAGAAAGTTATTTTCCTGTATGCATTGAGATCAGTCACTCTGGGCTGCTGATCTTTAGTGCTTACCTTGCTAATGTTCATTATTGCCTTAATGCTAATAGGGTCATATCACAGCCCTGTTCAGGTTAAAGAGTGTAATCAGAAAAGAAATACGTTTTCACTGATCTGTGGGATACTGTATTTTTCGGGTAGTGTTGTGGGCTCTTTAGGGGGTGATGTATGCACTGAATGTATCTGCAAGGATGTTGGCGATATCAGTAGGGTCAGCATATTTTGTGCTATATTTCATAGGCACAGTGCAAATCTGTGTGTCACCACTTAGATCCTTGACATAGCCAAGGAAGGCTTTGTGGTTATCTTTCGAATCCTTGCATATTTTCCTGCTGATGTTAGCCTTGGATGATGTCATGAGGGACCTATGTATCATACTAATAGTGGTCACAGATGTCTGCCCTTTGTGTGATTTGCTGTTTGTCTGGATCACTGTCCTACTTCTGTAGTATAGCCTGTTTATTGCAGGGATCCATCAGACTGGTGTCCTTGTCTAGGACAAGTGAGTTTTGATTTACCAGTGATGGCATGATCCATACATCCATGTAGGTGCTTATAGATTACATTTGTAAATCTGTCTGTATCTTGAGCAGTGTTTCCCCTTAGTGTGGAGGCTGCGAAACCCCCCACCCCTGTCACTAGTAGTGTAAATTTAGCTATAGGAAAGGTATAGACTGTGGTTTCCATGTGTTGGGGAGATGTTTGGGTGTGGAAACAGTGAATAGTTCATGGTCAAATCTAACCAGTGATCAGTTAACCACTGCTGTGGTGCACCTGTTGCCCATGTTGGTGATGACCAATTCTAGTATGTTTCCACCCCTCGTTAGGGAGGTTACCACCTGATACAGGGCATATGAGGTGATAAATTCCAGGAAGCACTGGGCCTGGAAGTGAGAACTCAAGTAAGCTTCCCAGTTAATGGTAGGGTAGTTGACACTGACCAATGCCAGGGTGTGCATTAGGACTGTCATGTTCTCCACTGTCTCCAGGTAGGTGGAGTCGTGGTCCTGGGTCATGGAGGGTGATCTGTAGCAGGCCAAAGTTTACATTGCAGTTGTGGCTGATGCTAGCTGCACATGGATGATCACAGAGGTATCATACTGCCCCACTAACCTGGAGGTGTAGGTATCCCTGGTGAATATGGATACACCCCCTCCATGTCTGTGTCAGTCCATGTTCTGTGGTTGAAATGTGTGGTACGGATTGTAGTCTGGTAGTGCTGGTGTGCTCTCAGGAGCCTTAAGACAGGTCTCAGTTACTGTACAGATGTTGACGTTGTCCATCCTGAGGAGTGCTGTGAGTGCATGCATGTTGTGATCACAAACCCCTGGTGTTGCATAGCATAACCCTCATTGATTCTGCTACTGTGCTGTTTACGGAGCTGGTATTCACCTTTGATACTCTCCTAAAAAAGGCACCATGGGGGCACCAATAGCGTTGGCCAGTATTCCAAAGCCTAAGTCTGACACATAAGCCGGTATGGTATTGTTGCATGCATGTTTCCCATCTGTGCTTGTTTCTCATCACTCCTGTAGGTAACCTACTGGTAAGCAATAGAAAGCCTTAAACTTATACAAGTCTTCTAGCTTCCAAGATAGGCTTTTGTAGTGACTATCAGTGTTTTGTATGTTCTTGCTGTACTTAACTGTTTCCTGACTACATGGTGATTTCTCACTGTATTTTGTAATCTGAAAGTCTGTTTATTCACATATTATGGCTGTGATGGCCTGCACTTTAGAGGTTCACAGATAGCCTACTACCTATCAAATACCTATCAGCCCAAGGGCAATTAGAAGCATAGCTACAGTGTGCGTTGGCTTTCTCTGCACCATTGATGAAGTAACTGAGCCTCAGTCAAGCATGGCCAGTGAAGCAATTCCAGGCAGATTTGCTGGACGATGTTGAAGACTGGGGTGGTTGAGGGTGACAGGGGCACTTAGTGATCTAAAGAGGGCAAGTTAATGTGACAATTCAACACCATTCAATTTCCCCAACAGGTCTCTCAGCTATCAAACTGGATGGGCTCCCCCACCCCCTGGCTCTATGGTTCTGGGACACATGATCCCAGGGGTGTATATTCTGTTTGCCTTGAAGTGTGTCAGTGAGGGGCTATGCCTAATGTAGTTAGGAATGTAATGTATTGTCTCACATTACATTTGTTATATGTTGTTATTTCAAGAGTAAATGAAGCTCAGTGGGTTTGGGGGCCTCCACCCTTTGCTTAGCCTGGCTTACACAAATAAATCATCTAAATAGGAAATAGGCGGAAGCAACGTTAATGTCAATAGTGTAATGGTTACAGCATCTGCATCCCAATAAAGTCAGGGATGTTTATCATGTTAAAAAGTATACCTTAACCACAGCTTGCATATATAGGTTGTAGTCAAGCAGTGTAACAAACTAGTAAGCAAAAATTCAGCAAACCTTGAATCCTGGTCTCTTAAAAATACTTTAATAAACAGAATCCAAACTAAACAGAAGACAGTTCACGATACAATCCACTGATACTATATAGGTTGTAATCATCTGTATAACAAACATTCAAAACACCCATATAAACCCCAATGTAATGTTATGTAAGCACATTGTGAGATGTTACTTCACTGAAATGTATATATCCTGAGTAGTTAGCGGATGTGGCCGTGTTTGCGCGCACAGGTTATATGTTGCAAAGTTTCTTTAAATGTGTTTAACCGCTGGTATAATGTCAAGCAAATACTTTTAAACAGGCTTACAACTGCTTAAATTAGCCTTATTCTGGAGTAGAAAACATTTTTAAAGCATCTCAGGTGTTGAACCCTGGACCATGCACACTATAGTCATGGGACTTACCACTAAGCCATCTGAGGTGTATACATGTTTCACGGTCTTTAGACTACACCTTATACCATATGCATTCCACTGTAATGACCACAAATGGGACAGTCACTTTGTGTACATAGGTACAGTACATTGTAATGTACTGTAGTTTGTGAACCAACACATACAAGTCTACATATGTATTACTGTTACAAATTAATACAAAATACATATACATGCATGTCAGTGATGTCAGCATATATATATATATATATATATATATATATATATATATATATATATATATATATATATATATATATACATATTATACAGTTACATCAATAGATCCATGGTGGTGGTGCTGCGGTAGCATTGTTGCCTCACAGTAAGACGCTGACCGGTTCAACTCTCAGCTAGAGCGTCTTCTGGCATGGAGACATGCGTGAATGGGCATACCTTCATTGAAGGTTGTGCATTAGGGCTGGCAACTCAGCACATAAAAATCAACTACCAATCATTAGTGGACGGGAGTTCCGCTGTGGCAACCCCTAACCGGGAAATGCCGAAAGACACAACAACAACAACATACAGTTATATCAATAGCCATATATATAAACATCTATGAACACACTTCATGACACAGAAGCAATCCAAAGGACTTGAAGTTTACACAAAACACATACAGATCTGGTATTATAACTATTAATATTAACCTAATTCACCATAGAAGGTATGGTTGTTATGTATGTGAAGATTGGGGTGGGGAAGGAATGATGGGTAATGAAATCATGCATCAAGGAGAGCCTGGGTCGGATGTTTAATAAGTGAGCTGGAGGGGTATACATGGAGTATGGGGACAATATAAAAAGGACACAAAACAAGAACCTTTCTCTTTCATAATACACCCTGTCATGTCTCATTGCAACACCTAATTTCAGAAACATATGAACATTAACATGCATCAGACATATGTACACCAAGTGACTGTCACATTTGTTTTCAGTAGTGAGGAATGCCTGTAGTAAAATGTATATTCTAAACACCATGACATTTGTACATATCTCACATGCCTTAGTGGTAAAGTCAGTGACTATGGTGTTCAAGACCTGCAAGGGCTGTTAAGTTATTTTGAGAGCCAGAATAAGGGCTGTTTGATGCAGGTGGATTAAAGCACTTTTAAGCAGTTGTAAGTGGGTTTCCACAGTTTGAGCAATGATAAGCAGTGCTTAAACATGGCAAATGGAGAAGCGCTTCACAGGTTTAATCTTTGCTTAACATCGCGCAGACCACGGGCAAACCTGCTTACAACCACTTAAATGTGCATTATTCACACTTTCCCTAACAGTGCCTACTCTGAAAGGTAAAAATAATAACACCTTCCAGGATTAGAACCCGCAACCATGTACTCCATCCTCAGAATAACCTACCACTAAGATACCTGAGATGTACATATCCCAGTCATGTATGCAGACAGGTTAAAACACAAAAGGGAGGAATGTGTTGAAATAGGACAACCCGCTATGTACCCAATGAAAGGTGTATGCTCATATATTATATATGTATATATATATATATATATATATATATATATATAGAGAGAGAGAGAGAGAGAGAGAGATACATAGAGACATGTCAATATATACATATCTACATATATATGTAGATATATGGACAGGTTAAAAACATTTACACATCTATGGAAGTACAGATAAATGTATGAAATAATATATATTATATATTATATCTATATACATATAAACATATGTATATATATATATATATATATACACACACACACACACACACACACACACACACACACACACACACACACACACACACACACACACGCACACACACATACATACATGTGTGTAGACAGCATCTGAAGTGTTCATATCTGAGTATAACATGGACCATAGCAATAACACATTCCGCCCCCCCCCCAAACAATATGAACATAACATATAAAGAGTATATGCCAATACACTATTACAAATATGTTCTATGGACACAGTCACCAACACAGCTTCAATGATTGCAAATATCCATGACAGAGATACACAGACAGCTTTCATTTAGCAAAACTTTATTGCAATCCAATGTATTGCCAAAAGGATTCAAGGACTAAAAGTACCTGCATGCTATACAGGAAGCATTTAACAGTGCCTTACTGAATCAGCCTGCAATTACCATAGTATTTGTCCACTAAGGGATAAGTGTTCACATAGGGAAAGAACATGCACACACATATAGAAGTTGTATAAAAGGGGGTTCTACACACCTGCATGTGCTATGTACGCCCACCAACATCTACCCCACAACCAAAATAATTACATCAATACATACTGTCATACCATAACCGATTATTCAACTACTGAACAACATCTGCAGAAACCTTAACATACCTGGACACAGACACACTAACATGGCCCTATGTGAAAAAGTTGCTGTTATACAATTGAACAGCTGTAATGATGTTACAGGGTTTGTATGAACTAATACTGTTTCAGAGGGTTGAAAGGTTCGTACACCAGGAAGTGTTACTGAGTACTGATTATCAGCACAGTATGATACACATTAAAACCAAACTAAATATGCCTGGTAAGCACACTGTAAACCCCCTGACATTATATGCATAGCTATGCAGCCTTGAGCTGATCAAACATCCTGGCCAGACTGAAACATATGCAGAAGTATTAGGTACAAACAAACCCTGCACAAGTAGCAATGTTCAGAAATATAACAGCAGTACTCACATTTAGACCAAATCCTCTAGGCATTATCCACAATATATTACTGTTCGTCTCCAAACAGCTGTTGCAATAGATTTCAAACAACACTTCCAGGCTATATTCCTCACAAGTAAGGCAAAGGGACAACGCTCAAGTGGAGTACTCAGTTATACTCCACTGTTGCCATGGTATTGGCTAAGACAGTAGCAGCACAGCTGATGTGCATGCAATTAGTTACTTAGAAACACCAACTGGTTATCGGGATAGTACATGTTACTGATCTGTATCTATAAAAGGTTGCCTTTTCACACATTCAACCCATCTGTATCTACCTGTAGGACAGTACAAAACACTGAAAGACAAACCAAAAATGAGTATTATACTAGTCAATAACACCTCCAATTACTAAGAAGTTATGTACAATACGTAGTATGTCTGTGTATGTAGTACCTGTTCTGTAAGAATTACAGTGTAATCAATACATATAGAGGAAATAGCTATCTTGTAGCGATGTATTGTTGAGCAGTACTAATGCTTGTAGTATTCTATGTGTGTACTGCTGTAGGTCACAAGGCAAACTCCTCATACACCACAAGGGATGATATGTGCTTGTAACTCACCAATTCACTTCCAGACACTTTCAGTGTCAGGACTGCTCCAATAAGTATGTGCTATAACAGGGGATAGTATATGTCGATATATTGTAACAGCCGACATATGTATTGGTGTATAAGTAAGATGAACATGTCAAAGGTGGACTTACTGTGCAAATATGGTGTGCATTGTGGGATATTATGCCAAGAACTGTGTAATGTACAGTATTCTAGGCAGATCTGTATTCCATTCTACATAGCATTTCTGTTATGTTATGCAAACAGTAGTTATGTCTATTGGCAATTACAATACTCAATGACAGGATACATATCACTTGTATTCATCTGACAGTTTAGCAGCATGATAGCAAAGATAATTGGAAGAGCTAGGTAACTATCCATGCACACAACACATGTAATATCCACCTCTCTAGTATCGTTTCAAGCAATAACAGCTTTGCATGTGTACATGTTATGCAAATGTGTAGTGACCCTTGTTACAGAGCTGGACCTCTCTAGTATCGTTTGCAAGCAATAACAGTTGTGCATGTGTACATGTTATGCAAATGTGTAGTGACCCTTGTACCATGGCTGGGCCAAATGGCTATGTGCACACCTACAGAAGGGAGCCACTTTTGAGATTTTAAGTATTTTTTCTCTGTTTATTTGCTAAGTTTTTCTGCATAGCTGCCTAGCTTGAGCATTTTCTGGCTTGTTAAACTTGATTTCTGTATTAGTAGCTGTATTTAGAGCACAACCAAAAGCTGTTTGCTGAATTTCCTGTTTGCACTTAATTTTAAATCGTTTTTTTCTTAAAACTTGCATATTTTCTGTCCTTGACCTAGCACTCTTGTGTGGGGTCATTTACTGCACTGTTATAACTTGATATTACTTGTGAACCTCTGCTATCTCTATAAAAAACAAAAACAAAAAAAAAATCTTGCTTTTTTCCCACTTTTCTGAGAGTTAAAAAGTTCAGTTACAGGCTTGCTGTTCCTGAACTGTTTGAAAGTTTCTGTGAGGCCATTTTGCTTGGGCTGGAGGAGGGTCTCTCTGTTGATCAGTGGCAGTGACTAACATTGAGCAGCTTCCCTGCCCCGTAGAGGTGGTTACTGACTTGAAACTGTAGTTTTATTGGCCACTAGGGGTCATTTCCATAACTCCTTCATCTTCCTCTCTTAAAACCCAGTTGCCTCGTGGTTTGAAGTCTTTTCAGGCTTGTTGGCTGTTGGTGAAGCACCCTCCAAGAGGAAAAACGCTGAGAGAAGAAGGAGCCACTTTTGAGATTTTAAGTATTTTTCTCTGTTTATTTGCTAAGTTTTTCTGCATAGCTGCCTAGCTTGAGCATTTTCTGGCTTGTTAAACTTGATTTCTGTATTAGTAGCTGTATTTAGAGCACAACCAAAAGCTGTTTGCTGAATTTCCTGTTTGCACTTAATTTTAAATCGTTTTTTCTTTAAACTTGCATATTTTCTGTCCTTGACCTAGCACTCTTGTGTGGGGTCATTTACTGCACTGTTATAACTTGATATTACTTGTGAACCTCTGCTATCTCTATAAAAAACAAAAACAAAAAAAAATCTTGCTTTTTTCCCACTTTTCTGAGAGTTAAAAAAGTTCAGTTACAGGCTTGCTGTTCCTGAACTGTTTGAAAGTTTCTGAGAGGCCATTTTTGCTTGGGCTGGAGGAGGGTCTCTCTGTTGATCAGTGGCAGTGACTAACATTGAGCGGCTTCCTGACCCCGTAGAGGTGGTTACTGACTTGAAACTGTAGTTTTATTTTCCCTTTTGGGTCTATTCCTGCTTCTTTCCAGCCCCTGCTATCAAGACGCTTTAACGTGCTTTAGCACGATGAAGCGGAGTTGCCACTAGAGCAGCATCGGGCAGCGCCCGGTTAAACAAGGTTAAACTCTTTCTGGCTCCAGAAAGTCTGTTCTTGAATTTTTCGCTTAGAACAGCTCAGTTAGGAACCTAAACAGTCTACACCTACACTAAAAGTGCAGCACTTGTTCCAAATAGCTTTTTCTTCTCAAAAGCTCAGCACTTGTCTTATAAGCATATCCCTTGTCTTATAAGCATTCTCTTTGCAGGTCAAGCACTCCTATATTATACAAATCTCTCACTAGCAAAACCCCAGGAGTGCCCACTTCCCTGCTAAGCCCACTACTTTTCTGTCTCATACCAACTCATAATTCGTTCTAGCATGTCGAAGGGTCAGATGCTGGCATCCTCTCCTGCCCAGTTGGTGAATCTGGGAATTCTGAGACAATGTTACAATTGTCTCATGTACACGGACAACCCTCTCCTCCTCCCACGTAACACTAACACTTGTGAGAGATGCAGCTATTTAGCCAGACTGGAGGCTGAGCTCTCTCAACTCAGGACTGGCAAGACCAGGCAGGAGGAGAAGGCAACCACACACACCACAATACCAGTCTCACATAACTCAACCACACCACTGAATCAAACACATAAACACACTAAGACATACTCGGAGGCTCTGAGTAAAAATTTACCTAAACAGCAGAGGCCTCCAAAGCAGACACCCAAGCAACTGCAAACTCAATACACCACACAAACAACACATAAACAACAAAATCAGTGTGCAAAGCAGTCACTGCCCTTAAGGCCAAATACAACACCAAACATACTTGTCATAGGTGACTCCATAGTCAGACACACTGATGTTCCGCTCACCAGACTGAGTAAGGAGAATGTCACAGTAAGCTGCCTGTCGGGCGCTAGAATCCGCCACATAACACAAGCACTCAGGTCTCTCAACAGCAGGTACAAGTACGACTCAGTCATTGTCCACGCTGGTGTCAACGACCTGAGACGTACCTCCTTGGACTACATGAAAAGAGACATTGAGGAGCTCTCTGATTATGTAGCCCAGGCAGGTATGACCCTGACCTTGAGCAGTATCCTAGCTTCACCTAGAATGATGCCACAATACAGTGATAAGATGATCAGCTTTAATAATTGGCTTAAATTCTGGTGTCATTCAAAGGGGATCCAATGTCAGTCTGCCTGGGATGACATGCTGGACAAGCCACGCTGCTTCGCAAGAGACGGCTTGCACCTGTCACCCCTAGGCTTCCGGATATTGGCAAAGGCTCTTGCCACCCCCATAGTGCCTTTTTTAGGCAAGGCTCAAATTCTAAACCTACCACCCTAGAACACAAAAAGTAAAAACTAAGGGTAATGCTGCTCAATGCCAGAAGTCTCAATCTCAAGATGCACGGACTCGAGGCCCTTCTCAGTATGGAGAACATCGATGTCTGTGCTGTGACAGAAACCTGGTTCAAGGCTCCTGAGAGCACCCCAGCACTAGCAGGTTTCACCTCATATCATGCCCGCCCCAAAATCCAGACAACACCAAGAAAGGAGGGTGTCCATATTCATAAAGGACACCCACACCTCAAGGTTGGTGGCAACGCCGATGCATCGGAGACCATCCAGGTGCAATTAACCATAGGCAAGACTGCTCTGCAATTTGTAGCATGTTACAGGCCACCCTCTCAAACTCAGGAACCTCACATGGCCTTCCTGAAAACAATGGAGGGGATAAATGTATCTCAAAACACCATCATACTAGGTGACTTCAACTACCCTAATATAGACTGGGAACACTACTCAAGCCCAAACACTCTAGCCCAAAGGTTCCTGGAGTTCATAAACTCAAATGCCATGGAACAACTAGTCACCATCCCCACAAGAGGAGAAAACATACTTGATCTCATCATCACGAACATGGGATCAAAATGTTCAACACTGGAAGTATACCCCTCACTGGAGAGATCAGATCATAAACTAATCTCGCTGGAGGTCCTCATCCCGCCCCCACATGAAATAAAAAAGACCACAGTGAAAAACTTCTCAAAAGCCGACTTCACACTTCTAAAAACTAATGTGGTCTCCTTTAAGGCCCCTGAGCCAGTGGTAAACATTACTCAAACCGCTGAATCACTTACAAATGCCTTCTACCAGCACCTACAGGACTGCATGGATCAGGCAATCCCAAACAAAACTAAGACTCTTTGTACCAAAGGCAAGCATCCAGTCTGGTGGACCCCAGCCATAAACAAGCTCTACAACAAAAGGAGGAAGCTACTACAAGATAGAGCAAAATCCTTGAAAGGTAAGACACCTTTGATCATTATAAGTAAAAAACTAAGAGCTCTCATAAAATCATCCAAGGCAAATTTTGAGAGAAAAATCGCCAAGGACTCAAAAGACAATCATAAGGCCTTCTTTAGCTATGTTAGAAACCTAGGAGGAAACTCCCAGATATGCTCAGAATTAGTTCAAAATGATGTGAAGATTACTGAACCTACACACATTGCCAACATACTGGCTGATAGGTTCAGTGCAAACTTCTCCCCCCCCCCCAAAAGGAGAGATATCTATACCAGAGGATTGTAGCCCCCCAAACATCTCCAACGCCCAGGTGAGAACTGCTCTCTCCAAGGAAAAACACAGCATCCATGGGACCGGATGGTGTCCCGGCTGTGTTCTCCACGAATTCAATGAGGAATTAAACCCAGTTAGGACAGCTGTTTAATCTTAGCCTCACCTCAGGATACGACTCCAAGGAGTGGCGCATGGCGACTGTGGTCCCACTTCACAAGGCGGTGCCTCCACGGACCCTGGAAATTACCGTCCCATTAGCTTGACAAGCCTTATCTGCAAAGCCATGGAGAGGATCATAATGGAACTCATAAATAAAGACATAGGGAACTTGCAGACTTTGGATCCAACCCAGTTTGGCTTTGTCAAAGGCAGATCATGCCTTTTAAACTTGGTTGACTTTTGAGACAGTCACCAAGGCCATTGATGAGGGAAAGGCAGTCCATACAGCCTACCTTGACCTGGCAAAGGCCTTCGACACAATACCCCACTCAGGTATCATCGAAAAACTCATCAGCTTGAATGTAAACCCATACATCACAAGATGGGCTGCAAACTGGCTAAGTAACAGAACCCACAGGGTCAGAGTTGCTGGAGCCATGTCAGACTCAAAGCCTGTCACAAGTGGTGTCCCACAGGGATCAGTCCTGGGTCCACTCTTGTTCGGCATCTACTTTTCTGAAGTACAAACAAACACAGGAGGGTTATGGCTGACAAAGTTTGCAGATGACTGCAAACTGGGCGCCATAGTCGAAAACACATCTGACACAGATATCCTTCAGAAGGGCCTCACAGAAACGGATAACTGGTGCCAGAGCCATGGCCTAAAGTTAAATGCCAAGAAATGCATAGTCATACCCTTCGGGAAAAACAAGGTTACCCCTAGCTACCATATAGGTGGCAATCCACTGAGCACAGAAGAAGCCATCAGGGATCTGGGGACCCAGGTTGACAGTAGCCTTTCGTTTGACACTCATGTTGCTAAAGTAGTTAGGAAAACCTACATTGCCCACCTGATCATGAAGGGATTCACATCTAGATCAAGGGAGGTCATCGTCCCCCTGTACTCATCACTCATTAGACCTATGATTGAGTACAATGCCCCATTCAGAATGTATCTGACCCGACACCTGCAGCAGCTGGAAAGGCCCCAAAAGTTCCTCACCAAAAGGATAAAGGGTCTCAAAAATATGTCTTATGCTGCCCGACTGCAAGTACTCCAGCTCTATTCAGTCTCATACCGCTTGCTCAGAGGTGACCTGTGCCTGACATATAAGGCCATGTCAAACCCTGATTTGATGAATATGCTTCACCTCAAAAAATCTAGATCCCTCAGAACCACAAGGGCAGGAGACTTAAACCTTGACACGGTTATTAATAGAACGTGCTGAAGGGACAGATTCATCACCCAGAGACTCCCTATGCTGTGGAACAAAATCCCGGTACATGTGAGGCAGAGCACCTCGCTGGCCTTGTTCAAGAGGAATCTTGACCAATGGATGGGGGATCGCAGATATACCCCAGGGATTACTTCAGTGTCACTGCTTGACAGAGGCACAGCAAAATAATAGGCATAGTTTTATTCAAACTAAAGGGGTGGCGAAAGCCAAATAACTATAGGCTAGGCTTATAAATGCCCTTGGGCAGATAGCCTAGTACGAACCTATGAACCATAGAGTAGATATTGAGAGTAGATACACACTGGTTGAACTACCAGGTTTGTGTAGCCTAACCTCTCATTGCCAACCTAACAACCGCTTGCACATACTATATGTAAGGTAGTGCACAGTACTGGTAATGAAACAGGTTGCATATCATCTTTAACTCCAGTGCAACATCTGCAGTAGGAGAGTAAGATGTAGGAGACTGCTGCCCATGTGTAATAGGTGCTTCATAGGTGATGGCTTACACTATCTGATTATATTCTGATCACGTTGATAGTGGCATCAGAGTCTATTGATATATGACTCTATTTGGGGAGTAGGTGTCTGTGCCCAACAGAGGTCATGGCCCTGGTGGATATGTGAGTATATACCCAGAGAAGGAAACAGACCTGTAGACACTTGCATCATTTGTAATCAGCTAGCAGGATGTGATGTGCTCCTCAGAGGAGGATTGCTGCTAAAGGTAGCTACAATGTTTCCTAATAGCCAGTGTTGTCACATCCATAACACAAATATTTTCATGTGATCATTGCTGTCTAAAACATCTTTATAAGCAATAAGTAAACTAAAAACAGTACTTGGTACTTGTAGTATTGAATGCTCATACAGACACGTCCACTAGTCAGCTACCGGTGTTTACTAATGTCAGCTTTGTGTATGTGGCCATCCCGGGGGAATGTAATCTTTATGCCATGTAAACTGCCAAACCCACCTAACACCACACTCCACACATTGTCTGGGATGCAGCTACAGGGGTAAGCTGAAAGGCAGTCCAGTCTACAGCCATGACTGGACTGGATAGTCATGAGGTGTAGGTTAACACATGCATCTCATCATCACAACCAACACATACCCTTACCAGAACACAGTAAGGGCACCCACACACACTACCAGAAATCACACACATTCACAGATGCTTCTAAGTATCTGGCCATACAAGTGACCTCCCAAGCTGGAATAGATAGACAACAAAATACACAAACTGTATGACATAGTCTGCATAATTGTGCCACACCTCAGAACACATGACTGGAAACATGCCCAACAGTACTCATGTGTGAATGCAAGCTCTGGCACTATGTTACACACCAACCTATACGAAGGCATACATACTGTCAGCTGCCTGTCTGCCATGATTAACCACATACCCATACACTCAAACAACCTTTTGAACTATACACATGGCTTGGCATATTCCATGTTGTTGTGCAGGACCTGTGATGCAGTAGCCTGGACTGCATGGAAACACATGTAGGAACTGTCAGGTCTTGTAGCCCATGGAGGTATGTACCAAGGCGTAGGTAGCATTCTGCCATTGGCCAGAATGATACTGCAGTACAGGGACAAAATGACTGTATTCCACAATTGTGTAATGCAGTGGTGCAAGTCAAAGGGTATCCAGTATCTGCCTGCCTGGGATAACATGGTTGACAGACCATGATGCTTTGCCAGATAGGGTCTGCAGCTGTCACCTCTGGGAATCTGGATACTGCCTAGGGCTTATGCTTCCCCTATAGTGCTTTCATCATGCACAGTTCAAGTAAAGGTTCACTGCTGTTACAGGAACTGTCAAGCAATAAACTTAGTGTCTTGCTACACAACGATACATGTCAGAAACACTATATGGACACACATATGTCAATCCCTAACATGAAGAACATATCTGTGCTGTGTCTGAGAAATGTTTCAACGTGCACACTTGCATGACCATGTTATAACACATATATCACCTCTTGGCCATTATTCTTTATTGGAACACACAAGCCACAGGTGTGTCCATATTCCTCAAGGATATGTACACCGCCATGCTAGTTGCACTTGCATAACTTTAAATACATTATGCTGAGCAACTACCTTTGTGCCAAAGTGGAATTTAAATTGCACCTTGCGACAGATCACCCACCATGCCATGGATTTCCCAACTGTCATAATGTGCTGTAATGGGAAAGATTAGGTTTGAGACAGAAAACCATAATAATGGCTACTCTCAACTATTCCATTATGAACTGGGAAGAATTCTCATGTACCAACACCTGCGCTCAATGCATGTTGGATTCCATCAACTCCAATGACCTGTATCACAATAGTCACACAAACAGGGCTAACAGCAGGCTACACATAGTCAGTCTCCAAACCAATGTTATGCTTCCTAAGAGCAAAGTGGTGACTGTCGTGGCACCCATGCAGATGGACAATGCATGTGCAAATGCTGAATCCTATACAAATGAACCTTAAGCAGTCACATACGTGCAGTGATTGTGCCACTGAAACAGAACCAAGATTCAACCAAACACAAACAAGAATGCAAACTGGTGGTCCCATTCTTTAAACCGTACCACAGAAGGTAGCAATTGTTGCAAGAGTGAACACACATGAGTGTAGGTGATCCTCGGTCAGCCTCAGTAAGATGCAGATACACCATATAAAACCACACAAAGCTACTGTGAAACTAATCAGCATCATATTATGAGGCCAACTACAGAGCATTATATAGCTGTATCATTAATTGTAATGGCAACGACAAGACCTGCCATTGCTGCACAGCACTATGGCATGGGAAGTACTGCACCTACAGAAATAGCACCTGTTCATCCAGATAGGGTCTTGGAGAACCTAAACCCACTCCCACCTCCCCCCCAACAGGTACACATAATTATATATCCATGTACAGTACAGAGCCCCTGTAATAACAACTATGCAGGTACAAGCTGCACTCTCTAAAGCCATACATACAGCTTTCATGGAACCTGTCAACATCCCAGGGTGTATCCTACACAAATGTAGGAACAATCTGCTATCCACATACACATCATGTTCAATCATAGCTCCATGTCAGGCAGTGTACACACTGAATGGTGCACAGCAACAGTTATCACACCCCACTGATGTACTCAGTGCAGATGTAGATGACAGTAAGGTTGATTTACACAGCATATCATGACCTTGCCAGGTCTTAGGACACCATCACCCATACTGTGTTCCAGCTACACTCAGTAAACAAGGTGTATATTCCTATGTCACAAGAGTGGTTGGCAACTGGACTGTTTGCAGAACCAATATTACAGAAGGTGCCTGACTAATACACACACATTAAACCAGTGCCAGCCACAGTAATACAGGGGTCATTCCTGGTACTCCCCCTCATTGTTATCTATACCACACAGACTAACACAGAAGGCATCTGCCTATTGATGTTTGCAAATGACTATGAACTAAGAGCAATAGTTGACTCAATGTGTGCTGCTTTCAACATACAGAAGAGCCTTTGTGTGTCAGATGTGTGGTGTGTGACGTATGGCCTCAATCTGACAGCTAAGTATTGCATTGTTATCCCCTATGTTAAAAACTCTGTACCCATGAACTACCACCTAGGCACTGGTCAACGTAATGGTAACTATGTGTATGGGATGCAGCTGAACAGTAGTCTTTCCTTTGATAGTTACTTCACCACACCAGTCAGGTGGTCATATGTGGCACCCCTAATCATGACAGTGTGCCATCCATGAATACAGAGATAACTGTTCAGCTATATTCAACACTCATGTGACCCATAATATATCACATATTTCTTTTAAGGGAAATTTCCCACGTGTAGATGGCCTACACTGCCCTTCCCAATCCCTAGTGCCACTATGAAGCATGCAGCCTACCCTGAATAAAGCCATGTCCACCTCAGAGATGTTGGACATGCTACACTTAACATATACTGATCCCAAATAAACACATAATTCATGGACATCCACCTTTCTAGTACAAGTATCATAACATGCCTGACAGATCTCTGTCCCATACACTTAACATACTCTTGCCATACCATGCATCCCTGTCCAGTGAAGCTGCACATTGCCCCTCACTGTGACATGGTGTGATGACCGCATGCTAAATATGTCAGTAACCCTGTGGATCAGTTCTGTGGCACTCCTTGAACTGGCCACTGAAACTTACCTGTCAGTTGCCTACAGTTAGGTAACCTGTTCGCCTAGGCTCATAAATGGCATAGAGCATATAGCCCACTAGTTCACTATGACCATACATGCTATAGTTGTTATCCAACCCTGCAAATACCATCAGGCTAGCTATTGTCACATGTATTTCACATATGCAACACAGGCAATACATGGTAGGATGCTACACAGCTGTACAGTGCCATGTAGATGTATATGGCAAAACACATACATGTAAAACATTCTGTGATCTAGTCTGCAGGGTTAGAAGTCATGTCCCTAAAGGCTATGTATGACTATATATGTGACATATACACAGCATTAAGGTCAATTGTATTAATGTGAACACATTCAGGCATGTGCTGATAGGTAAATACACCAGTACAGGCAAACAGACATGTCCACATCAAGACAACATCAACATGGAGTATGAGCAATGTCATCACATGACACACACATATATGGTGATAACATCACATCACCAGTAAGTGTCAAATGTGTGTGACTTAAACATATCAGTGGTGTTAGTGTCATGTAGATTTGCAAAGACATTTGTAATCTTAATAAATATGATACACATGTATGTTCAGCTGTACTTCTTTTCTTTTCTGTGAGTTATTGTGACCTGTCTCCATCATTATGTCTTCCAGGTATGCTGCATAGCAGTCTGCCAGCGTACACCCGCTTGGAGGATGAGGTCCTCATCCCATACCTTCTCGACAAACATTCAACACTCTTCAGCCATGTGCCACAGGATGCACAGCAGTGGGATACCCTGTGGGAGGAACTTCGCAGGAGGGTAAATGATGTTGGCGGTCACAATTGCACGTATCAGCAGGTACGCCAATACTGCACCGACCTCATAAGATGGGTGAATTAGCATGCTAATGCAATCGCCAGGGAACAAGGTGCAACAGGTGGGGGGCTACTCAACCAGCCCCTACTCACACATACTGAAGAGCTACTGGCCAACCTGGGGACACCTGCAGACCTCCATCCACAAGCTTTATCTGATATTGTGGAGGTGGGTGTCTCTCAACCACCGAGCCCGGAGTTGCCTGGTAAGTCAGTACAACACATATAACACAACTATATTTCACATAGTTACATATGTTACTGTACAATATGTAATGTAACATCATATGCAAGGCATGTATGCACACATGCCACATATTATAGTCTGCTACTCTATGTATGCACAGATGTGCATACTCCTTAGTATAGTATATTGTACTGGCTTATGTGCTAACATGGACATTGTACCCTGTAGCTATCACACAGGTGTGGATAATGATCTTACTGCTGTGAAACTCCTGTTTAGATACCTCTGGCATTTTGCAGTGACAGCAGCCTTTGTCAGGTGAGATTGCTATTATTTACCAGGCTTGATAATGCACAGATCATATTAATTGCATGCTTTCTGCCATAACACACATACACATAATGTATGGTGGTCCTGTTAATAGACACTGGTTAGACCTGCAATGCATAACAGTGGTTACCCATGTGAAACAATGGAAGACTATATGAAACACCAACACTAAACCTTCCAAACTGTCATTGCCAGATGTGTGGACAACTGTGAATACAATGGTGGAGGTGTGTTTCACTGTAGGGACAGGTACAACATATCAGCATTACACATGTTGGGAATACAAACAGTACTGTACAAAGAGCATATGTGTGCACACACTCTAAATGTGTTGGAGCTGGAGTATGACCAGCCCACAGGATACACCCTTGTGGATTATACCCTTGCTATGAATGTTACACAATGTCATGTGCTATCTGACATGATCATTACATGCAGTGGGCTGACTGCAATACTGCTCAACTATCCTGCAAAACATGATGTCTCACATCCTATACATACGACCCTTTGTCTGCATAACCCTGTCCACAGTGGAGCATATGACATCTATGGGTGTATGTCATATGGGACAATACTGACATGTGAAATAGATGGCCATCACAACCACTGGACATAACATGTGTACACATGGACATGGAGGATGGCCAGAGACATGAAGCAACACACACAGTAGAAGTACATGTGTTTACACCCTGTTGTACATTGGCTCAACACAATACAACTTTGGCCTTTGTGTGATGGTGATATTGCAGATGTGAAACACTAAGAACATCATAGAGGTCTGTGGACAGCTTGTGTAGGTATAACATGAAACCACCACATAAAATGTTTTGAGCATCTTGAGTGTGTCACAACATGAAAGCATTCACCTATACAGTATCCAAATACATACATCTGTTGCACAACATACACATACAACCACATCAGGCCACAGACACAGTACATTCACCTTGATGGTGTCAGACATCACTGTCATGCCTGCTCCTCATGTGTGTGAGGTACACAGATGGCATGTGGGACAGAGTACTGCTAATTTAGCCATGTGTGGGCATAGTTGCCAGGCATCAGTTATACGGTTGCAGATGTGCAGGGGTGTCATCCGTACATCCTTCTATGACCTGTGTCACACATTAAACATTAGAGTTTAGTGTGCATACAACTCAATGACATGGGTCACATTCCACATTAGATATGTATTGTATGTGAGCACAGTCATGGCTATGAACTGTGTCAGTAACTCACACTGTATAGCAATAGTGAAGCCACATGGTGCCCTGCAATGGCTATGCACATCAGCTCAATGTGCAGTATGTCACTGCATATTTGTAGGGCGGACAGACAACACTGTGTCAGCTGAAGGCCCATCTTAGTATAACATGTCCCTGCATTGGGGCACCATTACTGTACTGTAGATTGGAAAGGACACCATTGTGTGCATGTCATTCAATGTGTCAGCAGAAGACATGTCATACTACATGTGATTGGCAAGGTCATACGCCACACATAAGGCCAGTGTACTGTAAACTTGTGCTGGTCTGTGGCACCATTGCAAAGTAGGGACAGCCATGTCAAACATGTGTGTTCAGCCACATGCACAATGTCTGTAGTCTCAGCTCAGGAGTAGGTGGAATAATGTTGAACAGACATGCACTGCTTTGGGGGAGATATGCAAGCTAGGGCTCAGGCAAACATAGTATTCAGTCAACATACCCTTCTGCACATGTCCTCACACATAGTGGCGGTGGCCAACACAAAGCATCACTGGCGGATGTACAAAGCTCAGTGATGGTCTGTTAACAAGTCGTGTGTGTTGCACACACCATGGCAGTGCAGTGCAATGGTGCATAGCACATGAATTGTGTTACAGGTATGGGGCATAAGCTACTGACACAAATAGTGCAATACAGGTATATATGCTAACCACCACTATAATTGTGTAAGGTGCATGCCGTCTGTTATAACACATGCATGCTGTTGTGTGGAACTCAGAGATGTATGATAACTACCACTATAATTGTCTAAGCTGAATGCCATCTGCCATATCAACTGCATGTTGCATGCCATTGGGTGCCATAGCATGTGTCTGTGTGTGTCTATGTGTGTCTGTGATTGTCAGTGTGTTATAACTTGTAATGTACAGTTCTTGTCTTCCCCTTACAGGTGTTGATGTAGGTGCGTTGCCGTCCTGTGGTCCACCTGATGTTAGTGTCCCCACAGACTCTAGCAGTGATGATGAAAGTATGGTTGAGGCACAGGCAGGGTTGTCATGGGCTGAATCTGTGCCATTGATTGTCATTCCACCTGCATCCCCCTCATCCTTGCACACAGTTCCCTTGCTTACACATACCCCATCACCACTGGCCATAGAGGAACAACAGCTGGCAGGTGGTAGCTTGGAACAGGGAAGTGTGAAGACTATGGAAGGTGTGCCTGCACACCATGATCCCAGTCAGCTGACTGGTGATCTCCCACACAGGCATGTGCCCAGTGCTGCTCGTAGGAGGACCACTGGTTAACATGCCCCTGCGAGACAAAGCACATCAGCTGGAGTCACCAGACACATGCTTTGGGCTGTAATGGAGGCACAGGCATGTGCTGAATGGCTCAACAAAGAAGGTCTGAGTCTTCAGAAGTCTGCTATCTGTTCATTAACTGACAACATCCAGGCAATTGCAAATGCTCACCATCATCTTCCAGATGTTTTGGATAGATGATTGGGTGACATTGTGGGAGTCCTTGACCATGGCATGTCAATCCTCAAGCATAGAATGTCTGTGCTGGAACATCTGTTGGGAGTGAGGCATTGGGCATGTGGACGTAGGTCAGCTACATCACCTGTTGAAGGTCTAGATGAACATGCTACTGCACATGCCCTCTCCCATAGTGGTGGTAGCAGCGGAAGTGCAGCTGGTGCTGTGCAGTCTACACCAGGACACAGCAGGCTACGTGCACATGGTCCTGGACAGTCCCAACAGGGAAATGATTCCAGTGGACATGTGTGATCAGACAGTACCCAATCTGGACCTCTGCCTGGTAGTGCCCATGCAACACCTGGCAGGCACAGGTCACATGGCTGTGGCCAGACACCGCGAACTGTGAAACCTGCCTTGTACAGTCTGCAGCTGTCAATAATACCCCTATTAAGTCCAGCCACATGCCAGACCTGTGTGCATGCATACACACACACACATACACACACACACACACACACACACACACACACACACACACACACACACACACACACACCAGAAACAAATATAGGGCACCTCAACAGACACACACATAACATGCACACATGCCCAATGATATGTTATCCAATGGTGCAGCCTAGGCCTCTGGCAAACATCACCCTGTGCATATGATGATGCCTGTGTCGCTTCCCTGTCATCCACACCATTGGTGCAGGTACATGCTCATATGGTCTGATGTACAGGGTGAACATACTAGGTAGACAATTGTAGATTAATATTGTTGAGTAGTGTTGACAGGCAGCAGACATACCATGTATTACAGTTTTAGAATGCATTTTGTACGTTTGACAGTATGTATCATGTGTAACAACACTAACAGCATGTTGATCTTGATATTTTGCCTTCCTCTTTTTTGTGTAGTTGCATGTGCCGGGGGATGTCAGTGTTTGCGGTTAGTGTCCCATATGTACATGTTGATTACTCACAGGTCTCTAGGGCAGTACCTGCATGCACTTTGTAGCTTCCACATCACAGTTATAATCTCCCATGTTTCAATTATGTTTACTGTTCTAATGATCCAAGAGCATGATAGCTGTGTAGTAAGCTACTGTTTTCAGAGCCGTCACATCCATAATGGGTGACATCACAAATATAGTCACCTGGAGCAGGGAGGAGGTAAAAGAGTGGCATAGTGGATGACAAGGGAAAAGGCCAGTGGAAATAGTGGCTTCTCATTGGGAAGCAGTAATACCCGCTGCCATGACAGGATGCAAACACAGACACACCCACACACTCAGGGATTCACAGACACAGTAACACGCACTCGGACACACACACACACACACACACACACACACACACACACACACACACACACACACACACACACACACAGATGCCAGTGTTCAGATGAGAACCCCTGCCTATGTGCAAATCATCATTATAGTACTACGCAATTACAAGACGTGCCACAGAGATTACACATGTACAGGTAGTCAGAATGGCTTAATATCGAGGACATCGACAGGGATACTGCAGTGCTGTGAGAGTATGTGGGGATGGGGCTCATCAGTAGGGTATGTAACAACAAGTTGCACCTCGGCGTGTACATGTTAACAGGCGGTTAGAATGCCCATCTAAGATTGATGATATCAAAGGGGATACTAGATTCCATTGAGTGGATGGGGGGAAGGGGCATTAACATTTTACTATGGTAAAATACAGCCTCACTCCAGGGACAGGGCAGCCATACACATTGACAGCCACACACACACACTCTCACACACATACACACACACACACACACACACACACACACACACACACACACACACACACACACACACACACACAAACACACTGTGGCATTTACAAAGGTATACACCTATGTCACACACATACAGACACTTGACACGTGGGAGGTTCAACCACCTTCTTATGCCTTTCTTTCCACATGCCACTCTGTACTGATATCAACAACAGTGTTCAGGAGAGTGAAAAATATGTGGGATGTATTCCCAACCATACGTGACATATATGGACACACACACACACGTGCCAGTACTGTGAATCAAACACCTGCCATCTCATGATAGGTATTACAGAAGTACAGCACCATCGCATTCGCTACAAAGTGTACTGACTCTTTTTTTTTGCCAACTGCACTGATATATGCACAATATATGCACAGGGGAGGTATTGCTGTTACAGGTGTCAAGAGGTTTGCCTTCAGTGTCACCCTTATTACATTCTACATTGTCTGTCCTCCACTTCAGTTAACAAAACCAGACCTTAGCAGTTACACAGGTTATTGTAGGAATGATTGTAACACATCAGTGAGCTGCCTCGGTAATCATTCATCTGCAAAGTAGCCCACCACTTAGTAGTCATGTCCAAACATCTGTCCATAGCTCATGTACAGCTTACTGTACTTTGAGCAAACCACCATATACAGTTGGCAATGTTGAGGCTGTATTGCAATAGCATGATGTACTAAGACAACAGTCACCTTAAAACATCAGACATTGCACATGCATGGAATCTAAACAAACATCAAATGTTCACATATGCAGTCTACATCAGTAAGTGGACTAGCAGGTCAAGAGAATACATTCCACACTTTCCCCATGCCATGTGTGAAACATAGCCAAACATTACACTATAATGGATGTTGTATTCATGTACTGGTAGGACACAACCACCTTCACCGAGTAGCCAAGTGTACGTATATGACACCAGCACATATCAGCAAGACACACACAGCAATATTCCATGTCATGCTCCTACAAACTGTTACTTGACAGTGCCATAGTGAAGCCAGGGCACTGTAATGGTCAACAGTGAGCACATCATATTTGCTACACACACCTCATGTTTACTGGAAGAGTGCCCGCTATGTGCTCTGTTAGAGCTAGGCAGTGCACTCATTCAGGCATGTGCGAGGTCTGTGGCTTGTAAACATCTCACCCCAGCATGTACTGGCTATTGTGGTACTAAGGCTAATGCCCAGACAGCACACAGCATGCATGGCTTGCAATTGTTGACTTGGGGTATATGTAGGAGCTGTGGGCACACATGTCTGTACATGTCAAGAACATATCACCTGTGACTACTCAGAAACAAACAGAGCAGAGCTGGATTTCCCTGAGTCTGTCAATACAGGCCTTGTGTAGGTCCTATGATCCTGTTATTTGGGTATGTTTGTAGGCATTGCATTAGGTGGACATGTCTAATGACATACATGCCACATGGGTTGTTGTATGATATGATAGGTATCATGGGTGACCAGTAGAGAGGGAATATTACCTCTGTTAACATAGATATCAAACCTTATGTACTGTTGGCATGCTATCTGCCATGTGCATGTGTGTAATGACTGTAGCCACCTGTAAGTAGAAAGGATAACGAAAGCTATGGTAATGCCATTTATGTTGTATGAGTGTGGGATGTACATATCCAGGGCAGGTACAGTTAGGTCATATCCAACTATGAGGGTGTTGTTTACTGGTGTGCAGCAACACTTGACTGCGTTAATGCTGACAACATCTGAGTGACCCTGGTATGTGTACAACTGAGCTGGTTACAAACAGTGGTATTATTGCATTGCATAACATATGTGTCTGTACATGGGCACTTTGCACAGTTGATGTAGGCCTAGATACAGTCCACCAATCGAAGGTTATCTGGTGGTCTACTATACTATGTCATACCACATATGGATATGTGTTGGTAGTCTGGTGACAAGGTGGCGGATGCATATGAGGATACAACCTAGAATGCAGCGTTTGCCACAGTCACCTGTACCTGACTCATCTGTGATGAATTACGTCAGAGTAGTGGACTTTACATGTGAGTAGCCTTTATGAATATGTGGACACCACTACCTGGAATGGTCCATACCAGTGTTATGGCCCACATGTCTAAATCTGAGTTATATGGTGGTAGTGCAATTGTGCACTACAGAGCCTTCAGCCAGGTGTTCCTCACTGCACAGATATCAATATTCCCCATTGTAGGTTCTATACTGAGCAAATGGATTACAAAAGTCACACATCTAGCACTGATTAGCATAAGCATCCAATGCAATTGTCTTGTAGGTTTCAGGGTGTTACTTCTGTGGGTAGGACATTTACCTTGGAATGCGACTATATGGGTAAATGCAACCTAGGTATTATCCACACTCACTTGAAACATGGATGCATGTGCTCTGTGTCGAAGGCTTGTCGTTCAGTCATGACGGTCCGGAATGACAGACACTGAATAATCTCATAATAACAGCAGGACATTGGCTCATTGTTTTGGTCTAGCAGTTGCCACTCATACCATGACGTCACTGCGAGTGGCAGTAATGTGCCTGGTAATGTGCTTGGTAATAAATGCCACATGTAAGGTGACGGACAGCACCAGACATTGTGTATACAACCAATGTGAGATATACTTAATGTAGCAGTCCTGCTAATAATGACAACTACTAACAGCCTGGAGAGGTCAACTTGACACCTGCACCTCAGTACCATTACACAATGTGGCTCACACATTATACTTGCACATGCCACTGTTCCGAGTATAATGCCACTGTCCATAACCTGCTATCAATGTATGCCTTTCAGGGCAACAAGGTGTGTGACACATGCTGTAGGTAGCATCCTCCTGTGTGTCCCAGTTAACTTATTGTCTGTCATGTCCATACATGCACAATTGTGTATACTTAACACATATATGTCAGTACTTCATGTACATGTATGCATGTGTATCACACAACATAGACACAGATATATAATTTACAGGCCACATACAGGTATCTGGTAGAAAACCAGTATGATGTGCATATATACTGACAGGTAAGATGTACATAGCTGTAAACCTATGTGTTTACAATAGGAGTCCATGACAATGTGTTCTGTACATGTAAGTGTATGAGCATGCACACTGTAGTCTTCTGTGGTTAGAATCAGAGTGCATCCCAAACAGCCCTGTGCTGCTAAGTGTATGAGCGTACCCACTGCCACCTTGTGTAATTTGAGTCAGTGCATCCAAACAACCCCTTTGTTACTAAGTGTATGAGCATGCCCTGTATAACCTTGTGTAGTTGTAGTCATAGTGCATCCCAAACGGCCTTGTGCTACTAAGTGTATGAGCATGCCCACTGTCACCTTGTGTAATTGGAGTCAATGCATCCAAACAAGTTCTGTGATTCTATGTGT
>NC_056728.1:1652307252-1652432252 GCF_019279795.1 Protopterus annectens
TAATGGCTATTCTGCATGTTTTAAAACTGACAAGACAGTGCTCTGATTGTGAGGGAACCCCCATCTGTAGGGCCGTCTGTGGACTGGTTAGTGTGTCAGTGTGTGGAACCATTTGTTTCTTGTGTTACTCACTGAACACACATCTGTGAACTGCAGAAGCTTAGTGTGAGGATTGCAGTCAGTACATGGTGATAGTAATGAGAGTTCCTGCCATCGCATCCTGATTGGACATATGTCACATGAAACAGTGGTATGACAGTCACTGTCTGAGGTTCTCAGTGACATGCCAATAATGGGCCACGGTTCATAGCTGCAGTCACAAGTCTTCTACACTTTGTACAGATGTCATGCAGTATATATGCATGTGTTGTGCTCCCTCTGCAAATGTATGCCATCTGTTGTGTTGGGTTGATGGTCATATCTATGCATGCTGTTATAAGTAATTCTGAATGCTGTTGACTATTACTAAGCCATATCTGTGTTAAAACTGCAACACCATAGGCTGTATGGGATTGGAGGTCTCGGCGGAACCTCCTATCCCACTTCAGCTGGCCATTGCACCGGGCACCAGCACATCTGGGGCCCAGCCTTAGACAACCACCTTTTTTGGCTCTGCAACTACCTTCTGGTGGAACCGCCACTGAGGATGGGGCTTGTCCCCCCTGGGAGCAGGTCCAGACAGGAAATTGTCCGCTGTTGTACAGTCCCAGAAGTGGTGCGTAGGGGCTCAATAAGGGGTTCTGAGGTCAGATACACCAGCTCAAGGGCAGAGTGTCACATTTAGATGGTGAGCCTGCCCCTCCTAGACAGCCCCCAGCACAGCCACCTTTGCGGCTGTTTTAGTGCAGTGGTGGCTGCCCATGGGTGGGGTCCTCTGTCCCACTGTTTCCATCTGGGGGCTCATGGGCTTGTGACTGCTGAACAGCCCTGCTCGTCCAAGGTGTATCCCTCCACATGTGTCATATACTAACCCTGTATGCTGTCTTGTTTGTCATCCTACTCAACCTATCCACCATGAGCATACCTGTCTCCTTCCCCCACAGCTCACTCTCACCTTAAGGAAACAAAAGGCCAATCTGTTCCTAGAACAACATTTGCCCCATACATAGCTATCCATTTCACACACGTGTCCACTGGACATATGTAACCTTTTTAATTTGCATCACAACATACTCCAGTTGTTCTCACCCTTGTCGCTCAGCACACGATCCTGATATGCACATGACTCCTAAAGGCTCCAGGTACATGTGATGCAGATGACCACATTACACACACGACACTCTACTCGTCCCTCTATGGTTACCCCATTTACCTTTTTCACGATGATGATGTCACACACAGCACCTTGCGAGAGTACTGTTCTCACATAATGATTGGACAGGAACTGTTGTGTTAATGTAAATAAAATGCACAAAGTAATGTATTTGGCCAATGTACAAATGTTTGCATGTATTAATGACACATGTCTGCTTTAAGGAGTCTTGATATTACATAGGACAACACCACTACATAATACAGGAGTTGCTGGTGTTTCCCTTTTCATTCCTTTTTAATGATTTGTTGTCACATGGGATGTTCTTGATATATCTACATATATGTATGTATCTAAATCTGGACATAAACACACACACATGCATCTACATGATGGAATACATTTCCTATACTTTTGAATGACTGTGCTGGATGATATGTTTGTGATAACATCCGTTGTCTGTATATCAGCCATGGCTTAGTCATAAATCACATTGGCTGTGGTGTGCAGGGTCCTGGTTCGAGCCTTGCAGAGGCCATTTATTTTGTTGCTGGGCAAAACAAGGCCGCTGGATACAGAGTGATTAAGGCACTTTAAAGCAGTTGTGAGCAGGTGTGCATGGGTTTGCCTGGAGCTAAGCAATGCTAACCTCCAGTTACAGTTTCTTACACTCAGTTAGCCTCTACATTGCTTCACCAGTGTGATACTCGCATACCGGTGGCCAAACAGGCTTACCCCTGCTTGCTCCCGCACTTGCAAATGCACTGCATTTGGTGTTTGCATCTGACACTCGCACCCCGGGTGGGAGTGAGGACTATGATATTACCTTGTGATGCCTATTACATTGGATTACATGCCTACAGTATCGAGAATGGCTGCCCATTAGGCATAAGCATGCTGTTCAACTGTACAGAATCCACAGCCTGTCCAGAGTTTGATTCATACTATTGGTGTGTTCCTCTTACAATCTGCACCTGTCTGGCGAATACATGGGAACTGTCACCATTCAATACCAACAAGTAATTGGGTTTTGGAACCCACATCCTTCAGCCGAGTCATGCTACTGCATACCTATTATTCTATCATCTTTGTAAGGCTGTAAGTGGAATATGTGCTTTCTGTCCCTATCAGACCTCTCAAACGATTGGGGACAAATATCAACTGAATCAGGGACAAGTCATGACAACATCAGTGACAATCATGGACACATTTAAAACATTAGTGTTATTAACTTGACACATTGACAGACTCAGAACATATGAATTAATGCACATTTTCTGAGGTAAATGAAGTTTATAACTCTTAATTGTTGTCATTATGCATTACGTTTAATTCATCACATTTCCTCCAAAAGTCACTAGTTTTAGGAGGGATTAAGTGGGACAGAGTTAGAATTTGAGTCAAATTCAGGAACGTCTCTGGAAATCAGGGACAGTTGAGAGGTATGGTCCCTATTTGTTCCCCCAATTGGTGTAAGCTATGCCCATTTTGGAATATTACTTACATCTCCGGGGCTGTCATAATACAACTGTGCCAGCCAACACCTGCACGCCTAGGCCCATAATTGCATACCCATAGTTCCCCCATCTGCCCCTCCTCTACAGCACTCATCCTTACTGTGGGTGCATGTAGGGTATGAACACACCACTACACACTGCCCACTTTCTGCATGTCAGGACACATGCCATACATCGTGTCGACCCATGGGTTATCAGGCTTGCACAACCTACAGGCCCATGTACGTCTACAGTCTAGTTTGATGAATCATTACAGAGACTGACTCCAATGATCAGTAATTTTTTGGGTGTCCCACAAGGGACATTGATGTCTTTGTTTCAAGATTAGACTTGGCAGGTCTCTCCCACTGGTAGTATCCTGCCAGTTGTCTGGGAAGCAGTGGTGTGTTTACTTTTATTGGGTGTCTGTATGTCTCACCAGCCTAGCAGGGGGGGGGGGTTTGATGCTACATGTTACACGTTTGTTGATTGGATCCCTCACCCCCATATGCACGGCCTGTGTACATATGTAATTCGTAACTGCTGTATCATATCCTACGTATATACATGTGTATATTTACAGTCACATATATCTATGCATACATGTATATATTTTTATATTGCTGTCTATATATATCTAGCAACATATGGGTCTATGGGTGTCTGCATATGTATATATCTATAAGTGGTATGTATATGTATTCTGTCTCTGTATGTATACATTTGTACTACAGAGAGGGAGAGGTATATCTCTGTGTCACTATGGGTAGATATACACACACATACCTCTACATATATACATCTACATCTGGTTATTCCATTCCTTTCCATGTAGATTACACTTTGCTGCAGTGGGACTCGTAGTGGGTGTGGCTGCTCGTTGGGTGACGCCTCTGCCCAATGAACACTTTTGCTTACATCCCTGAGACTGTCCATATAGGCCCACATCAGCCAACACCTGCACACCTAGACCCATAACTAGCTACCCATAGTTTCCCCACCGGCACCTCCTCTACAGCACCCATCCTTACTCTGAGTCCTGGTCGGGACTGAACACACCACTACATGCTGCCCACTCTCCACTTCACGGGACCCATGTCATACATTGTCTTGACCCATGGGTCATCAGGCTTCCCCACCCCTGTATTCCGGGTATGTACACACCCCAGGCAGAATGGTTGGCATATCACCTTCTTTCGACCTTATGTCAATTTTTGGGGTGTCCCGCAAGGGACACTCCTGTCTGTGTACCAAGATTAGATTTCACGGGTGCACTGTGTACCCCACCGGTTGTATCCTGCCTGTGGTTTGGGGAGCAGTGGACTATTTACATTGTTTCTGGGTTTTTGTGTATGTTTCCTATGTCGGGCTTGGGGGTGGGGGGTGGAAGGTCATATTACATGTTTCATGTTTCTTGCTTGGGCCTCTCACTTCCATTGGCATAGCCTGTGGACATATGTAATTCTTGTGTGCTGTTTCCTATCATAGCTGTATATCTGTGTATATATAACACACACACACACACACACACACATATATATATATATATATATATATATAAATATATATTTATATATATATACATATATATATATTTATATATATATATATATATATATATATATAATATATATATATATATATATATATATATATATATATATATATATATATATGTGTGTGTGTGTGTGTGTGTGTGTCTGTAAAGCTATGCATACCCTGCGCAAACGCACTTACACATGCTTACTAGTGTTTATATATGCTTAAACCTGCTTACTAGTGCCTTATTTATTATGACACTGACACTTTGCTCCAGTTCACTTTTAATTGTTATTTTGCAGGTTATACAACGGGCAGATGTGGAAATATGTTCATGTACAGATTACTGATAGAAAATGGTATGTGCTGCAGTGGGATTCAGAACACGAATGTATGTTCATTAGACGAATGCTCTAACCAATACACTATTGCTGTGCTGCTTCATTTGCATATATACCCATGTACCCAACCCACGCCAACACCTCACTATCACTGCAGTCATCCATTCTCCAGTTGGATTTGCGGTGTATCCACACCACTACACATTTGCCACTCCTTACTCCTCTAGACCCATTCCATCGGTTGACTCACTCCACGTATCCTCAGAAATCCAAAACTTTTAGTGCACAAATATTGGTGACATGAGCAACCAAAAGGACAATATTCACAATTTTTGGGTTGTCCCACATGGGGCACGCATGTCTTTATTTCAAGATTAGACTCTATACTTCATGAGATCTTTACTTCTGTTAACATGACACTACAATAAATTAATAAGTATGACTATGTGGTAACACACACGTTACACATGAGAGCCTATTTATGTACGAGTTTGGCATAATTCTTTTACAAATAGACCGGTTTAGTAGTTGGCGTTGCTGTAGCAGGCAGATCACAGGAATGATTCCATGTGTGAGAAAGTCCTCACATTTGATTTTTTCAGCGCAGCACTGACTTCGGACATTGTACACACTTCTGCGTTTTACCAGTTTCATCCCTTCCCTCTTATGCACAACCTATTATTCTATCTACTGTCAAAGTTTGTAAGGGCACATTCATGTTATTTATGTCTGCAAATGGAATGAATGTTTTACAGAGAATGTACTTCTATACTTATAACGAACTCACTGAGTACCACGAGGTGGTCCAATTAGAACCAGCCCATCCAACCCTGACACACCTAGATCCATAATTTCATACCCATAGTTCCTCCACCCCAGCCGAGTTCAACATACACGCATACCATCCATTGTCCAGTCGCTATCGCAGCCATGACACACCTCCACACATTGCCCTCTCCCAAGCATTAGGGACCCTACACGTATGCTGTCCCAACCCATGCATTCTCAGGCTCTCCCACCATTTAGTTCTTGAACATACCTGCCCTTGCTTGTGTAATGGTAGGATGGCCAAACATCCTATAAATTTTTGGGTAGTCCCACCAGGGACTACCCTCTGATTGTAAAGTAGACTTAGCAGATCAACAATGTTACACCCACTGGTAATATCCTGCCTGTGGTGTGAGTAGCAGTGCTTTGCTCACTCCTGCCCAGCTTGACATGACATACGCTGACAGCGCTATATAATACTGGGGTTGCTGTTGATTCCTTTTTCATTCCTTTTGTATGCTTTATTGTTACGATGTTCATTCATCATATATATATATATATATATATATATATATATATATATATATATACTTATAAACATTTCCTATGCTGGGCACTGCTTACACCTGAGCAAGCGCACTCAGAGTTGCTTACTGATTATTATATATGTTTACTGCTGCTTATTTGTGCATACACCTGCTTACTAGTGCCTTATTCATTATGACATTACCACTTTGATTGAATGACATTTAGTTAAACATCTCATGCGATACTCTTATGACGGTTTTGCAGCAAAATGACATTCATTCCACATGGAAAATGATATGTGCTATTGTTGGACTCAAACCAGGAATGCCTGTTCGTTAGGCGGATGCTCTAAACACTACATTATTGACATTTACGTTGATTCTGCATGTTTTTCTCTATTGGAATGATTTTGATGTGTAAGCTATGCACGGCGGAGGGCAGCGACACGCAAACACGCTGTGCTTTGCTTACACTTTTGATATTGCAGCAATACAAATGTATAATAGGGACAAGGGGAATCTAATTGTGAAAGTTCTAGGGACGGGGCTCAACATTCCTCTACGTGCTTGTGTGTTTACTACTTCAATTTTATTTCACTGTTCATGGACACTCTTGTATGTTTAGCATACATTTCGGTATCCACAGACACTGAATTACTGACTTACTTTTAGAGGCGGGCTCTAATAGTAAGCATACTAGGTTGTGTAAGTGTCGAGGCAAATTTACGCCTCTGTAGAGCACTTGTACATGCCCCCTGCACTCGCACATGTTTCCTGTGCACGTCGGTGGTGTGGCAGCACAACCTCATACATATTCATATGGCGCTGCTGCACCATCAGTAATGAGGATGCTCGGCGCAAGGTTAAACCCATCCTTGCGCTGAGCTTCATGAATCCTGGGGAAGGTTTAAGAACCATACAGTTTGTAAAACAATTTATGCAACCCCTTCTACCCCAAACTATCATAACTGCCTAACCATTTTATTGTTTTCTATAAAGCTGTGACTGCACAGGTCACCAACAATTTAAATGATTTAAGCAATATGATTTACCTGACTATGAATAAAATCATCTTGACTGAAATATGACTGACTGTAATCAACCTACCACATTCACTAGATTTATACTCCAGGTTTGAAATCATAACCCCTCCTACCTAAACAACAGGGAACAATCTGTAAGATGGCATAATGTCCAATCTGATTACTAAATAAACTACACAGGAGTCTCACAAGGATCCATTTTAGGGCCACTACTATTTAATACCTTCATCAATGGCCTCCACAAAGCCCCCAGTACAAAATCGTATCCAATATGCCGATGATTCTACGTTAATATCCGCCTTGAACAATTTCTCAGACCGCCTTACAGTTACTCTAAAGACTTTTACTTCAGTCAAATCCTGGCTAAATAATTCTCAACTCTTGATAAACCCCCACAAAAAAACTAAACTTTTACTTTTCTCTACAAAATCACCAGATATAGATTTCAAAATCTGCTCTAAGGATGGTGCAGAAATTGAAATAGTGAAAACAGCTAAATTGCTAGGCATAACAATAGATGATAAACTCACTTTTGAACCTCATATACTCAATGCAGTAAATAAAACACACTTTAAACTAGGCAAACTATACTGTCACAAACTTTACCTGGACAACCACAAGCTCCCCTGCCCCCCCATGTGGGGGGCTGTGCCCCCCACACCCCCCTACTTTAATATTCTCACTCTGAGATCACACTACAGTGGGGAAAAGGGAATATTCCCTTATCCCCACTGTACCATGATCTCAGCAATAGTTTTCTTAGTTGTTGATCAACACTAAATGCTGATGTACAACTAACGTTACATGCAAAATGTATGTTTTTATTTCTTTTCTGTTTTTTCTTTTTATTTTTATTTTTACATGAAAGTGCATTTTCGAAAAAATGCACTTTTGTGAAAGTGAAGTCGCGAATTTATGTTTTGATAAAATGTAAATTCGCTGGATCAAATGGGATCCATGTATATATATATATATATATATATATATATATATATATATGTATATATATATATATATATAAATATATACATGTACGTACGTATATATATAGATATATAAACACACACACACACACACACACACACACACACACACACACACACACACACACACACACACACACACACACACACACACACACACACACGCACACACACGCACACACACGCACACACGCACACACACACACACACACACACAATGCTATAGCTGAAAAAGAAAAAAAAAATCAATGAGAAAAATCCCACAGTAGGACAAATCAGTTAAACTTATATGCATCTCCTAGATCTTTATTAAATAAATAAATAGCAGTAAAATAAAATAAGCAGTGGCAAAATAACAATTTATTTATATAATTATTTATTGTCGCTCTCCATCACAACATGGTTTTGATCCAGCCATAGTACTATAACCGCCATTCTATCATTCACGGATACAGTAAATAAAGCCCATGACATAGGCAAAACAGTTTTGTCCCTCTTCCTTGACTCTCCAAAGCCTTTGACACTGTTTCTCACCCTTTACTCATTTCCCGTCTCTCCAATACAAGTCTCTCCTCCCATACTGTAAATTGGTTCTCTAGTTACTTAACTGAAAGACAACAGGCCATGAGGTGGCAAAACTCTATTTCCTTCTTTCATAACACCACCACTGGTGTTCTCCAGGGTTCCATACCTGGACCCATCCTCTTCAGCGTATTCATATACACTTTCCAAGCATCCCTGTCTCAAGGGTCAGTCATTCAGTATGCAGATGACTCCACCATCGTCTGATGTGCCAACTCTGCCCTTGACTTACTTACACTAACTCAAAATGCCTTCTCTGCCACTGAACCATGGATGCACAATAACCATCAAGTCCTAAACCCCCAAAAAACAAAATCATACTTCTCTCCCCTAAAAAACAACCCCCTAAATAACTATGACTTCATTATCGTTTCTCTTAACAGATCTTTAATACAGGTCATCAGCCACACAAAGCTCCTTGGAGTCACTATTGATGAACACATGAAATTCAATCTTCATATGGAACACAGTATTCATGAAGCACATTTCAAACTTGTAACATTATATAGACACAATCGTTTCCTAAGCACATCCACAAGAATAACCCTAGCCACAACATACTTACATAACCTCTCTCCTGTATGGCACTCCCCTACTTACTAACATTTAAACCTCTGCTAAACTCAAACTTGAAACTTTCTACATTAAATTCATCAAATTTGCAGCCAACTCCAAAAACTCACCACTGCACTGCCCTCAAGCATCTGAAATGACTAGAGCTTCCTAACTACCTCTCCTATCTGCAACTAACCACAGCTCACAAAATCCTCTTCAAACTCCAAGACTGTCCTGCTCTGTGTTCTCCTTTTAATTACTACCTCCCCAACAGGCCACTCAGATCAGGGGATCATAAACACTTACAGATTTACAAATCTAATCTCCCACCTGGTCAGCTTTTTTCCTCATTCTCAGTAGTCAAGTGCTGGGATGCTTTACCTCTACGTATTAGGACTGTTCAAAATTTCCCACATTTCAAAACTTCCTGTCACAGCCACTTCTCTTCTTTCTGGAAATGTACCTGTACGAAGCCCCCTTAGAAAAATGTGTAACTTCCAATTTTTCTTGCCATCACTATTGTTGGTAAAACAGCAAAACTGTAGAGACAGCTGATAGGTCCTATAAGCCACATAGATACTTAAGTTATTTCCTAATTGGTAAAGACTGTAGACTTCTGTAATGTCTCTACTGACAACTGTACATATTTAAGTTTATAACTGCTTTTCATTGTTTATGATTGTTTTCTTATTTTTCTGTACCATTTTATATTTGTAATTTTAACTATTATTCTTATGCAGAATTAGATCATTATAATGTTCACCTGTAACTTTTTAAGTGTTAATACTATGGAGATTTTCTGTTCGGACCTCCACTGAAAATGGATTTGACTAGGCCCAGTGGACTTTCCCAGTAAACAAAAAGCAAATAAATAAATAAATAAATAGTAGTAAAATGAAATAAGCAGTGGGCCAGTGGCAAAATAATATTCTACACTCAAGACCATTACTTCTGCACTATTTTTTTCACTAAAGATGCAGAGTTGCAAACTGGATTTTTATTTTGTAGCTGCAACTGAGCTGACTAACTTAGGGAAGGTGTTGGTTGAAACCATATATAACAATGAAAGATCCACAATGTATAAAAATGGTACAAAAACACAGAAAATAAAAAAGTCAAAGATATAGATGAAACAGCTGAAGCTTGGAGTAGGGTTTGTGTAGATATAATCAATTTTGTTATTCTACTTTAGCATTGCCCTTATGATATAACTAAACAGTCAAGAGGAAATAATACATATTCCACTGCTAGCAATGATTATGTCTTAATTTTATTTCAGAGCATTGATTGGACAACTATAATATTATAAGTGGCAGCCTATGCATTTTTCATTACAACTTTGAATATCCTGAAAAAAATAAATACATAATAATGAATTTCACTGATACAAAATGCATTAGTGATAAAGCAGAGGGAATTGACAACTTTTTGTTTGTGAAGCTATTGTGATAGTATAGTCAAAGGGAAAACGAGACACTGATGTTTCAGCCAATTCTAGACCGATATTCTTGGAAATTGCTGAAATAATTTTCACAAAGATTTTGAAAGCTAGGGTACATTGTCATAGCTTGAAAATAAAATGAGGAGGGTTCTGGGAAATAGCACTCTTCTGCAGAACACTGGAGATTGCTTATAACTCTGTAGAAGGTGGGTAGTGAGAAGGATAAGTGAAACAACAAGCTGTGATATACCTAAAGCTTTTGAAAAGGTAACTTAGAAATTTTTATTTAAGGAGCTGGAGATTACAGCATGGGCAAATATGGGGTAGTGATAGTGTTGCATGCTTTTTATAAGATGAAGACTGCAGCTCACAGTGGTCTGACAGAAACTCAGGCTTCAAAGGGGTATGAGACAGCGATGACCTCTACTTCCTAGTTTATTTAATTTATGTTATTTCATTTACATTGGTTAGTTCCACTAGGCCAGCAGCTTGTTGTCCAGATAAGTTCTACTAGGCTAGCAGTGTCCATTCAGGTGTGGCATGATGCAGTTTTCATCCTGACTAGTGGAACTCTGATCAGAACACCAGGGAAATTATTTTATTGTTTTTGATAAATGTCACTGTATCTTTAACTTTAACCACATCTTCCATGAACACAGGCAGATGTCACGTTAACTTAATGTCTCATGCAAAGGATGGCATACTCAGGAGTGCAGCACCTACTATATGCTATACTGCTGTGTCATTACTGGAAAATTAACCCTGTATCAAAGCGGGAATATAATCCAGAGCTCTCTGCTCTTCTAGCAAAGGTGTGAATCCTGCAACCTTTGGAAATCTGAACAGAGACTCTAAAAAAGTAAATACCTCAGCAAAACTTCTGATTAGCTAATCAGCATAAAACATTTATGCCTATTGGCATAGCTTGACCCATTTCTAGTAGGAATATTAGCTGCCACCATTTAAAAACACAAATTTAATAAACTGCAAATTACAATAGAAAATACAGCACATTTTGCTGTACGACATATGACTACTAAGGTGTCCTGCTGTGATGATATTAATCACTGTTTGTCTATTCTACATATTTATATTCATATTTTCATATCATGTTGTGAAGATATTAATCACCGTTTGTTTCTTATATTTATTTACATTCATATTTTCATAAATGAAAATGCTACAAGCTGTTCATAGGTTTGTATACATATACTAGGTTAATGACCACTAGGGCCATTAAAAGCCTAGCCTTGCAATTCAAATGTGACCCACAATTTTGATTTATATTTGATTTATAGGGGGAGATTTACTGACTGCATCTGTCCATCAGACACATATGAGTCAGACCATGGATGAATTTCTAATTACCCAACCATTAGTCCAAGTTGTACTTAAATAGGGATAAGGATGAACTCTGCTTCACATGGATGGTGAGCCTGTTCTACAAAACAGAATTATCTGAGAAGCATGTCTCTCTCTCCAACATATCCTATTTACATCTCAAGCAAAATTAAGTCTTTTAACCTAATAGTTCTGATGCTGTTTGTTTTGAGGATGTACAAAAGATTCATCAAAACAGTAAACAGGGATGCCTTGAATGGAAGGCAAAGATGACCTCTCAGAAGTCTGTATGATATTGAGTAAAGCGACAGGGCTTTGAGGCAATCAGCACAGGCCATTGTCCTAAGTCCCCGAGTATTATTTTTGTAAGGATCCTTTGTGGACATTCCAGTTGCTGCATGTGCCTAGTCAGGCACATACAGAATGGGGAATTATACTCTGTGATAGGATTGATGAGGACCATATTCAGTGGTATGATGACCTCTCTGGACCTGGATGCCATGCCCTTGCTTAAAACCTGAGCAACATAGAAGGATTTTCTTACTAGCTGGACCCATGTTGGGCAAAGGCTAGAATATGAGTTCCCAGATCAATGACTAATGAATCAGCATTTAAGGGTGTTTTATTGATGACGTATTTACCTGGGGTGGCAGAACTCCCAAACTGTATTATAATACATTTCTTGGTATTGAGATTTAAGCCATGGCTTTGGAACCAAGCACTTGTCTGTATTTGACCTTCCTGAAGACTGTTCTCATCTTGGCGGATTAAATGGCTGCTCCCAGTTTGCAATCATCTGCAAACTTTGCTAGTCAAAGGCCTTTGACATTGGCTTTGACATCTGAGTACTAGATATTGAAGAGGAGTGGGCCTAGCACAGAGCCTTGGTGGACTCCACCAGTTACTGGCCTTTTTGTGCCGGTGGTCTCACCAATTCTAACCACTTGGTCCTATCAGTGAGATAGTTAGCTAGCTATTGAGTGTGTTATAAAGGGCTTTATACCTAGCTTTTTAAGTTTGCTGACAATTCCTGAGTGGTGTATTGTATCAAACCCCTCAGCTAAGTCTAGGTAGGCAGTATGAACAGTTTTCCCCTCATCCATTGTCTTAGTGACCTTTTTAAAGAAGTCCACCAGATACAGTAAGCAAGACCTGCCTTTGACAAAGCCAAACTGGGATGGATCCAGAGTCTGGAGGTCAGCTGTGTCCTTTTTGATAATTTCAATGAAAATTCTTTCCATGGCTTAGCAAATAAGACTAGTCAGACTAATGGGTCTGTAGTTTCCAGGATCTGTTTAATGTCTTCCCTTATGAAGGGGAATGACTATTGCAGTCTTCCATTTACATGGCACAAAACCTGTTTTAAGACTATAGATAAATAATGACTCCAAGAGTCCTGATAAGTCATATTTAAACTATTCAGAAGGAATCCTGGGATGTCACTGCCCCCCCACCCCGAGGCTGTGTTCTTTGCATTAATGAGTGCAGCCAATACATGCACCCAAGTTATAGTTTGAGGGATTAAGTTTGAGGGTATTATTGGGGTTGAGAGGGGGTAGAGTTGGAACTGAATAAGTCCGCTAACAGGTTCACTATATTGCCAAGCTCAGTAAATGAGGCACCATTAATCACCAGTTCATCACATTGCTGTGTGCTACGCTTGAGGTTTCTGAAATAGCTGTAGAATTCCCTATTGTTATCTTTCACTTTTAAGGACATCTTAACATCAAGTTGGCTTTACTTGACATAATTAGCCTTCTTTGTTGCCTATTTACTTTAGTGAGGGAGTTTTTATCTTTAGGAATTTACCCTTCCTGATTTTTGTCATTATTTTTTTCTTTTGCTTTTGTTGTATATCCTATTTAATTTAGGATGGTTTGTTTCCGTGGCTAGTTCTGGTCTCATTTCCCAGTGGCTGGACAGGTTGAGTTATGACCTACAATGTAGTAGGTCCCAGGCTCAAGTCCTGGGCAGTAATACCTTTTACATCTATTGTTGTGAAATGCATCAGGTGACTGAAACATCTGTTTAGTTTAAAATTAAAAATTGTTACATTTCGAAAAGCTGTGCAATGCTAAGCAGTACTTAAGTGTGGTCAGTGGTCGATTTCCATTTGCATGTTGCTAAGCTCCCCATAAACATCATTTGTGAGAGTTTGCGTGATGCTAAGTGGTGCAGTGCTTTTTTGAAAGTTACAGCATAATGTGCAATGTCAGGAATGCAGCCTATTTAAAGGTCAATAAGAGGGAATTTCACATCATTCATTGGAGATCTAACATGGCTGTGGATATGTCTGGTGCTGCTGGTGAAAGAGTACACTTTTGTGCACAGATGTGGGGAGTGCAGAAGTCCAGAATTTTTGTTGGACTCCTGGTTAAGAATTATGAACCCCAGCTGCTGCAGGGTGATTACCAGGACTCAGAGTGTAAGTCTGAGCCCTAGGATCAGTTGGCCAGGGAACTTAGCAGTGCTACTAGTATCCCCTGAACTGGTGAACAGTGTTATTAACACTATGACAACCTGAAGCATAGAAATAGGGGACCTTGCACACCTGGGTCCAAGAGGCTAGGGCTTGGCAAACCCCACAGATATGTAAGTATGTTTGCCAGTAATTTGATAATATACAAGCTAAATCTGTGCAAAACTGGTATACATAATGGTTTGTTTCTCTTCTCACAGCTGCAGAAGAGATGGCTCTTAATGTCCAGTCCCATTCAGGGCACCTGGCCAGGATGAGGCAATCATGTTTTAAGTAAGAAAACATCAAAGTAATAACTTAATGCATAATGTAATTATACAATAAATTACGTACAGAGTTTGCAGTCTTAACAATCAGGTATGACATACCTGGAACATCATACATCTTTATTAATGTGTCACTGCCTATCTGAAATGGTAAAACAAGTTAAAGCAAGTAAGCACGCAGTAATGTGTAGTATAGCTTCCAAAAATCAGTTAATGTTGGGGCCTACCCAGATTAAGATTCACTGTTCTAGGTTGCACTCAATAAATGAACAGGGTATATGGGTTAGTTAACAGATGTCCTACATAGCTATGCATGGTCTACATGTCAGAGTTAAAGCAACATTAATACATTTTAAAGGATGATGGTGCTTTGATAACTAATGTTTTCAAATAAAGTGTCCATTATTCCTGTGTGCTCACTATTCCTGTATTCACTGCATGTGTGTTCTAATCTGACACCAGTCAAGTGTTACATGCAACTCAATAAAGAATGTAACAACAACTGTCAGAAATAAATGTAGTGCAATACCCAGAGTAAGGTTCAAGCCTGTGTTCTGCTCATTTTGTCTGAAATAATGTTGAATATTCTACTTAGTAAATGAACACAGTTTATGGATACGTTAACTGAAGTCCTGGACAGCTATCCATGTGTCTAAATTCTGGAAGTTAAGAAAAATTATCAATGAAGTTTAAAACGGGATTGTGCTTTGATCGTAGCTCTAAACCTCTTAGCACAAAAAATCTGGACACAGCCAAAAATAATGGTGGAACAAAGCTCCAAAAATAGGGACACATTTTAAATACTGCCCTTATAAGCTTAGAAAGCTGCTAGAATAGAAGATTTTGTGTTACCATTCATTTTCTGAAAGATATGAAGTCTGAAACTCAAATGCCTGTCATTATTTAGTGAATTCAGTCCTCCCTGATTTGTCACATAAATCCAGAAAATCACAAATTTTATGAGAAACAGACCAAAGATGTAAAGCAAAAATCGGGACATTCTGCACAAATCTGGACAGCTGAGAGGTATGGCTTTGATAAGTAATCTTTTCAAATAGTGCTCATTATTCATGAATTCACTGCATGTGTTTTCTAATCCGACACCAGTTAACTGTTAATTATTAAATAATAAGTAATGCAGCAACAAAGTTCACAAATAAACATAGTGCAATACCCAAATTAAGTGTCAAGCTTCAGTTCTGATAATTTCCCCGAAATATGCTGTAGACAGCACTCAGTAAATGAAAAGGGTATACTGTTAGGTTAACAGATGTCCTACACAGCCATACATGTGTATAAGTGCCAGATTTCTGGTGACATTAAGCATTACAGTGTAAAAGGAGATGGTGCTTTGATAAGTACTGATTTCAAATGAAGTGCTCATTATTCATGAGGTCACTGCATTTGGTTTCCAGTCTGATAATGCACACAGCTATGCATATGTGTAAATGTACAATTTTACACAAAATGTTGCAATAAAAGTCTTAAAGGAGATGGTGTTCTGAGAATTTATTATATTCAAATAAAAAGTGCACATTATTCCTGTAGTCACTGCTTGTGAGTTCTAATCCCATGGCAGCCAACTGAGAAATGACCAGCTGTCTAGTGTAATTAGTGTACGCAAACATACCTCTCAACTGTCACGATTTTTGCAGAATGTAATCACTACTGCCTCATATGTCTGGTCCTTGAATAGCAAATACATGACATTACTTGGAATGCAATTTATTGGCAAATCCATTAGCAGAACATCTTGCTACTTATGATGAGCACACTATGTAACAATGTTCCCTGTAGTTGTGTCTTTGTACTACCATTGGGTAGGGCTTGGCCTAACAGGTTGAGAGCTATGTACATGCAAAATCATCTATACAACATTTGCAGTCACTGTATTCACAATTGAAATCTTAGATATGCAGAAGCACGTCGTAGTAGTCTGTGTAGTAATATTACCTGCAAAGTTATTAATGGCTTCTTTTTTCTCTCTTACCCCATCCCTTCTCTTCTTTAATTAATTAATGTATATTTATTATTATGATTTGATATTAATATATTATTTGTAGCTACCTCTTATGTTGGCCTTATGTATAATTTCATTTTGCTTTGTTGTTAATATACTTTCATTTAGATTATTTATTGTTGTGTTCCTCATTATATTCCTTTATATTTCTTTCAAGTAATCATTATTATCTTCTATTATGTCAATACTAAAATTTGTTGAGTTATGTTTATTTTTACCTTACATTTATATTTAATTTATTATAGCACACAGGGTAGGCTGGTACTAGGTAATACACCTACTTTAGTTCCCCCGGCCGTGGCACTGGGGCTCAGGACGTCTGGGCCACAACCTGGTAGTGTCCTCTCTGCTGCCCCTACACTACCAGAGCCGTCAGGTAGTTCTGCCCCACAGGCTGGGGTTAGTCCCTCCTCTGGGAGTGGAAGTGGATCAGGTGATTATGTCCCCCTTGAGGAACTGCCAGGCATGGTGCATGGGCTGCTGCACCAAACTCTTGGTGTATGCCTATACAGGATGGAGAGCATGCTGTCCATCCTGTTGGGGTGGCATCACCCCAGGTGCCGGCATTGGCCACTGCCTGCACAGGAGCAGTGAAGGTACAGGGCTGATAGTCACATGGGTGAGGACTTGGGTCACAATGCTATTGTGTCTGACATCCATGGGACTGGGATTCCACAACACCCTCCCCAACCAAGGGGTTTACCCCCCCCTCCTGTGGCACACATCAACCCTGTCTGCTGTCTTGTCTGTCTTGTCTGTCTGCAAAAGCTTCCTCACCTTCTCAGATTACCTCCCCACATGTACCTATGTCACTTTCCCAACATTCCACTCTCACTTTAAAAAAAAATGGGCACCTGCCCCCCCCCAAAAAAAAATCGTACCATACATAGCTCTCCATTTCACACGTGTCCACTGGATATACTTAATTTGGTCCAATTGGCTTGACAATACACTTATGTTGTCCTCAGCTCTCTCTCTGGGAATGACAGTCCAAATTCATCTAAAAAAATCTGTTAAATTTCACAGTTGTTGCTGTACAAGAACTAGATAGCTATGATTCTTTCCTACACCCTTCAAGCACATACCTACCTGCCTATCACTATGTTTTCCCCCTGCTTGCACCCCATTTCACCACTATCCTATCTCCACATTTTTCATTTCTTTAAAGATTTATTGCACAATGCTGTGCAACACGCAGCATTGCTAAGTTCATCTAAATGGTACTATATTGATGTATGTGTGGGAAATAATAATAATTACATTCAAAATGTACATCTGCACCCTATTTCAAACCCAGGACCATCATACCTGCAGACCAGTGTAGCACCCCACCAAGCCACACAAGTGCTAATTAACACTGGTGGTTTAAGCAAAATATACCAATTGCTGTTTTACCATCATTAAGCGTGTTTAAGCAGGGGTGTGCATTGTGTGGCATTATGCAAATTTGCTTAAAGAGTAATGGAAAAATGTGAGTGTAATTTGGAATCTGGTGCAGGAATAGATTACTAGAAAACCAGACACAGAATAATGGATGTAAGTGGGTCTCTAACAGCAGGCAATTGTGCACTTCTATCTGCAACATTTAAAAATACACCTGCTAAAATATTAATGGCAAAATAGATGTTTAACTGGGACTCTGGTGGAGAAATACATCCCTATAAAGCCATGCACATCATAATAGTTGTAAGTGTGCAATTATATATTGAAAAATACACTTGTGATAATAGTGAATCAGTAGCTCAGTCTGTTAAATGTTTTGATAGCAATAATTTTTGGAGAACATGGTCCAGGTTTCAAATCCAGTGGTATGTAGCATTTAAAATAAATGTATGTGTACATCAACATTGTGAATTCTGGAAGATTGACTGTGTCAGCAACTATTTATCCAACCAAAGCATTTCAGATGGAATGTCTGCTGCTCGGTGATGGAAGTCAAAGGCTTGCAGATAGGAACACAGTTGAAACCATCCTATTGCAACACTAAAAAGTGTATAGAGTGTCAGGTCAAGCATTACTATGCATTCACAGAAGAATTTAAGTTATGTAGCACAAAGGAAGCCCAGTAACACCAGACTGCAGCACACAGTCATTTGCTACTAATATTACAGATAAGCACAGCTGCACAACTAACATACGCATATGGAGGTCGTGCTAGCAATAAAGATAGCCAGCACTCACGTTCCAGACGACTACCATAATGTAAACCATGGCTTGGCAGTTGTCTACATAGTTTACATAATGGTAAATGTACCCCCTACCTTCTTGAAGGACACAACAAACATGTTGTCTAGTACTCTGTTAATGATACCTTTGGCTAGCATACTTTCCTTAAACACATACCTCAATATCCTGTTGGATGGGTTCCCTCAATTAGGCTCTGGCTGTACACCAGAGTTGCGATGGGTCACACCATTACTTATAACTGTTGTTGTCCTCCACATTCTGCAGCGTCTCTCACTATGCTTATTGCCTGCAGGAGCAGCATCAGCTGCAGCCTGTAGCACACATGTGTATGCAATAAGTATCTACTACAAACATCCTCTCTGTGCTGATATAGTATTTCTACCCACCATTTCCACTCCATCATATGAGAAAGGGGATGGATTCTACATTGAGGCCTTACATCACCTTCAATATGTGCATGGGATTGCCTGATTACACTGCAAATCAGCTGTGTATGCTTCAATTAGCATTACTCAACCACAGATTGGTTCAGAGGCAATCACCTGCTAATGACAACCATCTTAAAAAGGCAAACTCTTAGCCAGGGAAATCATTGTGTATGAGAGTTACTTTCTATGGTGAACTCATTGTCACAATGCATATATATCTGTGTCTTTCAAAAAAGGAATATTGTACTCCATCAGGTATGCAACCATTTTGTTTTCAACATGAGGCATATGTTTTAATATACTTAGGGGGATGGGGATTACATCAGTAAGCCTTTCTTAGAACTGTGCCGGTAACATGCCATTGATCTGCAACTATGTAACACTTACAGAGGATACAGACTACAGCATGGGTTTAATGCTGTCTGTTAACTAGGGACATGGTCTCCTGGATACTGCCTTTGTTGGCAATTGTAATACTACACAGCTATGTTTTAGCACTGAGCTATAGACATATGTCATGGGGGGGGGGGGGTTTCCTGCTATGAACCACACTACAAGTGGACTCTTGTGTTGGGCAATCATATGTGACTATCTCTCATGGCACAAGCAAGGGTAGTTCACTATTGCCACTATCCTAGTTGCCGCCACACCCTTTGCATAATTGCCACACTGTTGCATATGAGATATGTAACCAAACAGGGAATACTAATAGTTTTCCTTAATTGCTATTTCTGTACATACTGTACACCCACGTATGTGATCCTGATGTGTTCTCATTATTTTGTATTTCAGGTGATAACATGCACGCCAGATGTGACCCACCCTTCATTGAGGTGGAAAACGACCTCATAACTGAGTCATTACGACAACACTACCAAGCCCTACTGTCCAGAGGGAGGGCAAATAGGCAGGAGCAACAAGCCTTGTGGGATGAACTGGTCCATAACATAAATGCTGTGGGGCATCAGAATCACACATATGAGCAGGTGTGACACCGTGCCACAGACATGATCCACTCGGCATGCAGAAGGGCAGTGGACATGGCCAGGGATCATCAGGTCACTGGTGGTGGGCCTGCAGTGGAACAACCTCTGACAGCCACTGAGGAATTCCCAGCAAACCTTGCAACACAGTTCATCTCCCAGGCTTCCGTCACACCATATGTTGTGGATGTGGGTGTCAGCATTTCCACCCAAGAGGTGTGTCCAGATATGTGTAGTTGAATCAGCATCAAAATACTGTAGCATTTAGCATGTCAGGTTGTACATAGTTTTAAGTGGGTGTCAGGTGTTTTATGTGGTCAGGGAAGTAGGTTACCTGCAGTTTTAAGCTCATGCAGAGATTGTGACCTACATACCTGTTATCATCGCAGCTGCTGTAACTGGGGGATATTTGAATGCATTACCAGTATTATACTGTAACATGTGGAGCTGTTTATATTACCTCTCCCTCAATTGTTTTTCAGGACTGTCAGGAATTGGTAGAGGCTGTGCTCCTGCTGCTGGTAAGCACAAAATATTTTTTGTCACAAATGTAGATTTACTTCAAGGTATTAGCTACAGTGTCATCCCAGGCCTGGTGGCTGGATACATGTAGTGTCTGCATAATTGGAAAATGTGGAGATATGTTCTGACTATACTCACTGTGGTCATACCCAGGCCTTGCAGGTGTGACCACAATGATTGATTTCACAGTATTGACAGGACTTATCAGATGGCCATACTTGTAAACTGATCAGAGTTCTACAAATGTCAGCAGTGTACATCATTTATGTATTGCTCATGAGAGTCCAGTTTAAAGAGTTGTTATTCTGAAATATTTACTAATGTGGCTTAGAAATTAATGGCCTCAGGTCCTACTATCTCAGACTGTGGGTTGTAGAAATCTGCAATAGTGACATCAGTGTATACAGCTTAACATACATTGGAACACAGTTCTGCAGAGCATAGTAGTGCAGGTATTAATGTGATGCTTTCCTCTTTATATCTCAGGTGTCCTGGGAGTTTGGTCATTGTCCCCTTTACAACCTGAAGTCACTGTTTCTTCAGACTCTGATGATGATGCTGGCCAAAGTGAGGCAAAGCTGGGGGTTGTAGGTGCTGAATCTGTCACAGAGGTTTACATCACTCATCTGCCCTCATTATCACCGTACACAGTCAGTATGCCTATGCATGCCCAGTCCCCTGTGGACAGTCAGAGAGTGGGGACATTGAACAGTGAAGTCTGGCTACTGTGGTTGCAGTGAGTGTTGACATTGGCCATAGCCAAACAGTTGGTGTGGTTCCACACAGGTGGCTTGATAGGGGTGCTCATGGGAGTCCTGTTATCTCTCCACCCCCTGTTACAGGTGTTTCATCATGTGTCACTCGGTGTATGTTTAGGGCCATCATAGAGGCCCAGGCACATTCTCAAAGGAACTCCAGATGCATTCTCAGGGTTATTGATGCAGCACAGTCTGACATCTGTGACTGTCAACACCACGTTGCTGATACCCTGGATCGGCTTAGTGACACAGTGGAAAGATGTTGGTCTGCAACAGATCGCACACAATCTGCATTGGAATGCACTTTGTGATAGAATGTCTGGTTGAAGTTGAGCGCCGGAGTCATGGACATAGGTCAGCAACTACATCTGCTGACAGTCCATGTGACCATGCACAATCACTCTCCAGTAGTGGCAGTACATCCAGCACTCCAGTGTGGGGTATGCTGACCACACCAAGACATGGCAGACCATGGGCTCATGGTCTTGGGTAGTCCCGTGGATGACACAGTCCCAGCAGACCACAGTCACCCTCAGGTATTAGCCCAGCATCTGACTTTGGGCATGGATGTGCCAGTGCAACTCCTGGCAGAACCAGTTCTCATGTTCGGGGGTGGAGATGATGAACTGTCAGATGTACCATGCATGGCTCAAAGCTGTCCAACATACATTCATGCAGAGCTAGCACTGAGCTTAGCTGCGTTCACGCAGACACTCACACACCACCGTCACACTCAGGTCACCTGCAGACACACACATCACATTTACATGGTCCATCTTGCCTGTCCCATTTCTGCCTCACACATATGCTTGCCAGCCTATTGAGTCAGCCAAGGCCTCTTGCACCCCCATACAACACCCTGTGCAAGTGATGATACCTGTGCCACAGCCCTGTCATCATTGTCATTGATGCAGGGAAATGAAGCTACGGGTTGACTATTTAAATTGATATGTATATGTTTCTTCCATTGTTACCTTTTTCATGCTACTTGTACTGGTCAGTCACACAGTTTGAAAGCTATCATTTCTAATGTGTAAACCACATTATCATGTGGATGTCATGTTGGATGCTGTTGTAATGCCTGTGTACTCACACAATGAAAGGTGTCTCATGTGACTGTTTACGCTTCCCTTTCAGGATTGTGTAGGACACACATATGAGTTCACATGTACAATAAACCCATCCACATCAGCATACATGATGGAAGGACAGCACAGAAGAAAAATCTCATCAGGAAGGTAAAACAGTTTAGTTGCACAGATCCATGGGTTCATATGTATATAACAGGCTAACAAAAACAAGGGTGTCTTTAATCCTAGCCATGCTTCTCTAAACTCTGACAAGGTCTGATACCCCTGATAAGTGCAAGCAGGGTTTTGTGAGCTGATACCTGGACATCTCGGGGTATGCAAGGTAAACCATCGACAGTTTTACCTGTGTCCATTAGAGACACTTGTCCTAAAGCAGTTATAGTTGTCATGTTCCCCATCCTGTCATGCAACCTGCATATGATTTGAGTTAGGGCAGAACTGTGCTTAACATGCATTAGGAGCCTGTTACATATGGGCTGCATACCTGCTCTGCAGCATGTCCTGTTTATACCACAGTCAAGGTATATGTGTGTAGGTGAGGTAATTCTTATGCTAGTCCTTTCTTGGATAATCAGGAAGTACACAGTGGGGTCTGGCAGCTCCCTGCATGGCAGGCATACACCTCCCCTCCAAAACATGTCAGAGACACAATACACAGTTACAGGCTTGACACGGTCTGCATAGGACATGTTATGTACACTGTGTATCGGTTTAATGTGGAACCTCTGTGGATGTGACATATGTCAGATATGCCTGGTTAGTTACATACCAAAGGTGGCATTGCACTCCAATGTAGGTGTGATGAATGCTGAATACAGTGGAACAATGACTGTCTTTGTATATACATGCCATACCTTTGTTTATATGTTGTATAACACAGAATGCATCCCCAAATATTAACAACCCATATCACCATCTATGTGTCTATAAGTCCCTGACTACTGGGTCAAGTGTTAGAGGTGTGCAATTCATATGTTAGCTACCAGGAGTAGATGATTTCACAAAGGATAGTACTGTGCATTCCTTGGCATTTACTGCTAGTTCATGACTCTGACAACAACTGAATGTCTGTGTCAGCCCATTCTGGATAATTTCTCAGTCAGTGTAGGATTCAATGATGGCTCCTAATTTGCAATCGTCTTCAAATTTAGTCATCAGAGGTCAATGACATAGAAGTAAGTGCCTTGAAGGAGCATATCCAACCCCCCCAAACCCACAACCCACATACCTACATGTGCAGAAGACTTCACCAGACAAATAAGTAAACACCAGACACCTCATAAACCCAAACGCAAGCTCCCTACACATAACCATACCTCTGCACAACACAGTGTACATAATAGCTCATGCACCACTGTCTCACCAGTAAAACACCTAAGGCAAAACACAAAATCAAACATATTACTCATAGGTGATTACATTATGAGACACATTAATGTGCCTCTCCCCTGGCTACATAAGGAAAAGGTCATGGCCAGCTTTCTTTGAGGTGACAGGATATGCCATATCACACACGCACTCAAGTCTGTCAACATCAGGTACTGTTATGACTACATCATAGTTCCTGTTGGTGTGTATGACTTGAAACATACCACTCTGGGCTGTATGCAGAGACATGACTGGGCTGGCAGACTATGTGTTGCTGGCAGGTATGTACTTGGCCTTGATCTGCACATTATCATCACCTAGGACGATGCCTCCATACAAATGGAAAATGACTGACGTCAATAATCACCGTAGTGTGTGGTGTCAACGAAAGGGGATCCACACTATTTCAGCCTGGGATTACCTGCTCAATAGACCTCAATGCTTTGCCAGAGATTGTCTTCATCTGTTACCCCTGAGATTTTGGTAACTTACCAAGGCTGTAGCCATCCCCATACAGTGCCTTTTAGATGGTGTCAAAAGGAAACATCTTCCAATGAGAAAACCCCATCTACAAACAACATCATGGTTATGCTGCTAAATGATAGGAATGTCACAACTAAACTCCACTCAGTGGAAGCTGTCCCCACCTTGGAAGATGCAGACATTTGTGCAGTTGCAGACATTTGGGGCATGGCTGTGGAGAGCACCACAGCCATACCAGACTACACCTCCTTCCACACGTTCAGACCTCAAACTTAAAGTGTGCAAAGTAATGCAAGGGGTGTATCCATATTCATTTAGGCTATATGCATATTGAGACTGGTTAGACAGTATGATTTCCTGGAAAAACTGCAAGTGTTATTGACTGCTTGTAGGGCACCTAATCAAGCCATTGCCAGCTACAGAAGTGACTCAATAAATCAGGGCACCCACTGTGCTTAAATGGATCTACATGAGTCTATCAAGACACATGAAAACAAGATGTTTTTGGTTGACTTTAACTACCCTCCAACTGGGTAGATTACTCATGCTCAAACTCACTTGCCCAGAGGTTAGTCAATTTCCTTAAATGCAATGCCCTGGACCAGTGGGTTAACACCCACACAAGGGGAGATAGCATACTCCATCGGTTGCTTACCAATATGGGTGACCACTGTACATCCTCAACTGTGAGGTCCTCCCTGGTCAGATCTGACCACAAATTGGTGTTATTCAAAGTAGGTATTATACCTGACACCCCACATTGCAGCATATAAGGTAGTAAAGTTCAACAAAGCAGATTATAACCTACTATGGGATGGCATAAGTAGCTTGACTACACCACATCCTTCAGATGAAATAGGCTACTATCCCAAGCTCTACCCCAATGCTTTATACAAGCACCTGTAAAACTGCATTAACTCACCTGTACCTGACAGGAGCAAAACAAGCTCCTCATGGCACAACAAACCTGCCTGGTGGACAACTGCCATTAGCAGGATTTACAATAAGAGTTAGATATTGATATCCCATATAAGGAGGGAGGAAGCTTACCTGAAATGGTGGTACTCCCTCCTCAGCTTAAACAAGCAAATACATGTTTTTGTGAAGTCCTGCAAAACAACATATGGGACTAAATTAGCCTCCTCCACAAAGAACAACCATAAGGCATAGTGCAGTTACATGTGTAATGTAAAAGGAAAGGCCCGCATTGTTGCTACACTTATACATAATGATACCACATATAAAGAGCTTGTAGACATAGCTAACCTGTTGGCTGACAGGTTCTGTGACAACTGCACTTTGCTGTCCTCACCACATGTACACCATGACATCCCTACAACCTGTCCCATACCTTGCATCTCTAAACAACAGGTACAAAATGGCCTGTAAGGTGACAAACACAGCATCTATTGAACCTGCTATGATCCCAGGCTGTGTCGTACATGGTATCCAAATGAATTACCAACACCATTGGAAAACTCTTTACAATCATAGTGTAACCACTGGCTGCATCCCAGCTGATAGGAAATTGGCCATTGTTATCCCCTCGCACAGAGGTGGTGCATCCACTGACCACTGGAACTATAGACCTATTAGCCTGACTACCCATATCTTTAAGGCCATGAGGCAACTCATCATGGAGCATATACAGAAAGATACAGGCAATCTAAAAACATGACCCTACACTGTCCGGATCTGTGATAGGGAGATCATACATGTTAAACCTAGTGGACATGTATGAGGCAGTCACTAATGTCCTGTGTGAGGGGACATCTGTGCATACAACCACCTTGACTTAGCCAGGTCATTTGACACTATCCCCACTCAGTCATCATTGACAAACCCACCCAGCTAGCTAACAGTAATATTATTACAGGGGTCACTAACTGGCTGACTGATAGCACTCATATATAGTATGGGTATCCACTTCCAATAGCAGAGCTGTAACCATCGATGTCCCACAGGGTTCAGTTCTGGGTCCTCTAATGTCTGGAATCTATTTAACCAACATACAAACACAAAGTGAATGTCTGTGGCTGACAAGGTTTGCTGATGCCTGAAAACTGTGAGTAGTCATAGACTTTACAAATTACATCAACATCCTACAAGACGGTCATACATGACCAAATGATTGTTGACACAATCATGGCATTAAACTCCATGCAGATATATGTACTGTCATTCCTTTCAGTACCAGAAATGTCCCTGCTACATAGCACATCAATAGCAACAACTTAAGTACATACTCAAGGGTGAGATACCTGGGCACACAAGTTTGAACCTACCTTACCTTAGGTCACCATGTCTCCACAGTGGTAAGAAGGGCATTATATCTTGATCATGTCATAACTAAGGGCACTATCACCTGACTATGAATTAGTTATAACCTACATGTACTTTTCCCTCATCAGGCCAATATGTGTGAGTGTAGTGGCCACTTTGTTATGCATGTTTCTAAGTACCAGTGGCAATTACAGACACCACAAAGGTTCCTTATAAGGGTAATTTAAGTCTTCAGCATCTGTCCTATGTGGATGATCTGAAATCACTGTAACTTTAGTCTGTGTAATACAGACTATTCTGAGGTAATCTTTGCCTTGCATACGAGGCAATCTGTGACCCTGCCTTACTGGTAATGCTGCATATCAGTAAGTCAAATGGTACACAGATTGCTCACTATAAGGACCTTAACCTGGTATGTGACATCAATTAAACATGCTGAAGAGAGAGATATGTCTACCAGGGTTTAGCAAACATTTGCAACAGACTCCTACTTAATGTCAAGCAGTGCACCTCATTGGCCCTGTTCAGATGCAATCTGTACAATTGGATGAGTGACCATAAGTTCACCATGGGGGTTCTGCCTGTGTCCCCCTTGGACAGGGGCAATAGGTGCTGATCTTGTAAATAAGCATAAGAACTTGGATAGGATTATAAGGGCCCTAGGGCCATTAGCCTATTGAACTCCAATGATCCTACAATCCCATAGGCTGATTTAAAATGCTCTGACTGACATCCACACACACCAACTTGGCTATAGTGAGAATAGCATCAATATTAATTAATGTTTATAGGACACTTTAGAGGACACATGCTCCAAGTTGGCTATAATAAGATTAGAACCCCTACCTATCCAGTCTTACACACTACAGATCATAGTATGTAATGCATGCACCATGCCTCAAGTCTGACATTCACATCTCTTTAGGTACTCTTATGCTAGATGAAATAAGCAGACCTTGTGGAGAAAAGGAACTTTGAGGCCTGCATCACCTGCTATGGTTAAAATAATGCAAAACCCTGCCTCTTTCTAAGTCAGTGTGATAATCATATTTCTTTTGTAGAGAAACGTGCATACACACACAAACACACCAAGTGGACTGGAGTGACAGTAGAACTTATACCTATCTACTCTTACTGATCAAAGTACTTAACGCACATGTCATGGCTTATGTCTGACATTAAGGTGGCTGCTGCAGTCTTATGGTAGATGTCGTCTGCAGGCCTTGTGTAAGACAGGAATTTAAAGGCCTGCATCAACTGCAAGGGCCAAAAAGTGCATATCCATTGCAGTTTGGGAGTCAGTGGGGATTCACATTTGTTTCCTAGGGGGATGCACATAAACACACAAACACACCGAGCAGGCTGGAGTGAGCTTAGAACCCCTACAAATACAGTCTTATAGACTACAGATCAAAGTATTTAATGCATGCGCCGCAGATTAAGTCTGCTTGAGAAATAACTGCAAGCGAACTACCTGTAGAGGACATACACAAGACCTGTGTTGAACAGGGTAGTTGGCCTACAGAGTGACATTGCTTCTAACTGTCATCTCATGTAATACCCTAGCAGACAACTGCTTTTTATCCTAGCTATGTGGCAACAGTAGCCATTTTGGCCATATCTGTCTGTTTACATTTGAATGGGTAAGCCTGTAGCTAAAAACAATTTGCCCTGTCAATGCATGAGTAGACAACATTATACATTACTCAGCATGTTCACTTGTTCATGTAAGTGTGGTGATATCCCACAGGCACAGTGTGCTCTAAGTAAGTGTGTTATCTACTGTTGAGCCCTTTATTTTTGGTCCTTTGACCAACATCATATATATATGTCATAGTGCACCTTTAATTACCACAATCTGGGTATGTAGGGCAATGCAGATACATACACACACACACACGCACCCATACATACACACATATATATATATATATATATATATATATATATATATATATATATATATCACACACAAACACACACACACACACACACACACACACACACACACACATATATATATATATATATATATATATATATATATATATATATATAAAACAGGAATATATATATATATATATATATATATATATATATATATATATATATATATATATATATATTTATAGCTATATATTTACACATACACACACACACACACACACACACAGGGAGAGAGGGATCGTGACAAACAAGTTATTTTGTATGAGGAGCAACTGATTTGCGCTCAGCTTAATTAAGTGTATAAGCATGCCCAGAGGGAGTTTTGGCTAGTTATAAACTTACTCAAGCCCACATCTGGCTATACTCCAGTCTGAGATTTTATGTATTACACAATATGACATCTATCCCTGTTTCTGCATTGCTGCGCTTCACTCAGATTGGCTAAGATTTTGTAAAGTTGTCTTATGTAATTAATATGTGACAGTGGTTAAAATAGTGCAGCACAAAGAGACTGTATAACACAAATTATTGATACCACACATCCAAAACAAGTAGATACTTCTAGATAAGAATCATGAACACCATCACACAAGGTGATTGCCTTAGACCTTTAAGCCTCAGAAGCTGCTTGGCAAACAGGGGGTCATTCATCAAACAATCACCTGCATAAATGAGTGCATCGGTTATTCCTCCATTACCTAAGACATACAATGTATGATCAATTTCTATAGTGCTGCCCTGAGACTGAGTGAAATGCTCATATAGCATTGATGAGTTACTGTTAAAGCAGTTACAAGGCAACACTGCTGTGTTGGGGTCAGAGGAACAGCACCACATGTTCCGCTGGGATACATGATAGTCTAAATATCATTTAACCCCTTCCATGATGTACCAGTAATCTGTTGCTGTAGGACTGCATTAATATTCCATGCATGAGACTTACTGAATAGAAATAGATACATGTTAGTGGAATGGGTATCTGTAGTCCCATGTGGCTGTCATTTCTGTCCAACTATCAGCGTCTATATTATCTTATCGAAGTTTCAGAATATCGAATCTGATATGGTCAACACCATATCATCGAATTCTGAAACATCGAAAGATAAAAAAAAAAGACTGCAATCCAAATTGTAGCTTGCTACAGATCCCCCACCATATCCCAAGATTCTCACTACACCTTTCTAAACATACTGGAAAATATTAAGATAGAACCAAACACCCTAATACTGGGTGATTTTAACTACCCTCCCATTAACTGGGAAAACTATTCACGTCCCAACACCTTTGCGCAACGGTTCTTGGAATTCATAAATTCCAACGCCCTGGATCAACTAATCCATAGTCCCACCAGGGGCTCCAGTATCCTAGACCTGGTCATTACCAACATGGGAAATCAATGCTCCATACCTATGGTCACCCCCCTTGTTAGTCAGGTCTGACCATAAGCTAATCACCCTTAACATACACATCCCACCCCCACCCCCCAGTAAAGAAACCACCATAAAAAACTTCTCCAAAGCCAACTTCATGCTACTCAAGTCAGAAGTGACAAACTTCATGACACCCATGCAGATGGGAACTGAAAGTTCAACTGCTGAATCCTACACTAAGGCACTGTACGAGCACATCCACTCATGCAAGAATCGTGCCATCCCAAATAGAACCAAAATGCTCTCATCCAAAAAAAGGAAGCCAATCTGGTGGTCCGCTGCCATAAACAAACTTGACAACAAAAGGAAGAAACTTTTGTAGAAAAGAGGAAAATCCCAGGATGCAAAAAACTCCCTTACTAGCCTCAGTAAGAAACTGAGATGCCTCATAAAATCCTCCAAAGCTAGTTATGAAAATAAAATTGCCAAAGATTCCAAAGACAAACACTAAGCATTCTATAACTATGTCAAGAATCTAAATGGCAATGCTCAGATCTGCTCTGAGCTAAAACAGAATGGCATTAAATATACTGATCCAAAGGATATTGCCAATATCCTGGCAGATCGATTCAGTGCCAACTTCACCCCCCTCTCACCCCCTAAATGGCCCATCTCAATACAGGAAGATTGCCAAATTCCAGTAATAACGGCCACACAGGTACAAAACTCACTCTCTAAAGCCAAGAATACAGCATCCATGGGACCAGATGACATCCCGGGCTGTGTACTACATGAAGTACAATATGAACTGGCACCTCACCTAAATGTCATGTTTAATCATAGCCTCACCTAAGGTTTCATGCCCACTGAGTGGCGCAGAGCTACAGTTATCCCAATCCACAAGGGGGGATCTACCTTGGATCCCGGAAACTACCATCCCATCAGTCTGACAAGCCTTATCTGCAAGGCCATGGAGCGTATTATCATGGAACTTATAAACAAAGACATTGGCAACCTTCAAACACTGGACCCCACCCAGTTTGGGTTTGTGAAGGGCCGATCTTGTCTCCTGAACCTGATTGACTTCTTTGAATAAGTCTCCAGAGCCATGGACAAGGGTAAGGTGGTCCACACAGCCTATCTAGACCTTGGCAAGGCCTTTGACACTATTCCCCCACTCTGGAATCATAGATAAAATTACTAAGTTGGGCATTAATCCCTATGTCACCCAATGGGTTGCTAAATGGCTTACTGATAGAACCCACACTGTAAAAGTAGCCGGCTCCAAATCCAGCTCCAGACAAGTGACAAGTGGAGTACCTCAGGGTTCAGTCCTGGGGCCGCTCTTGTTTGGCATCTACTTCTCTGAAGTACAGGTCAACACTAAGGGACTCTGGCTAACAAAGTTTGCAGATGACTGCAAACTGGGAGCCATTATTGAATCCACAAATGATGTGGATACTCTACAAAAGGGCCTTACAGAAACAGATGCTTGGTGCCAGAGCAATGGGCTCAAGCTCAATGCCAAGAAATGTATTGTTATCCCCTTTGGGAAAAAACATGTATCCATGAATTACCATATAGGTGGCAGTACACTAAACACAGAAAGTGTGATAAGAGACTTAGGGACACAGGTGGACAGTGGTCTCACCTTCGATAACCACATCGCCACAACAGTCAGGAAATCCTTCTATGTGGCACACCTCATCATGAAGGGCTTTTCATCCAGAAAAAAGGAGGTCATTATCCCACTGTACTCATCCCTCATTAGACCCATTATAGAATACAACGCCCCATTTGGTATGTACCTCTCAAGACATCTGCAACAACTGGAAAGGCCTCAGAAATACCTCACTAAAAGAATCACAGGCCTAAAGCAGATGCCCTACGCTGACCGCCTTAAAAAACTCCAGCTATACTCTGTCGCATATCGTCTACTCAGAGGCGATCTCTGCTTAACATACAAGGCCATGTCAAACCCAGAGCTGTTGGACATGCTACACTTAAAGAAATCCCAATCCCTCAGAGCTACACGCTCCAGGGATCTAAACCTTGTCATCACAATAAACAAAACATGCTGGAGGGATAGGTTCCTGACCCAGAGACTCCCCAGACTCTGGAATAGATTGCCCATACATGTCAAGCAGAGTGCCTCTTTGGACCTCTTCAAGAGGAACCTTGACGATTGGATGGGAGAAAGGAAATTCACCCCAGGGATGACGTCAGTTGCCCTGCTAGACAGGGGTCCAGGAAAGTAAATAATGTGGGAAGAAATAGCCAGGGAATTGTTATGGCTAGGCTTGTATAGACCCTAGGGCTGATAGCCTAGTACCAACCTATGAACCTATGAGTTGTAGCCTGGTATTGCAGGTGTGCTCCCTGGAGTCTTGAATCAGGTCTCAGTTACTGCACAGATATCGATGTTCTTCATTTTTAGGAGTGCCTCGAGAGAGTGCATTTTGAGGTTTAGGCTTCTAGCATTGAGTAATATTACCTTCAGATTTTGCAAGCTTGTATCTATTATGGTGGTGTTGACAGGGTGATAAGACTCTCCTGTCTTAGATTTCAAAAGGTTGGATTTTATAATTCACAAAAACCAGGAAAACTAAAAAGGCACAGTGTCAAATGCTGAAACTGGTTTAATGGTGACAATATAAAATGAAATACAATAAAATAAAACAAAAAGTACTAAGTGCTTTCACCCGTACACATTCTGGGCATCATCAGAGTACTGAATACTTCTTTAGCTAACTTCCATATTTAAAAGATTAATTAAATTGATAAATTAGTAACATAGATTAATTAGACCACAACGCCTAACCCAACAACTTTTAAAGTGAAATGCCCTAAAAATAGAGACATGGGAGCTTATTAAAATACATTAAAGGTAGAAAAATAAATAAATATATCTATATATATATATATGTATATATATATATATATATATATATATATATATACTGAAAAATACATAAATATAATATAATACATGTGTTGTAACTCATTTTCAAATGACATCCAATAAATTATTTACTAATGAATACCTAAGACAATATATGTAGAACTATATAAATAGATAACTGAATAAAAACAAACAAATAACAACCTCTATAAAATTTCCATCAAAAAGTTGCTTTAAAATACTGTAAGTAATAAACATAATATTGAATACCAAAATGAATTTCCTACAAAATGTTTCTTGATAAAAAAGTGTGAACATATATAACATAAAACAACTGTTAGATGTTTATGTTTATTGGTATCAAATAAAATGAGACTTAAATTTTAATATACTCGCTATTGACATATTAATGATGGACCTTATGTAGCTGTACATAAGTTTGGGAAAACAATTAGATGTGCAGGATACTGCAACTGCAACACTAAGATGGTTGTGTATCTGGCCACCTGTTCAACTTGTTCAGCATACTATGTAGGAAAAACCATTAGAAAGTTGAGGGAACGTATTGTTGAGCACATTAGAGATATAAAGAAAGAAAAAAACATGATTTCCCTCTACACACACAGTCAAAAATGCCAAAATTTTAAGAGATTCTTATTTTTTGCGGTAGACAGAATTACTCCTAATACCGATAAAGGAGGTGATTATAAGACTTTACTTGAGGCAAAAGAATGCCTATGGCAATTGAGACTAAATGCTAGTGCTACACCCGATATCAATGAACATATATCAATAGCGAGTATATTAAAATTTAAGTCTCATTTTATTTGATACCAATAAACATAAACATCTAACCGTTGTTTTATGTAATATATACACACTTTTTTATCAAGAAACATTTTTTAGGAAATTCATTTTGGTATCCAATATTATGTTTATTACTTACAGTATTTTAAAGCAACTTTTTGAAGGAAATTTTATAGAGGTTGTTATTTGTTTGTTTTTATTCAATTATCTATTTATACAGTTCTACATATATTGTCTTAGGTATTCATTAGTAAATAATTTATTGGATGTCATTTGAAAATGAGTTACAACACATGTATTATATTATATTTATGTATTTTCAGTATGTATATATACATATATATATATATATATATATATATATATATATATATATATATATATATATATATAAGCACAAACAACCACCACAGTCCAACAAGCGCAAATGAATCCACTCCGTAGGGTACGTTGCAAAACACTTTAATCTAAAGTACACAGCAAACAATGTAACGCACACAAGGACGTTTTCGTCTTCAACTTCATCAATACAACCAAAAGTAACTGTTGAATCTGTATATATATCAAACGCTCCCTCCAATTCAAAATTGAATGTCCAATGAAAATGTTTCATTAATCTGTGAACACGGTTCTAGGACGTAACATCGACAAGGAAAAGACCGACACCGACTTCACCGACGCGAAAACACCGACACAGAAATAATCGACACTACAAACCACGGACATTTCACAGGTAAGGGGTTTAAAATTCGCTAATCAAGCCTACCATGTTCAGGTAAGGGGTTTAAATTTAACACATGCATAACACTGCCACCTTACCTGAACATGGTAGGCTTGATTAGCGAATTTTAAACCCCTTACCTGTGAAATGTCCGTGGTTTGTAGTGTCGATTATTTCTGTGTCGGTGTTTTTGCGTCGGTGAAGTCAGTGTCGGTCTTTTCCTTGTCGATGTTACGTCCTAGAACCGTGAATACATGTAAGGTGACTGAGAGATTCCTATAATCTAAAATACATAGGTTAATGACTAATGCTCTTGAAATACAATAAGTAAAATTAAAATTTTTTCATATTACTAACTTTAAAATACCTAATAAATATGTAAGGTGATAAAATGAATCATAAAATTAATAGATAAACAAATATCAGCAATTCATCAGCGTAAGCATATAAATAATAACAAAATTAACATTGCGTATCAAAAAATTCATGTTATGTTATATGACATGTTTCTGGAAGTTTCTATAGATAAAGAAACTTATCATTATTTAACTGTTGAAAAACCTAAGATTCCATGCATTTTTGGTATCCTGAAAGTACACAAAGACAGCCTAGACCCACCTTTACGGCCTATTGTGTCGGCTGAAGGCTCTGTTATAGCACCACTAGCTAAATATGTTGATCAAAAGGTTAAGAACATTTTGGAAATCAGTACAAACATTTTAAAAGATTCTTGGTATTTTTTGAGAAGATTGGAGGTTAACTTGTATTCAGAAAATATAGCATTTGGAACCATGGATGTAGTAGATCTCTTTACAAGCATTCCACATGATACTGGAATGCTATGGTTTGAAGAAATGCTAATAGCCAGTAAAAAGTTAACTCATACTGATTTTAGAAACATTTTAATTTTTATGGAAACAATTTTAAAAAATAATTTTATATATTTTCAGGGTGAATATTTTAAGCAAGTAAAAAGAGTGGCGATGGGGGCTCACTGTGCCCCAATATATGCAAACATAGTAATGGCATATTGGGAAAAGAAATTCCTTTTAAATTCACCCTATTATAGTAATTGTGTTTTATACTGTAGATTTTTAGATGATTTATGTTTTCTTTGGAATGGAAACAGAAATGAATTTGATAGTTTTAAACAGTATTTGGATAATACCACCAACTTTTTGAGATTCACAGCAAATTTTAACCAGGAAGGACTCCATTATTTGGATGTGAATATTGGTAAGAATAATGGTAAGTTTACCTCACAGATACACAGAAAAGAAACCTTCTCCAATTCCTACTTGCATTTCTCCAGTTGCCAACCCTTTCATCAGAAGAAGGGGGTGGTTAAAGGACAAATGGTGCGTGCAAGTAGGATGACCTCAGATGACCTAGCATTTTTGGATGAGGTCGAATATTTGAGGGGTCTCTTTATTAATAGAGGGTACCGACATGAATTATTTGATTCTATTTTAGAAGAAGTAAAAGAAAAAAGAAAGGATAGGTTTGCACCAATATTGGGCAAAACTGATATTACAAATGAGGAAAAGATTGAGAATACCCCAACAGGGGAATACGATGCAGGATTAATAACTACCTATGATTGAAATTCAGGTATAAATAAAATAATTTTTTCAAGGTAATGGGACAATTTTTCCAGGATTTCTGACCTGGAGGGCATTTTTGATAATGAACTTACTTATACATACCGGAAAGAAAAGACAATTAAGAATATATTAGAAAAACGGTTTGGAACCAATGGTGGAAATAGGGTGAATGGAACTATGAAGAAAGGGCTGTTTAAATGTGGCAGGTGCAAATATTGCACTTATTTAATAGGGGGTGATCATATATTTTTGGAGGCCAGGAAAAGGAAACTCTTTTTGGATACCTTTGCAAATTGTGAAACAAAAGGTATTATTTACATTGCCACCTGTAAAAATGTGGGTCTTTTTACATAGGTAAAAGTGAGAGGAAACTAAGACAAAGAATCTACGAACACTTATATGACATTAGGGTCAAAAATGATAGGAATGCATTATACAAACACTCAGTGAAGTGTGGGTCTCAGAACTTTGAATTTTTTGTCTTAGAGGTTGTACCTATGAACCCAAGGGGTGGTATGTGGGAAACCCAGATTGAGTACAGGGAACTGTACTGGCAGGTGGTTTTAGATGCTGGGAGAATTCCTGGACTCAATGAAATGGTCTCCATAGCACCGGTACTAAAATTAAGGGCTGTCAAACTTTAGTTGGTGGTCATAAATACTAATATTTTTCTGTTTTCACACAGATTAAACCTTGGTGTAAGACATTTATGGTTTCCATACAAAATTTATTTCAATACTTTATCCATTTTACCAATTTTACCAATTTTAATCATTTATACACTATTTATACATTTTTTATACAATCATTCCAACTTTAGTATTTAAAAATGGGATTGGTTATTTAATGGTTTCCACTAGATGGTGCTATTTTGTTATTATTTATATGCTTACGCTGATGAATTGTTGATATTTGTTTATCTATTAATTTTATGATTCATTTTATCACCTTACATATTTATTAGGTATTTTAAAGTTAGTAATATGAAAGAATTTTAATTTTACTTATTGTATTTCAAGAGTATTAGTCATTAACCTATGTATTTTAGATTATAGGAATCTCTCAGTCACCTTACATGGATTCACAGATTAATGAAACATTTTCATTGGACATTAAATTTTGAATTGGAGGGAACGTTTGATATATATACAGATTCAACAGTTACTTTTGGTTGTATTGATGAAGTTGAAGACGAAAACGTCCTTGTGTGCGTTACATTGTTTGATGTGTACTTTAGATTAAAGTGTTTTGCAACGTACCCTACGGAGTGGATTCATTTGCGCTTGTTGGACTGTGGTGGTTGTTTGTGCTTATTGGTTTTGTACGCCACTTGCTTTCATTATTTTATATATATATATATATATATATATATATATATATATATATATATATATATATATATATATATATATTTCTACCCTTGATGTATTTTAATAAGTTCTTATGTCTCTATTTTTAGGGTATTTCACTTTAAAAGTTGTTGGGTTAGGCATTGTGGTCTAATTAATCTATATTACTAATTTATCAATTTAATTAATCTTTTGAATATGGAAGTTAGCTAAAGAAGTATTCAGTACTCTGATGATGCCCAGAATGTGTACGGGTGAAAGTGCTTAGTACTTTTTGTTTTATTTTATTGTATTTCATTTTATTTTGTCACCATTAAACCAGTTTCAGCGTTTGACACTGTGTGCCTTTTTAGTTTTCCTGGATTTTATAATGTTTTATTTGTATGTTCATATTACAATCTGTCAGTTCAGAGACAAAAGCACTTGTAAAGTTAAGTACATAATTCCTATTCTCTTTCAGTGGAGTGGGTACAGTGGTTAGGCATGGGGTTAGTACTGAAAGGGTTTGGTGCTACGATTACTAAAAGCAAAACACAGCTATTGCAAGAATCTCTCATAAAGACGAGAAGCAGTCACCCAAAGAAGTTAACTACTATTATATACCTAAAAATTTTAAAGTTTTGTGATCTATAGACTCATGGAATGTAAAGGGACTCCAAGACAAACAGAAAATTTTATGTATTTAGAATTGAAATCTAAGACAGACTTAACATTTATTCAAGAAACATACATGCTGCAAGATCAATGGGAAAAAGAAGCAAACAAAAAATGGGTAAAAACAACAGTAGCAGGTGGCAGAGAAACAAACAGTAAAGTTGTGGCAATTATAATAAATGAATCATTTAATGGACGCATAACCTGTAGTGAGTTTGATATTAAATGCAGATGGTGGTACTTTACAACTCTAAAACTGGGGTTGTTAAAATCAATATTGTTCTTAAGTATCTATAGTCCATTCAAAAATCACTTATTTATAATAGGAGGAGACCCAAAATCAGATAGAACGGGGAAAGCTAAGGTACATACCATCCAAGCATCTTTACCCTTAAGAGACCTGATTTCAGATTTTAACCTCTTTGACCCTCACTGTTTTAGAGATAAAAATGGGTATACAAATAAATATATATACCACTCACAGTGTTATAGGTCTTGGTCCTGAATTGATTTTTTCTTAATATCAGAATCCTTCATAAATGTGGAAGTAAGATATTCTGTAGAACCAAAAATTTTTTTCAGACCACTTGAAAATTAATATTAAGATCAACTGGTTGAAGTTGGTAAATTCTGACTTAAGAAGAATTGGTCTATGAATCCAAACTTACTTAAAAAAAGACATACAGCAAGGAATATTTGCACTCAACAAACATACCCTATGATATTCAGTGGGTGGCTAGTAAAGCTAGAATGGGGGGGGTGATTCAAAAAGCATCAGTCTACAAAAAAAAATCAAAGGAAAAGGAAAGAAAATTATTTAAAAGTATTAAAAAGGTAGAAAAGCAAATTCAAATCCAAAAGCAAAATAACCCAGATCTCAAATCAGCCCTGAATAATTTGCAAAAGGAAGTATACCATTTATATACACATCAGAATTCACTGGAGGAAATGAAGATGTTAGCGAGATATTTGGAATGGGCACAAACACCATTGAAAATGTTAACAAAGATAATAAACTCCACTCAAAAAATCCCAATAATCCCAGAAATATTCTATCTAAATAAGTCATATATTGGGACATCAAACATAATTGAAATATTTGAAAACATTTATACCCAAATATATGGCCCAAATGATTTATCAGCCTTACAACCAGAATGTGAAAAATTTCTGAATGACATTGCCTTTCCTAAAATCAGCGATGAACAATGGGAAGCACTGAAAGTGCCGTTTACAGCTCAATAATTATTGATGGCAATAAGCAACTTAAAGAACGAGAAATCTCTAGGCCCAGATGGTTTCATTTCTGATTTTTTTTTAATTATTTCATCAAACATTAACAGAAATCTTATGGGAAATTTAAAATTATGTAAGAGAACACCACATTACTGATTTATACTTGAATTCTAAAACAATTTTTATTTTAAAAAATGACTCAGATAGGAAAAATCCAGTAAATTACAGTCTTAAATTATAGAACAATAACTCTGATCAACCTAGATATTAAAATTTATGCATTGTTACTTGGTGGAAGATTGGAAAAGATGTTATCCTTTATAATATCACCAGAACAGTCAGGATTTATGATTAACAGACAACATGGGACAAGACCCTTACGCTTGATGCTGCAATTTATCTTACCAAGCAAATCAAAAATCTTATATATGCACTGGTACTTGAGGCGAATAAAGCCTTTGACAGCGTGAACTTATCATTTTTATTTAGAGTGTTATTCTGTTACAATATACCACTAGAATATGTTAAAATGATTCACTTACTATATAAAACCTCTTATACCACTCTAAGTATAAATAAGACAAATTCAAAATGGATACAAATTTGAACACTTTAAAAAAAAGAACCAACAGAATTACATCATTTAAAAACTCTTGGTTAATAGTAATAGAAACCATGGAGAAAATGGACAATATATCTAACTGAACTGATATGATTTACTTGAATTGCATTTTTCTTTCCAGATGATTAGACACCTTTGTAATTAGTTACAGTTTTTTTTGATTGTTTAATATTATTACTGTAATTATCTTCTATCATTAACTTCATGCAAGTTTTGTATTTGTTTCAGCATTTCCATACTGTTACATGCATGTTTTGTTACATTATTGTAACTTCATTTGAGAAAACAATAAAAAAATAAAAGGAAAAAAAATCAAAATTTTAAACGGAACCCAAGGATGCCCCCATATGCCCATACCTTAATTGATAACTAATATAAAATATCAATCTTCCCTGGAATACTCAAAATACTGGTCTCTCAGAACTGAAAACATTTCTATGAAACAAAACTTCAAGCTGTTAAAAATACTGTCAGACTTACACCTTTTAAGAAACTAATTTATACACAAATAATGATAAACAATAATGCTTTTTTAACCCCAGGCAAGTTAAACCACTACAAACCCGAGATCCCCTTGAACTGCCCATCCTGCTCAGCCCCAAATGATGATATGCTATATATTTTTTGGAGTTGTAATTGTTCATAGAAATTGTGGTATGCCCTTAGAGTGAGATTAGAAAAAATAGGTTATGACAAAACAACCATCTCCTGGAAATTTGCAATACTTAACATTAACACAAATACACCCCCAAAGCAAAAATTACACATTTTTGTCACACTGTTTGCCCTAGTCAAATTATATATAACACAAAACTGGTTAGATCATACTCAACTATCTTGGACTGGTTTTAAAAATATGGCAACTAAATATATCTTTTCATCTAAACTAATCACAACCAACCATGAAAAAAGCTATATTATCTAATTTATTGGAGTCTCCTTCTTAACCACATTCTTGAAGATTAGAACTGTTAATATTAAGGTTGAATAACTGCTCTTAATTAAATATTATATAGCTAAACATACACAATGTAATTGTGGTCTTGACAAATTCTGCCAAAATGAATCTGAAAATCAACAGTCATTGGTATCTCATAGCTACTAACTAAACTTTTTGTAGCACCTTATGTTAATAGTGTATATAGTTAGATGTTTTTTTCCAGCTTTTCATGTTTATATAGTCATTATGTTTTGATTCATGTCATTTGCTTAATGTGTAGTGTCAATTTGTGCAACTGTGGTGTTTTGTAATTCCCTGATCATAAGTGATGTTCAAGTTAAACTTTGTATTCTCATGATACTCTTGGACAACAGAGTTAAAATAAAAAAAAAAGTCTTATTGGAAAAAGAAAAAAAATTACCATAAAAAAAGAAAAAAAGAAAAAAGAAAAAAAGAAAATATCAGTTTGTGTAGTATCTGTTGTCTTGCACTTCTTTGACTTAATTGCACACTCATGGTCTCAAGTGCCTTTGGGCAATGAGTCAAAACAGCAGCACAAAGGCAAGAAGCAGAAAGTTTATATATCCCCCCTACAGGCAGCAGTGAATGCTATTATAGCCCACTCTATTTAAACTGTTTTGTGTAAAACATTAAAAAAAAGATATGAAATGACATGAAAAAAGAGTCTGTTCCTTTACAGATGAGACCAGTCTTTCTTCTAAGGAATGCACTCAGAATTAGGCATCTCTGTGTCTCTCTATACTCTCAGAACTGTGATACCGTTTTGCACACATGTTAAATGTCTAAAACAGCAGATTAAAGAGCTTGTACTTACTCACATCCGGAAAACTCTTTTTATCAAACACGTTTCTATTAACTTCAAGAAAGTGGTCATAGAAAGGTCAACTCCAGGACTTAAATTATACCTCCCAACTATCCAGATTTTTGCAGAATGTCCAGATTTTTGCATCATATTTTTGGTCTGTTCCTCATAAAATCTGATTTTGTGGCAAATTATTGAGGATTGAAATCCCTAAATAATGGTATACATTTGAGCTTCAGACTTCATACCCTTCAGAAAATGCATGCTAATACAAAACTTGTTTTTAAACAAAATTATAAGTTTATAAGAGAAATATTTTTAAAATGTTCCTATTTTTGGGCCTTTAGCCATCATTATTTTCAGCTTTGTCCAGATTTTTTGCATTTTCAAGTTGGTAGTTATGGGTTTGATATGTCCATGAAGTGCAGCTGACAGCTACTTTCCTTATCTGTGTTCCAAAAGTATTTATGGAAACATTTGATTAAAAAAAAACAAAAACAAAAAAAACAATTGAAAGTCTCTTCTAATTAGCTGTGAGAGCAAACTATATTTCACTACTGTTCTCCTGTTGATATATGCCCAGGATGAGAAGGCAAGGAATAGAGAGGTTTGGAGGAAGTTTGGAATAATGCTGGACTCATACTTGTCAACTGTCAAGAATTCTGTCTTCATATCCTTCATCATTATTCATGCCAATGCAAAACATGTTATTCTATCAACTTCCACATTTTATAAAGTTATTATTTAAAATCTGTAGGGTTGTGACTTTATACCCACATAATTTTTGACTGTACATAATTTGCGCACTAAGAGCTTGGGAGGTATGAATGGAACTTAGAATATGAATCATGGAGATTGCAGAATTATAAACATTCTGATTAGAGATTTGAAAAAAAATATTAAAAAATAAGGAGCAGAAGTCTAGGAATTTATAACTGGAAGGGGGAGGGAGAATTAAAGGTGATGAGGTAGTCAAGAGTGAGCATGGACTAGCATATTGGATTAGTTAGTGTGTGAAGGATTGCAGAGGCTTATAAGAGGTGCATAACAGAGGCAAGTAGAGGGAAGGGTTGTTATGTGTTTCATTATTAGTGAAAGAAAAAGTCTTGAATGGAGAATAAAAGTAGAAGCATGGATGCAATCTACTGGGTTTTATGAGCATATAATGTGAAAGGATCTGGATGAGTTAAAGCTACAGTAGATTAATTAAAATTACAAGTTTATAGCTACATAGAAAGAAAGTGGTAGGAAGAGACTTCAAATGTGTGTTTATGTAAGAAGCAAGTGGGGTCCAGTGGAAGATTTGTAGGGACGTCTACTGAACAGATGGGGAGACGGTCCAGCAAGGATTCTTATGCAAGGCAGGGCAGATGTTTGATGGTGGATGTGGAGGTGGGATGGGCAGCCTACATATGTGGATATTCTGTATGGATATGCAACAGACTTAGGATTATACAGTCAGAGACTGGAAGGGTTTTAGGGTTCTGCAATCATGAAGGAATGCTGGTGTTATTCATTTGTAGAGGTGTAGTGATGGAGAATGTGATTAAGGAAAGACAGAGTGGAACTTTTGTTTTACACAAACATTGCAAAGAATCAGGACCTGTAATATACAGTCTGAGGATGATCTTAGAATGGGTACAGCAGTCAGTCAGTCAGATGCTTGTTGGAAGCCAAAAGAGGAAGTAGGAAATATATGGAAACTAATAGTAACCCAGAAGCTATCACTAACAGTTTTAATGCTCACTTCATCCAAACAGTTGCCAAACTCAATAAAACCAAAAGCAATACTAATCCTCCTAGCTATCTGTATGCTAACATTTACAATAATACTTTCACTCTAAAACTAATTCCTTTATCCACAATCAAAACATTTCTACACAATTTAAAATCCACCATACTAACTGTAGATTACCTCCAAGTTGACTACCTTACAATACAAATGGATTAGCCTATCCAGTATCCATATTAATCAACAGATGCATTTAAGAAAATTATTTTCAAGTTATCTGGAAAAAAACATCTTACATTTTACACAAAGGAAGACACTCTGTAGAGGTATCAGACTACAGAACAATCTTAGTTAAACATGTTCACACTCTTCACGCTCAACAGCTCCAACACCTCAGACAAAACAGTATCCTCTCACTTTTCTAACATGGATAGAGACCAAATGAGAAGACAACATCTACCATCTTGGACTTTGTCACTACCATTAACCTTAATAGAAACTATGGCAAACTGGTTTCTTCACTCTTCTTGGATATGTCTACAGGTCTGTCACACTCCAGCCTCAAATGATTCAACATCTATTTATCCAGTAGACACCAAGATGTAAAGTGGTAATCAGTTCTAAATTCCTTTCTTCATGTCACTGTTGCACCTCAGGGAGTTCTCTTAAGACCTGTTTTACCTAATATCTTTGTACCTGACCTCCACAAAGCCTCCATGCATGCATCCCTCATTCAGTATGCAGATGACTCAGCTCTCATCTGTATAGCTGACAATCAATCTAAACTTCTAACCATTAACCAAAAATCCTTCTCTTCCACTGAAGCCTGGCTAGACAGCTACCAATGTATGCTAAATCTTAAAAATGACCTTTTTCTCTTTACCCCTAAAATCTGATTCAGACAGCAGTCTGGACTACAAAATCAATTCCTCAAACAATATACAAATTCAAAGGGTTGCACATACTTAGCTGCTAAGTGTTACTTTAAATGAAAATGGAAAATATGATCAGCATATACATAAAGTAAACAAAAAGGCACATCAAAAACTTGGCACATTATATCAAATAAAACAATGCCTCACTTAACCTGGCAGAAAAATGAGAGCACCTGGCTATCTACTACCAACATTACGTTATGCTTCCTCTGTACTTGCAAGTCTGCATGCCAGTTAGATCGCCAAGCAACAAAGCTACAGCAAATTTGCTTGGTTTGAGTCTGACCTACTTTATCGGGCCTACTGCCACACTGCTTTCATGAAACTTAATTGGGTAGAACTACCACATTACCTCAGTTAAGTCACAGCTAGTTGCAACCCACAACCTTGAGCATAAACCTAACAGATGCCCTAACCTAAAAAATATCCTCCAAACCTATCTACCTCAGCTCCCACCTCACCAAGAAGTTGACATTCAATGAACAGAGCCTTACTGTCTACTCACAAAGCCTGCAATTCTGCAGAGGAAGCCCTTTATTCCATTCACATCTCCAAACTATGGAACTTACTACTTTTATCACTTAGACTCAGTAACAGCCAGTCCACTTCCAATGGTCAACTAAAAGATAATCTCAAGGACTCCCGGGTATGCTTTTTGTCCTCATCATGCTAACTCACACATAAACAAAAAACACTTATTTCCAACATCTCTCTTAACCCCCTCCCAAGACATTTGGCCCTTAGTATTAACCAGTGAAGTAACTACTGCTAGATGATTAATTCTTGACACTGATGTGCAAAGCAAACAGTGTTCTGCCTATAACTTACTTAGTGCTCACTAGTCTACCCTCTAAGGATAGTTTCACCACAAACCAAGATGAATAAATAAAATACAACCAACCACAGATTCCAAACAAGAATAAAGCAAGTTTATTACTCTGACATCTCGGCTGAAAAAGCCTTCAAGGAGTAAAGAAGCATCTCAAAAGGGCATGCTTAAATACTTAAAATTGTATTTGACTTCAAATGTTGTATGTTTTTTTTTACATATTCTGTGGAGCTTTTCTCCCCGGGCCTCTACTGAAAATGGAAATATATCCAGCTAGACTAGCCCGGTCAACAAATGTAAAATAAAAATAAATAAAATAAATAAAATAACAATAAAACAATTAAGCAATTAGATAATTAAATTAACAGACTCCAGTTCAACTCTTCATTCAACCCATGTGGGTGTAAAGTATCAAACTTAAGAATGTATAATGCTTCTTTAAACAGAAGCAGTTTTTTAAGATTGCTCATATCATATAATGACACATTTATTTTTTCTAAAATAGTGCCTTGCAGCCCTTCATTATTACTATTGTGAAAGTGTTGAAAATGTGTTGCAATAGAACTTTCAAATTTCTGTTTAAAAATATCCCTTGCATGTTCCAGCAATCTGACTTTAAATGCCCTCTTTGTTTCACCAATATAAAATAAATTACAGGGGCATTTAAGAGCATACACTATACCTACAGTATCACAAGAAAAAGTATTCCAAGTTTGGAATTAAATATTATTAATACGAGAAAAACTTTGAACTATAAATTTACAAGCTTTACATTTATTACAACAAATGGTACCTATAGAATATAAACTATCTGGTACATTAATACATGGCAAACAGAATTTACCCTTAACTAAAAAATTATAAATACTTTTCCCCATCTATATGAAACCCCAAGATTGGCATTTAACCAGGAAGAGACATTTTTTAAAGAGCACAGGTATTTCCAATAATATTTTACCTGCTCTATCACTATGTTACTAAAACATACATAAGTTGTCACAAAATAGATCATATCATTGTCATTTCTATTTCCAGATTTAGATGGGAATACAGGATGTCTGCCATTAATATAATGTTTCATAATTGAGACATTACACAATTTATTCCAGCTTTTTTCCAATAAGCTATGACTGTAGCCTCTATTCCCAAACATTTTAACAGTTGTTCTTAATTCCCGTCTGAAATCTTTGATATTATTGCATAATCTAGAGATTCTAAGCATTTCACCAAATGGAAGTGATGCAATAGTATGGGGAGGATGGCAACTGTCACCTTGAACATACTGAGTGCCACAATCAAATTTTCTATTTACAGAGGTAGAAAATTCGGTGCCATATTTGATATTAACCACCACATCCAAGAAAGAGATACTCGTACCTAGTTTAAGACTATCAAATTTTAGGCCAAACCTATTATTATGCAACATTTCAACAAAATAAGATACATTTTCTGAACCACCTTCAGCTAAAAAGATTAAATCATCAATGTATCAGAAATACCTGATAACATGGTCACAGAAAAATTTGTTTCTATATATATATATTCACTCTCAAAAAGACCCATACATAAATTGGCATACATGGGGGCAAAGGCAGCCCCCATAGCTGTGCCTGTCTATACAGGTCATTATTAAATTCAAAAAAATTGTGAGTAAGACAAAAGTAAACCAATTCAACTATATATTCCGTTACTGGTGAACTATCCAAGAAAAATCTTAAAGCTTCCAAGCCAAAGTTGTGGCTGAGATTTGTATAAGGACTTTTAACATCAATAGTAAAAAAAAAATACATATTATCATGCCATTTGACATCACTTATTTTAGCCAAAAAGTCAAATACATCACATATATAAGATGGCAAAGCAAACACTGCAGGAGCTAAATAGCTATGTAAAAACGAGCCCAACTTGTGAGTAAAATATTCACAACCTGAAACTATAGGTCTCCCAGGTGGGTAAACTAAATTTTTATGTATTTTGGGGAGACAATAGAAATGGACCATTCTACTTCCATCTTGTTTAAACTTATTTTTGACATCAGCATCAGAAAAATATCCCAGCCTATTGCCTTTCTGTAATAAATCACTATATTCAACTAAAGCTTGTTGATATATCGATAAATCAATCTTATCATATGTTTCTTTATCCTCTAAATGCTTCATACACATGTCTAAATAATGAGCATAATGCATAATAACCAACTTATTACCCTTATCTGAGGGTTTAAAGACAATCTCCCTCATTTTACTTAACTTCTTAAGAGCTTCCCATTCCATAGCAATTAAGTTGTAACTAACAAGATGTTTATTCCTGTTAAAATCGGATATCGCATCTTCTATCCCAAAATTTAACATGTTAGAACAACGAGCAACTTCTTCATTCAGGAAAGGTGGTAAAAAATTACTAACTGCACAGACATTATGTGTGTCTAATTTACAATAGGCATTAGGCAAAATGTCAGAATCACAAGTATAAAAGCTTTCACACAAAGTATTCGTACTTTCATCATTATTAATTAAATCAGTTTCTAAGTGAGAGTCTTTAAAAAAATACTTCAGATGTAACTTCCTACTAAATTTAAATACATCACATTTAATGTCATAGTTTCTGGGAAGCACTGTAGGAATAAACTTTAAACCACGATTTAAAACCGCCATTTCACAGTCAGTAAAAACATGTCTAGATAGATTAATGACATAGATGTCTTGGGAGGGTAAAACATTATCTTTTACCTCTTTTGTATCCCCTCTGGGAATAAAAGTCCCTTTGAAAATGTCCCTGTTGTTCACAAGTCCGTTTGGTACCCTGCTTACCTCCCCTATAGATGTTGTTGACATTCCAAAAAGTTTGCTGAAAACGTTCCGTTTGTTGTGCAGGGGGTAAGACAGGGTATTCATCTTGAATATCCAACTCTTCTTCTCCTGATGTAAAATGACCATCTGAGAATGAGGAATTATACAAATGTGGGCCATCTCCCTGTCTTTGAAATCTTACATGCTGTTGAGCTTTCTTCCGATTGGCTCTGGAAAGAAATGCCTTCCCATTCTCGTAGTCATGGAGGTCTCGAATTAGTTTGCTTTTTTTCTTATCTACTAATTCTGTTTCATAGTTCTTAAGTTTGACATTAATATCATTTAAAAAAAGTATCACGAACATGTGCATATGTCCCTGTAGAGATAGTGTTGCAAACTTTTTTAATTTTGTCCTTCAACTCAAGTTGTTTTACCCTGTCTCGATCTAACAGGATATTCACCCATTCCAGCGTGCACCTATAGGCTGCTGCTACCCAGCGTTTATTTCACATCAGCAGCATTCTGTAAGTCAAAAGGCAGAGCTGGATCTTGAAAAACTCTCAGCCCTCTAGGTATAATGTCTAGATCTATGTATTTTTGCAGTCCCAACATATTGAAGAAAGTAGATGTCTCTTTCCAAATAAACTTTTCTAACTCATCAAAAAGAGACCTACTTTCTTCCGGCATAGTTGTCGGTAGTTTTCTTCCAACTGTATCAAACAGATTTTGGCAACGTTTGTTCCAATCCTGCTCCCATTTGTCCCATGTATTAGTAGCTGTGGAGCCATTCACAGTCCCATGGTTAACATGTAAATTACGGTCAGGAGCTGAATTAAGAAAATTATCCAAGGATAACTGGGAGCCATCACCAATAGTCCCTAGAAGTACATGAGGCAAGTTGAAGTGAGGATCTGTGGCCATAAAAACAAGATAGTTTCACCACAAACCAAGATGAATAAATAAAATATGACCGACCACAGATTCCAAACAAGAATAAAGCAGGTTTATTACTCTGACATCTTGGCTGAAAAAGCCTTCAAAGAGTAAAGAAGCATCTCAAAAGGGCATGCTTAAATACTTAAAATTATAACAATAAAACAATTAAGCAATAAAATAATTAAATTAACAGTCTTCAGTTCAACTCTTCATTCAACCCATGTGGGTGTAAAGTACCAAACTTAAGAATGTATAATGCTTCTTTAAACAGAAGCAGTTTTTTAAGATTGCTCATATCATATAATGACACATTTATTTTTTCTAAAATAGTGCCTTGCAGCCCTTCATTATTACTATTGTGAAAGTGTTGAAAATGTGTTGCAATAGAACTTTCAAATTTCTGGTTAAAAGTATCCCTTGCATGTTCCAGCAATCTGACTTTAAATGCCCTCTTTGTTTCACCAATATAAAATAAATGACAGGGGCATTTAAGAGCATGCACTACAACTACAGTATCACAAGAAAAAGTATTCCAAGTTTGGAATGAAATATTATTAATACTAGAAAAACTTTGAACTATAAATTTACAAGCCTTACATTTATTACAACAAATGGTATCTGTAGAATATAAACTATCTATTACTTGAGACTCACTTCCTTGGATCATATGAAAAGGGTAACAATAGTGTTCATTGAATATGCATCTGAAATGGTTTTAGGACCACTATTGAGCAGTATCCTCCATTTCCATGAATGATGCCTCAATGCAGATAAAGATAATTGAATTTAATTAATGGTTTGGCCACTGGTACCCTTCTAGGAGATCAGATATATAGTAGCCAAGGAGGAGAACTCTGACAGCTCCAGTTGCTTTGCTAGGAATGTGCTACATCCAGGGATTGGGGGTTGGTATAATGGGTACGGTGTTCACCTCACAAACACAAGGTACAGGGCTACATTCTCATCTTTGAAGTGAAATTGTCTAGGCATAATAGTCTAGAAAAGCAGCTATGCTAGTATTTACCTGTGATACTCCAGCTTTCTCTGCTTGGCTTTCACTTAATGGCAAAAAACTTTTTTTCCCCTCATAGTGCCTTTTTTAGGTAAGATCTCTCTCCTCAAATTAAAAAAAAAATTATCCTTGTTTCCCGTCTTTCCTGACCTAGAGTAGTCCAAATACATGCTTTGCTGTATTCTGGACTTTTGGAAAGTTCCTGTGTTGCCCATTTCCTTTCGTGGATAAAGGGAGGCTTCTTTGTTCACCAGTGGCAGTGGGAGCTTGGAGCAGCCTATCTATCCCTGGAGGAGTGTTCCCAGCCCAAGAATCTGGTAGTCTATTGGCAGTTTTGGGCCAATTTCTAGCTCTTTCAAGTCCCCCTGTATAAAACCCGCTTTAGCGTGGCTTTGCACAATTTTGCGCATAGCGTAGCATCGGGCAGCGCCGCTTAATTGGGTTTAAACCATTCTTGGCTCCACAAAGTCTGCTCTTCACTTTTCCCTTAGAACTGATCTAGTTCTCATAATAAACACCTTATTCCCACTCTAAAGCCTGGCACTTGCTCACTAAAGCAATTATATAAGTCAGCACTAAAAAATTAAAAGCACTACACCCTCACAAACTCCCCTTGAGTACTTTGTTCCCCATTGGCCCTTTTTTCAATTATAAAGGAATTCCCAGTACTATTCTAGCATGTCCAAAGGTCAGTTGTCAATCTCCTCTCTGGTCCAGCTGGTGAATCTGGGAATCTTGAGGCAATGTTACAACTGCCTCATGTACACAGACAACCTTCTCCTCCTCCAAACAAATTCCAACACATGTGAGAGATGCAACCATATAGCCAAACTGGAGGATAAGCTCTCTCAACTCAGTACTGGCGTAACCAGTCAGGAGGAGAAGGAAATCACACTCACTATAATTCCAGTCTCACATAGACCTACCACGACAGCAAACCAAACACATAAACACACAAAAACATACTCGGAGGCTATAAATAAAAATCTGTCTAAGCAGCAGAGACCTCCAAAGCAGACACCCAAGCAACCGCTACCCCAAAACAAAACACGTGCAACACATAGCTCACAAAGCCAGTGTGCCAACCAGTCACAGCCCTTAAGGCTAAACAACACACCTGATACACTTGTAATAGGTGACTCTATTGTCAGGCACACTGATGTCCCGCTCACCAGGCTGAACAAGGAGAAGGTCACGGTGAGCTGCCTGTCAGGCGCTAGGATCCGCCACATAACACAAGCACTCACGTCACTCCAAGGCAAGTACAAATATGACTCAGTCATTGTCGATGCTGGTGTGAATTACCTGAGACGTACCTCCCTGGACTACATGAAAAGAGACATAGAGGAGCTCTCTGAGCATATAGCCCAGGCCGGTATGACCCTGACCTTGAGTAGCATCTTACCCTCACCCAGAATGATGCCACAATATGAAGACAAGATGATCAATTTCAACAACTGGCTTAAGTATTAGTGTCATTCAAAGAGGATCCAATGCCTGTCTGCCTGGGATGACATGCTTGACAAGCCACGATGCTTCGCTAGGGATGGCTTGCACCTGTCACCCCTGGGCTTTCGGATATTGGCAAAGGCTCTTGCCACCCCCATAGTGCCTTTTTTAGGCAAGGCTCAAAATACAAACTCACTTCCATAGGTATCACAAGGGATAAGAAACTAAGAGTAATGCTGCTCAACGCCAGAAGTCTAAACCTCAATATGCACACACTCAAAACTCTCCTTATAATGGAGAACATTGATATCTGTGCAGTAACAGAAACCTGGTTCAAGGCTCCCAAGAGCACCCCAGCACTACCAGGTTATACCTCATACCAAGTTTTTCGGCCCCAAAACTTCGACCGAACCACAAAAGGAGGGGGAGTATCAATATTCGTCAAAGATACCCACACATCCAGGTTGGTGGTACAGCACGAAGCATCAGAGACTATCCATGTGCAACTAACAGTGGGTAAAACTGCCTTCCAGTTTATAGCCTGCTACAGACCACCGTCCCAAACCCAGGAACCCCAATCGGCCTTCCTGAGAACACTGGAAAATATGAAGGTCTCTCCAAACACCATTATATTGGGTGACTTCAACTACCCTAACATAGACTGGGAGCATTACTCTAGCTCCAACACCCTAGCCCAAAGGTTCCTAGAATTTATAAACTCAAATGCTATGGAACAACTTGTTGCCACTCCCACAAGAGGGGAAAACATACTGGACCTGATCATCACCAACATGGGGACTCTATGCTCCAGACCAGAAGTGTATCCCTCACTGGTAAGATCAGACCATAAACTAATCTCACTAGATATTCACATCCCGACCACAGCCGCTGCCCAGAAAACCACAGTGAAAAACTTCTCTAAAGCAAATTTCACATGCCTCAAAACCAAGGTGGAATCCTTCAAAGCCACTGGGCCTGTGGAAAATATGGCCCAGACCGCAGAATCCTTTATAAATGCATTCTATGAACACCAAGACCCAATCCTCCAAAGTTAGGCGTTCTGTCTGGTGGACCCCAGCCATAAACAAACTATACAATAGAAGGAGGAAGCTACTACATGATAGAGCAAAATCCCAAAAAGGGAAGGCATTTCTGATCAGTATTAGCAAAAAACTACGGGCACTCATAAAATCGTCTAAGGCCAGCTGCGAGAGAAAAATTGCACAGAACACTAAGGATAATCACAAGGCTTTCTTTAGTTATGTTAGGAACCTGGGTGGAAATTCCCAGATATGCTCAGAATTAGTCCAAAATGACAAAAAATACACCGAACCCACAGACATTCCCAACATCCTAGCTGACAGGCTCAGCGCAAACTTCTCCCCCCCTTCCCCACAAAAAGAGCAAATATCTATCCCAGCAGAGTGCTGCCCCCTGACATCTCAGATGCTCAGGTAAGAGCCGCCCTCTCCAAAGCAAAAAACACAGCATCAATGGGACCAGATGGTGTCCCGGGCTGTGTCCTACATGAACTCCAAGAAGAACTAAACCCAAACATAAAACTACTGTTCAATCTCAGCCTTACTACAGGATATGTACCCAAAGAGTGGCGTACAGCAACAGTGGTCCCTCTCCAGAAAAGTGGTGCCTCAACGGATCCTGGAAACTATCACCCCATAAGCTTGACTAGCTTGGTCTACAAAGCTATGGAAAGGATCATCATGGACCTCAAATAAAGATATTGGGGACCTACAGACACTGGATCCTACCCAGTTTAGCTTTGTTAAGGGCAGATCCTGCCTCTTAAACCTGGTCGATTTCATTGAAACAGTCACCAAGGCCATTGATGAGGGGAAGGTGGTCCACACAGCCTACCTGGATCTTGCAAAAGCCTTCGATACAATATCCCACTTGGGCATTATAGATAAGCTCACCAGCTTAAATATAAACCCCTATGTCACTAGATGGGTTGCAAACTGGCTCAAGGACAGAACCCACATGATTAGAATTGCTGGAGCCATGTCAGACTCCAAACCAGTTACAAGTGGTGTCCCACAAGGCTCAGTCCTGGGACCTCTCTTGTTCGGTATATATTTCTCAGAGGTACAGGCTAACACGGAAGGACTGTGGCTGACCAAGATCGCAGATGACTGCAAACTGGGTGCCATAATAGACTCTCCAGCCGACACAAGCATCCTACAAAAGGGCCTCATAGAAACAGACAACTGGTGCCAGAGCCATGGCCTCAAGCTAAACTCCAAAAAGTGTATAGTCATCCCCTTTGGCAAAAACAAAGTGCCCACAAATTACCACATAGGTGGTAATCCATTAAGTACTGAAGAAGTAATTAGGGACCTGGGGACCCAAGTTGATAGCAATCTCTCATTTGACAACCACGTGGCCAAAGTGGTTAGAAAAACATTTTATATAGCCCACCTAATCATGAATGGATTCACATCTAGATCAGGGGAGGTCATTGTGCCTCTTTACTCATCCCTCATCAGGCCCATAATTGAGTACAATGCCCCTTTCAGGATGTACCTTACCAGACACCTGCAGCAACTGGAAGGACCCCAAAAGTACCTCACCAAGAGGATCAAAGGGCTCAAACAGATGCCATATGCTGCCCGGTTAAAGAAACTCCAGCTCTACTCAGTGGCATACCGCCTGCTCAGAGGCGAACTGTGCCTGACGTATAAAGCCATTTCAAACCCGGAATTAATGGACATGCTGCACCTCAGAAAATCCAAATCCCATCAAGCTACGCACTTGAGAGACTTGAACCTCAGCACTGAAATAAATAGGACATGCTGGAGGGACAGATTCATAACCCAGAGGCTCCCTTCACTCTGGAATAAAATCCCAGTCCAGGTTAGGCAGAGTCCCTCATTGACTCTCTTCAAGAAGAATCTATATGAGTGGATGGGAGATAGTAGGTTTACCCCGGGTATCACTTCTGTGTCACTGTTAGACAGAGGCACAGTATACTAACCTTGAAAAAGGGCATAGCAAAATTCATTTAAAATGGGTGGCGAAAGCCAAACACACTCTGGCTAGGCTTATAAATGCCCTAGGGCAGATAGCCTAGTATGAACCTATGAACCTATGAACCTATAATCAAAATCATATAATGTTAGTGCCTCTCAATGCTAGAAGCCTTAAGAAAAAGCTGCACTCCTTACAGGCATTCCTAACCCTTGAAAATATCGTTGCTGAAACATGGTTTCAGAACAGTGAAATTATTCCCACAGTGCAGGATTGTAGTGCCCAGCACTCCCTCAGACACAGCAAGGAATTTGATGATGTAGCTGGAGGGAGCATGTCTGCTTTCTTAAAAAAATAATCTTCAGAATCTTAATGTAGGACAATGACAATGAACTGCTCCACATCCTTCTCATAATAAACAAAACTCAGTACCACATCATAGCCAACTGTAATACTCCCTCTATGACAGTGTCAGTCCTTGAGACATACTGAACCAAACTGGCATCCCTCACTATCAAACCCAACACTTTCTTATAGGGTGATATAAATTATCCCCCCAATAACTGCAAAACAATCAGAACTACAAACAAGTATGATCAACCATTCCTGGTCATTCTTTAGTTCCATCTTCATAAACAGACAAACTAGTGTAAATCCAAAGAATGGTCTCAAAAACAGAGGACCTGTTTTTTACCAGAATAGCACTCTGTGCTTAACATCCATAGCTACCAAATCAGTGGTCAAATTTTTAAGCATCAGACCTGAGTTACCTTGAATCCATTCTGTCTTTAGAGACTACTCTAAGACAAACTCCAGCTAATTGATGACCTGACTCAAACACCCTCCTCACATTAATGACCTCACATTCCATTCTGCCATATTCATTCATAAGTGCTACATGCACCTGCAAACTTGCATTGAGGTTTCAGTCACCATGAGTCACAAATACAGTGCCAAATTCAAGAACAGGCTAATTTATCAGTATGGATCATGCCTATGCCACCCCCCTTTGTCATCTGAGCAAGTCTTGAGTGCTCTGTCTCCACGACTAAGAACACTAACTCCATGGGGCCAGATCATGTGCAAGGCTGTCTTCATCTCAGTACCTAAAAGTATCTGACAGACCAGTTACTAAGTTGATTCAGTCTCACTTTCTCCCTGGATTTGTACCAGAGGTATGGAGAACTATTGCATTCATGTGCAAAGGAAGGAACAATACTTATCCAAATAACTATGATCTCATAAGGCTCACCAACCTTATCTGTAAGGCAATGAAGCAAAACCTTATGGAGCTTATTAACAAGGACATAATCTGTTTTCAAATCCTGGATGCAATCAGTTTGGATTTCTTAAAGCAGATCCTGCTTCCTAAACCTGGTGGACTTTCTTGTATAAGTTACTGAGGTATTAGACTCAGACAAGCTAGTCCACACTGCATAGCTAGACTTGGCCAAGGCCTTCAATACCATTGCATATTATGGTATTATTAATAAGCTAATTCTCTTAAAATTAAACCTCTATATCACCCACTAGATAGCAAACTGAATCGCTGATAGAACTTTGTCTATTATTATTGGAGACACACTCTCATAAAAAACAGTAGTTGCATGTGCTGACTGCCAGGGATCAGTTCTAGTACTACTCCTCTTTGGTATCTACAGCTCTGATGTCAACAAAAGTCTGTGGTTAATGAGGTTTGCTAATGATTGCAAAATTATAACTGTCATAAATTTCCCAACTGACTTCCAGATTCCTGAAGAGGCCCTAGCACATAGTGGTGCTTTGACTATGGGATTAAATTGCATATAATGCCGCACTGGATCCTTTTTCATGCCTGCATGCCCTTCTTCCTGTCACATGGGTAACACTCCATTAGAAAGGTGGCTCTATCACTGGAGACGGGCACTTTCACATTCTTTGACGGCAGTGTGTCAACTGTTGTTATGAAATCCCTTTATATGCGTCTATTTTACATAATCAAACTTTTAAAAGTTCGAACGTCATATGATCGAACTTTTAAAACGTTTGAAAATGTAATTAAAAAAATAATAAACTAAAGAAAAAAAACCTTCCTGAATGGCTGCACCCCCCACACCCCCTGCTCTTTAAATATATCAACTCTGAGATCGCACTACAGTGCAGAAAGGGAAATCTTCCCATTCTGCACTGAATGGAGATCTCCGTTGAAAGGTTTGAACTTTTAAAAGTTCGATCATATGGTGTCGACCATATGACGTTCGAACTTTTAAAAGTTCGGCAACGTGATATAGACTCTTTTATATAACTAGAGTAATTACAACAGGTATATCTTTTATACCTCATAAAGTCATCATTCCCCTCTACTCCTCTGTTATCAAGCCAATAATACAGTATGATGCCTCTGTTTTGTTCATACTTCTCTACACATATAACGCAGTTCATGATACTGCATCATTTCCTTACCAAGTCAGTTAAGAGCATGTTCTCTGTAAGCTACCATGACTGCCTTAAAGCCCATAAAGTCCACTAAGTCTGCTTCTGCACAAGAAAATGGTTTATGCATAGGTGACTCTAGTTAGGGATACATGTTCCACATTCACAAAAAAAAAAAAAAAAAAGGGTGACTGAAAGCTATTTGTCCATTGCCATGGCTAGTGATGTCATGAGGGCCCTAATACCAGACAAACATTATTGCAATCTTGTGGTTGAACTTGTGGGAGTAAATGACCTGAGATGCTACACCTAGAATGACATGAAGAGAGACATAATGAAACATACTATGAATTTGATGAGAGTAGGAAAAATACTAGTCTTGAGTAGCACTTGCTATCTCTAAGAATAATGCTTAGATACCAAAAGAGGATACTTGGCTTTAACAATCAGCTAAATATTTAGTATCTTACCGACATTTGTATGGGCTCTCTGTATCACTTCTCTCACCATTAGAGACCTGACTTCCCTGGACCTTCTATTTTACCCTAAGTCCAATATCTCCACCAATACTAGAACCAGGGATGTAAATCTTCATCACCATATAAACAAAACATGGTAATGGTACAGTTATATAACAATGCACCTCCCAAAATTCTGTGATGAACTTCCTATATGTGTTAAACAATGTTGGTCTCTATTTTCTTTTAAACATAAATTATATGACTGCATAGGTATTCACAAATTTTCTTTGGGATTGACTGGTATGGACTTTCTGGAGAAAGGAAGTGCAGTCTGAGGGAGGGTAGTGGCAAGGTATGACTGATCATAAGAGTCAGTGGTCCTGTCAATGACAGTGATGCAGTAGGTAGCACATGTGCATTTGGTGCCAACTGATCAAATGGGTGTGGCATCTATTCCTCCCCTGGTGCACAGTTTAATTTTTCATACTGATAGTGTAGTGTAACATAAAGGGGGTGTTGCACTCTGAAGTGTGCCATCCTTCAGATAAGAAATTAAACTGATTCCCCATCTGCCTGAGTTGTCGGTAGCACAGGTGGATGTAAAAGATCCCATGACACCAAACAAAAAGAGCAGGGGATGTTCCCTGATACTCTGGCCTAATTTCCTCTAGTACTATAAATACCACCTTGCATCTCCCCTAAAAAGATTTCACTAGCCTAGTGGGATTAACCCAGTCAACAAAGGATAAATAAAAATAAATAAAAAATTGGGTAAAATCATTGATTGCAAGGTAATCCTCATTGAACAAACTCTGTTGGCCACAATCAGCTGTTAGTAGAGATCAGAGAAGGCTTTAAAGTCAAAAGAGACTTTGCTGTAGACCCAGATGCTGACTTGAGTGAATACAAAGGATTTCAAGGAAGTGCTCAAGGATCAAACATCTTAGAGAAAAAAATAAATAGGTGGAGCTGAGGAAGAATGGCTGCATCCCAAAACAGAATGTCTGAAGAGTATAGAATAGATAAGGGGCTGGGCCAGGGATAGAAATAAGATCCATACGGAGAGAAAGTGGTGAAATGTATAAGTCCGTCAAGTTATCAAAAAAAAAAAATGATTAGCTGAAGAAGTGACAGATAGACCAGGATAAAAAGCAATACTTATTGGCTAAGAGAGATTAAGGCAGCAGTCACAATGGCAAAGTACTAGGCATCACAAAAAAATACCAGCTTCAGGAAAGTAAGTCAGCAGATAACACTCTGAAACTCTATCAGATTGCAGTGGAAGGAGAGATAAAGACACCATTCATAACAACACCAGCAACAACAACCTGCTCATCAGTCCAGATGACATCAAAGGGGAAGGAAGGAGTAATTCTATTAGTTCAATCAGCTTTTGAATGAAGAAAACCCCACAAAAGCTGTGCCATAGAAGCTGCACAGCCTGTAGTGAAAGTGGAAGAAAAGCCCACCCCTAGAAAAAGACTAATCTGCTATATGCAGTTAATGTGGCTATGTTTATCTAAGCTAGCAGACATCTGTAAATTGAGTGCTGTTATTTGATCTTCCACCGAGTCACCAGGCCCAGTGTAAATTTCCTATTCCCCATCCACTTGTCTAGGTTGTGCTTAAACTGGGTAATAAATGAACTCAGCTTCACATGGAAGGGAAGCCTATTTCCTAGGAGATGCAGTCCCTGGGACACACATCTTTCTTTCTTTCCAGCAAGATCTGTTTAAGTCACAGAGAAACTTCAGGTCTTTAAACCTAGTATTCCTTGTGCTTTTTGACTTATGAATATGTAGGATATACGTAAGCCATATCTGATCCAGCCCTGTTAGAAATGCTACATCTAAAGAAATCTCAATCCCTCTGCACCGCACACTCCAGAGACCTCAACTTCATTACCACAATCAACAGAACATGCTGGAGGGACAGGTTCATAACCCAGATACTGCCCATGCTATGGAATAGACTTCCCAAAAATGTCAAGCAGAGTACCTCACTGGTCCTCTTCAAGAGAAATCTTGATGAGTGGATGGGAAATAGAAAATTCACCCCGGGGATCACTCCAATGGCTCTACTTGACAGAGGCAATAGGAACTAAGGTTGGGTGGCATGATGCCAGGGTAATCCTATGGGCTAGGCTTGTAAAGGCTCCAGGGCCATTAGCCTAGTACACACCTATGAACCTATGAACCTATGTGTGGGGTTTGCAGATGACTTATAAGCCAGGCATGGATCACTCCTCAGCAATCTCTAGTACACTGACAGGAGGAAAAGGGCTTTAAGGTACTTCATAAGGCAGGTTTGCTACACATTGTATTCTTTTTGCAAGGTCGGTCTAGTTGCTGCATATGCCTGGTCAGGTGCCTATCAAAGAGAGTATTGTACTCTATGATCAGTCTATAAAGGGCAGGGTACAGTTGGATAATGACCTCTTTTGACCTAGATGCCATGCCCTTACTTATAGGTTGCACAGCATAAAAGGATTTCCTCACTGCTGCGGCCACATGGTAGTCAAAGGTAAGTCTACTGACTACGTGCGTACCTAGATCCCTGACCACTTTGTTGACTATTAGAGGTGTATTCTCAGCATGGTAATTAGCCAGGATGCTTGATTTCCCAAAAGGTACAATCATGCATGTGTTAGCATTATGTTTAGGATCATGGCTCTGGCACCATTTATTGGTCAGAGCTAGACCTTCTTGAAGAATGCTAGTATCTGTAGAGGAATTGATGATAACATCCAGCTTGCAATCATCTGCAAACTTAGTCAGCCATAAAACTTCAGCATTTGCTTCCACTTCAGAGAAATATATGTCAAAAAGGAGCAGGCCCAGTACCAAGGCCTGGATTACTCAGCTGGTGGCTGGCCTTTTGGAGAAGGTGCCCTCACCTATTTTGAACTACCAGGTCCTATCAGTGAGCCATTTGGCTATCCAGTGGGTGAGAAAAGGGTTTATACCTAAATAAATGAACTTGTCTATAATGCCTGAGTGGGGTATTGTAACAAAAGCCTTGGCCAGGTTGAGGCAAACTGTGTGCACAGTCTTACCTTCATAAATTGAAAACACAACAGGTTCCACTGAAATGTGAACTCAGATCACTAGATTTAGAGTCCAGAGTGATAACCATTACACCACTGAACCATGGAATTTCCTCTCCAGAATTTAGACCCCTCTCACAGAATAATCATGGTTTAACCAGATAAGGTAACAATTATGTTGCATGTAGCCTGAGGACAGCACAGTCTTGAGTGTAAGCTACTTGCACTAGTAAGAAAGAAAATGAAAATAATCATTCAAAGAGAGCATTAGGTTTGATGGGATTTGGTTGTAAATGTGTATTTGTTCATTCCAAAATGATCTTGTCATGCCTTTCCTTCCTTTCATGTAGGGCAAGCAGCCATATGTTATTTGAACAAACTCAGGTTTCCAAATGATATAGATGTTGAATTATCTTATTATGTTGATAATGCAGAAATTCAGTTGGACTCCCTTATCTCTTATTTCCTTCTACTCACATCTGTCATAGTATCTCCCAAGGGACTTGATGCATACTTAAATCTTCTACTGTGACCTTCTCATCAATATAATACAGCTCCATAAAATTTTGAAATACTGATGTTGCATTTTCTTATTTTCCAGAATTGACTCAAATAGTGCAATATGGCAGAAGTGGGTGGCCACGGTGGTGCAGCAGTTAGCGTTGCCACCTCACAGCAAGAGGTTCCCTGGTTTGATTCTCAGCTAGGGTGCCTTCTGTGCGGAGTCTGCATGTCCTCCCTGTGGTCGTGTGGGTTTGCTCCAGTTTCCTCCCACATCCCAAAGACATGCAGTAGATGGACTGGACACTCTAAATTGGCCCTAGGTGTGTACGTGTGTGCCTTCTGTGGAAGGTTGGGCGCCAGGCTGGCAACTTGACACCGTAAAACTCCACTGCCAATCATGAGCAAACAGATGATCCACTGTGGCAGCCCTTAACTGGTAAAAGCTGAAAGAAGAAGAAGTGCAAGATGGCAGAAGTGTTGTTGGACACTGATTCCTCCTCTTATATGGTTAGATTGTCTGACACAGATGATGTGATAGTCTTGGCAATGAGGGAAATTGATTCCAGTGGTAACAGCTTCAAATAACTATTAATTTGTTGGCTTTTACTACTTTGTAATATACATTTTAAAGTGAACTTTATTCCACATCATTAATCAGTGCTGTTTAAAATATCATAAGGCAGAGACTGGAAATCACATAATAGATCTATTCTTATGTGATGACAGCTGCTTATTCTATAGCAATAGTGCATTTCAATGCATGCATACAAGAAAAGACATTAAGATTATTCTAAAATAAATTGCTGCAGTTTCAAAACATGATTCAAATACATTATTCAATGTTTTGCTAAATGGGTCACTATATTGGTTGAAGTAATTTGCAGAAGGGATCAATGCAGAAATATATGTTATACAATGACTAACCATTAGCATTAAAAAGTAGCACACTGACTGGTCAGTGCAACCAGTGTGCCCAACTGTAAATCCGAGCATATACCAATGGAAAAAGGTCTGGTCGTGCAGACTTTCTTCGGTTTATATATGCCATAAAAAGTTCACTTTTCTTACACTTCAAAAAATAATAATAAACTTAGAAAACCAGAGACTTGAAACCAATGAGAGAGCCAGGACACACAAAAATAAAAGGATAATCAGGGATGTTATGCAAAACTAGAGAAACATACCTGATTATCCTTTTATGTTCTATTTTTTTATGTTCTGTCTCTCTCATATGTTAAAAGTCTCCTGGTATCTTTTTTAATTAAAAAATAAATAAATAAAGCAATGGAAATCTTCCTTTCTCTGTTTCCTATATACAGCACCCGTCACACAGCACTGATGTATTGCGTAAGAGTGGAAATGAAAGTCCCATACGCATGCACAGTACATCAAAAAACACCAGTATATCCGAGGAAAGTGGATGAACATTATTTAAGTAATTTTTTCTTAAATAATGTCATTGTATAATAGCAATAACTGACTCTGTGGTGCGATATATTAAAGATTTACCCACGTTGTCTTTGTTTAATTACTTGAGCTTCACCCTCTTGATTAAAACACACGTGATTAAGCCATACCAACAATGGGTAAATCTTCAATATACTACATCCATGTCATCAGTTATTGCAATACTGTACATCTATTCCATTATGGCTGGCAAGTGACAGTTGCACTACATATTGCTGATATCACTGCAGCACTGTCCAAAGAGAAACATCAATTTAAACAGTGGAGATAATGCCCTGTGTACATAGCAAAGCATTTAAAAAATAAATAAATAATTATATATATATATATATATATATATATATATGTATATATATATTTATATATATGTGTGTGTGTGGGTGTGTGTGTGTGTGTATATCTATCTATCTATATATAGGGGTCCCCTACTATTTACCGAAACGCCGATTCGCCGACAAAGAAATCACCGACACCAAACGACCGACAACGCAGTTGACCGACACGCTGGAATCCCGACAGCCGGAAGACCGACAAGGGGAATGTGTAAGCGCGACCTGGTAAGTATGCGATAGTGAGGGATTTAGGAGTAGGGAGCGGACAGGTAAGTGTGCAATAGTGAGGGATGTAGGGTTAGGGTGTGTGATAGGTGAGTGTGCGGTAGTGTCGGAGCTTGGGGTTAGGGGTGGGTAAGTGAGTTAGGGTTAGGGTGCAGGTAGGGAGAGTGTGCGGTGGTGTCGGAGCTTGGGGTTAGGGGTGGGTAAGTGAGTTAGGGTTAGGGTGCAGGTAGGGAGAGTGTGCGGTGGTGTCGGAGCTTGGGGTTAGGGGTGGGTAAGTGAGTTAGGGTTAGGGTGCAGGTAGGGAGAGTGTGCGGTGGTGTCAGAGCTTGGGGTTAGGGGTGGGTAAGTGAGTTAGGGTTAGGGTGCAGGTAGGGAGAGTGTGCGGTAGTGTCGGACCTTAGGGTTAGGGTTTGGGTTAGGGCTAGTGGATATGTCCTGTAGTGTACTGTGTCGTTTACGTGTAGTGTGTCGGTGTTATGGTGTTCGGTGTTTTGCGTTGTCGGTCAACTGCGTTGTCGGTCGTTTGGTGTCGGTGATTTCTTTGTCGGCGAATCGGCGTTTCGGTAAATAGTAGGGGACCCATATATAGATATAGATAGATATATATATATATATATATAAGACATATTAAGGAACTTTGTAAGAAGTGACAATTGATGTCAGGATGTCAGATGCCTTCAGCATTTTCCTGTTTTAGCAAATACAAATGGTTGCATAAAATGGTAGAAATTGAAATCAAGAAAAACATAATGTAGGCATACTGAATATATGAAATTGAAAGCCATATGTTGCCATAACTGAAAGTACTTATCCCCACATACAAGAAAGGAATAGCATTTCAAATCTTTTTGACAAAACTGCTTCACCTTGGTAAATAACACAAATGAAACAAGTCACAGTAAAAACATCTGTGAAATTAAAACTGAGGAAGTCAATTCCCTTGCTATGCCTTTACTTCAGATTTTCCCTCCTGTTGTCATTAACCACAAATAAAAATTATATTCTGTTAAATGATCATGAGAATTGTTATAATAATGTAGTGAATTCTGAGGAAGATTTATATGGAAAAATGTTATTATTAAAGTAAATATTTAAGTGATATATACAGCAACCATATACAAATATGATGCTGAACAATTTTTACTATTAGAAAATATAAAAATTACTTTTGTGCAAACAAAATAAAAAGGCAGTGCTTAAACAGTGATGCAAGCATTTACAGATCAGTGTCAGAAGGTAGCCATGAGCATTCAGAAAGGGCTCACTGATACAGGCAGCAAATCTTCATGATTATGCTTATCATTTAATTTATACAAAGTATTCCACACTTCTAAAATATTTCTTTCTCATATTTTTGTAGTGGTCATATCTCCTCATAACACATCTCTACTTATTCATAAGGATAGTCATTACATTAATTTAAATGCATAAAATCATTTGGATAAGCATGATTAGATTTGTGAGAATTAGCTTTTCTTTTGCAAATCTTAACTATTTTGTTAATCGAAAATGCTGCTTTGCAAAGCTAACATCCTTTAATGATAATCATATTCTGCTCTGTTTCAGCCACAGTGTAATTCCAAGTATCAGAATCCTCACATATCTCGCACTGCAGGTTCCTGCTATTAGTTATAGGTGTTACTGCTAGTGAAACTTTAAATTCATCAAGTTGCATTCAAGTATCATAAGTTAATATATGGCAAATACGGTTTTTAAATGATTTATAGCTGATATGTCACGGTATCTAATACTTTCACCGGTATAACCTGGGAGATGAGACCTAATGCACTTGCATATGACTTTCCTATGAACCTATGAAGAAAAACAAGGGTAATTATGCATTTTATTTATTTATTTACTCGTTTATCTATCTATCTATCTATCTATCTATCTATCTATCTATTTATTTTTGTTGCATGAAGGTAACATTTATTACCATGAATAATTATCCTTTCTTTGGGTGATGCAGATCTTGAGCCCTCATAAAACAACCAGAAAAAGTGCAGAGAGTATTCTTTGTAGTCTTCTAATTTTCCACACAATTTACATATAGGAATTGCCACAACTTCTACTGCTAGAGGTGAGAATTTGTTAACTTGCAGTTAAATGCTTGTACCGACTCACACTACATAGCTGATGAAGGAAACGGAATCTCAGAGGAAAGTAGCACTTGAGTTCATATTAATGTATTTTTCTTACTATTTTGCTATGGTCACTCCATCCAAGCTTTTTTAATAAAACAAAGTGTACATTTAATTGCGCATTTTAATTACAAAATATACTATTACAAAAATACATTGCCTCACTTCCTAATTTATGCTATCCTTTGCTAAGTCTGTAATCTTTGCGTGTTTTCTGACTATTTATGTTATCTTACACAAATATACCCATCCGCATTAGTACAAATAATTTACATAAGCACATTTAATTTTCATTGTTTTTTTGACTGAGAATTTTGAAAGTCAAGGAGAGGAATGTCATGCATATGACAAGAGCAACTATATAATAATTTTTTGCATGAGATGATAACATATTTCAAGTTTTTCAACAAATCTGGCTTAACCTTCCACCCTATAGTCTTACATATTGTTAAATCTATATATGGCTGAATGTATTTCTTTAGATGTTAATTTATTAAAGTGTTCAAGTAATAGGCACTGAATAAGACAATATAATACTAAGAAATCATCTGGAAAGACAAATTGCAATAAATATTGAGCAAAACAGATTTTATATGAATAACCACCTTTCAAGTAACTGACATTCCATTGAGTGTGTCTATAACAGATAAAATCCGGGGAGGATGCAATTCAAAACAATGACAATCTCAAAAACATAACGCACTCAAAATACTTTTATTGTAGGGGGAAGCCAAACTGCAGCCATGATGGCAGGACAAGCCAAACACCCCTTGCACTAAGTTAGAGAAAGGGGAGAATGTAAAATAAACATATACAGACTCATCTGCTCTGTCTTCAATGAGTCTAAGATATAACTCAGTCTATGACATAACCAGACAATGACATTTTAGGTACCAAAGACACACCCAGCAACCTTCTAGTTATGATGTTCTGAGTATAGCTTAACTGTAGGTTGACAGACAGCAGGTTTCAATTATAAAACTGATGAACGTCATACACTGACAGACTGAAATCACTGTCTTTATACTCTATGTCTTACAGACTACTCAGAGGCAACATTTGCCTTGCATATTAAGCAATCTCAGATCCTGCTCTTAAGGAAATGCAGCACATTGGATGGGAAACCACAAATTCATCCTGGGAGTTTCACCTGTGTCCCTCTTGGACAGGGGCAGGAGCTGTTGACTTAGTTATGCTTAATAACTTGATATTCTTGGGAACAGGGGTTGTACTTAGCTGGGCTTGCAAGGGACCTTAGGCCATACGACTAGTAACCTCCTATGATCTTATAATAAAACAAGTATAAGTGATTATAACAAATGTTGGGTTTGGATATTATCCTGTCCTGAAGTCGCTGTTGTGCAGGGTTACAGGAAAGGAGGGGGGAACGGGGTGCCAACCCTTGCTGCTAACTTCTAGGAGGCCATGAACAAACCTTACACAAAGGTTTGACAAGAAGTGAAGAGATCAGAATCATTTATGTATGGTTTGAAACATATCTTAAGTAACCTATTTTATAATATAGCTTACAAGGCAATTAATGAGTTGTATACAATATCATTGTTTACAATAGATTGGGGGGTTGGGGAAATTCCAAATAAAGATCTTGCCCATGGCTCCATTTTTTTTTTTTTTTTTTTTTTGCTGTAGCTGTATTTATTGACATCTGAAATTGGGCCTCTTGTCTTTTCTGCACATATAATGGAAAGTAGTGGATCTCATAAGGAAGGCATAATGAAAGGAAAAAGAATGTTACCCAGAGGGTTCTGATTTATGACAATGATCAGCAGCCCTTCATCTAATTACCTGATGAAACTGAAGGAGACAAAGCTATTTTATGTGAATCTAACCCAGACCATACAGGGTACAAACTAAGACTTTATTATGGCTCTTGCCATGACAAGAAGAAACTACAGATCCTGTACTGTAGATGTCGTACACATCTAGATGTGGCTCTGTCACTATAATTGGTATCCTACAGGCTGCTAAGAGATGACCTTTGTCTGGCTTAGAAGGCATCCTCAGACCCATTGCTGATGGTTTGAAAGGACAGGTATATTTCACAGAGGATACTGCTGCTATGGAACAGACTCCCCATCCACATGAAACAGAGTCCATCCCTGTCCATTTTGAAGTGCAACTTAGATCTATAGATGGGAAAAAGAACATGTACCACATGACTGCCCCTTGTACTGCTAATGGACAGATGCAGCTCCTAAATGCTTTAATCCATGCATGAGTCTCCTTAAATTAGCTATGGTATGATCCCAGTTATTCTCATTAAATGTAATATATAATAATCGACCATGGATGAGTAAGACAAATCTGTAGACCAATGTGTCTGACAAATGTCACAGAGGCTAAGGTTATAAACTACAGCTCCTGAGATGCAGAAATTGCTCCTAGGTTGTCCCTGAAAAGGGACTGTGTGACTAGTGAGCCTACCTTGTTAACAAATAGGATTATTATTATTACGTGATAGGTTATTTCAAGTACAAAAAGATAAATTGGCTAGGCTTAAAATGGCCTGCAAGGGCAGCAAGCCTAGTACTTACCTATGAACCTATGTAATGTCATAGGCAGTGAAATTCTGCACTCAGTGGTGGTTGGCAAGTCAACATCCAAAGCAATAAGTAAAACACATTACAATGACCAAGAATGGGGGTACTAGGCTTAAACCCCCTATGACAAGGTCCATAGATGGTAATACGTACTATATCGCAGAAATGTTTTAGAATGCAATAGGACTACTTCTGTACTTTAAATGTCAGGGATAATCAGATAATCATCTTCCACATTATGCAAACCTATCCAGTCTAGTCTTTCCCCATCATAAACTAGAAGATGTAAAAGCAATGGGGCTGATAAAAGGATACACAAAGGAATGCAATGTCATTTCCTCAATCTTATAAGTTGAATTTTTAATGAGCTAAATCCTTCAAGAATGGTTAGACTCCGGGCAGTCATCAGAAATAGCTAAATGAAACTTCATAGCAAAGATGGTATGTGCCCCAACATCATTAACTTGACAAAGGTACTGAAAGCCTGTCCTTTAAATGACATATCTTAATGGAGTCAAGTACATATGAATAAACAAGGATCAAGGATAGAGCCACATTGTGCCATGTTCTGAGGTGTTTTATTATTATGTGAAATAACCAACTAAATTAATTTCTTAGACTGACCTGATATAAAACCAGCAAGGCACTCGAGCAGTGCAGAAGTAGTAGATTAACTTCATAGTGATCTGATAAAGGCAGCATAAGCCAGGGTGTGACATGTGAATGATCCATCTAGGAGGTCCAAGATTTCATGGCTATTTTCATCCTTTGTCATCAATAGGTTATTTGTCATTCTAAGAAGGCAGAATGCAGACTCACTGATGTTTGTAGCTCTAAAACCAGACTGCTTTTGACCTATAAGACCATGAAAAGTAAGACAAAAATGCAGCTTTTAAGAAATAATTTTTTTCAATAACTTTAATAATAAAAAGAATCACTAAATATATCATTGTAATTTGTTAAATTATAAGAATACATTGGAATGAGTAGCAATACCCCTGTATAACAAGAGGGAAAGCCATATTTCTAAATGAGCACAAAGATTAGTAAATCACAGAACCCAAAGACTCTAGATAACACTGAACTAGCCTGATGGGGCCAGGGGCCAGAATAAAGATGGTAGACTGTGATGCTGTAACTACCAGTGTCCTCTTCAAAAATGGCATAAAAATGTGTGTCAACAAATGTTTAGGTGGTTAACTACCAACAGATTGTTATAATTGCACAATGAAAGACAATAAGGGAAGAGAACCTCGTATCATTAGCTTTATCTGCAGTCAAAAATTAATAAAAAAATCAATAATAAAATTAATAAAGATGAAAAATATAGCCTTAGAGTGTTTGCATGTTAAGACAGGCTGGGCTGACATAAGACCAAACTAGAATATTATTATTGCCTTTATATAATAAACTTTTAAATGTTAAACCACACAATATCTATGCCCATAGCTGAGTGGGATCTCCTCCATGTTCATCCCAGACACCATTGAAGCCTGTACAACACCTGAAGCTCATGGTCAAGCCATTGTGCAGGTGCCATAACAGGGAAATGATGTACATTCTCTGGGCAGCCGGATCAATAATTGAATGAAGGACTATTGGATCTTTCAATTGTTCCATTATGTGTGTATTGTCTTCACTGCTTAAAAATTTACAGTACTTTGGAGCAATCACATATACATTGTATTTGTTATCTTACCTTTTAATTATAATCTTGAATACTGTTTTTTTTTTTGCAACTTAACACATTTCTAGAATCTCTAAGGAAGATTTATTTTTCTGTTCTGGTTGTAGGAGATCACAATTATGCATTTGAGAGACTGAAATTTCTTATCTTCAGCAGCCACTTTTGTCTGCCCCGGGCACAGATCTTGTCTACTAATTGACTATTTTCTTTCAGTGATGTGTTGAGGGGAGAAGATGGTATCCATCTGCCAGGTGCATCTACACTTATAAATCAGCCTGACAGCTGTTGCGTTTACCTTTTTCACCAGACTTTCTCTTCTCCCTTATCCCACACTTACTCCAAATTCTCTCTCATATAAACAGACATCCATATCTCTTTCCCTTTGAATCCTGAGGATAAGATAGCCTGGAAATGCCATAGATCAATCTATTTTCTTCTGTTACCCATCTATGCTGTCCACATTTTTGGTTTCCAGGATTGCATGCAATTTTCCCATCTTTTTCTCTTGAATCCTTGCATTGAATAACACCATCTTTCACACACAAATACTCATACTCTTCCTTTTCTTTCTTCCTGTATTTCCAATAGTCCTTCATTCATGTCCTTTTCCATTTTGCTACCTATTTGACCATTATCCTCCAACTAGTCCTCCTTTAAATGCTTTCTTCTTCTTCTTCTTTTTCTCTCTCTCTCCACCAAAGTTTGAAATCACTGTGTTATATGCATGACTGTTCAACTTTTCTTTCAGAAAGGCTACTTCTCTGTTACTGCGGTGGAGGCTTTTGTCACGTATGAGCACAGTAAGTACACATCTGCACCAGCTGAGCATATACACCTACTCATTTTCCCCTGCTCACTTATGGAACCATACAGTCTAATTTCAGGTTCTATTTTTCCTTAGCATGCTGCCTGCAGGTGCAGTGAGGACCTCTGAGAAAGTCACTGTCCACACAAGCTTCTTACATCCCTTGGACACCCCCTTTTATTCTTATTACTACTTGACAAGTCATTAGATATGACATGGACCATAAAATGGACCCTGATTTAACTTTTTCCACTACTTTTCTTAGTTGCTACATTATCATGTCGAGTACTAGTCGCAAAACAATCTTAGCTGTTGTCAGGCCTGCCTTGATCTCCAACTGAAAGACTTCTATCTCCTTGCTGATGGGATTACTGACTGACTGTATGATGATATGGGCAAGTGTCAGCATAGCCAGCTGGAGTTTTGTAAAGAATGATATGCCCTTTGAATATCAAACTGATTTATACAAGATGCTTGTGTTACAAATGTATTAGAACTGTATACTATTTGTATATCAAATTGATTTCTACAGATGCTTGTGCTGAAAATGTATTTGTGAGGTTTGCTTATATTGAAATGTATCAACAGTGTAACCTGCTGAAATGAAAAGAAATGTACAGGTACTACTGTAAGTGAATTAAATGTATGCATTTTACTAGAGGATACTGGGACAGCAATGGTTAACTGGCTAGCTTGCTTTAAGAAAAATAAGAGAAATGTAAATGAGCTGTTAAACCATTAAAATGGCATGCCACCATGCTGAATAGGATGGGGGATGCTGGGTCTGGGAAAAAGCCTTTGTTCATTATCTCAGTAAAAAGAGGGGAAGCCCCAGGCACTGCCATAAACATTTAGATGTGTATTGTAGCTGTCTATGCTAAATTTTTGTCTCAGCTTCAAAGGGGAATACTAGGAGAAACTAGAGTCAGGTTACCAGCTGAGGTCATTCTTCCAGCCCTTTTGCAAATTATATTTTAGATATTACAAAGAGAAATCTCAGAGTATTGAATATTCTGTTTTAAGGAACATGACTAGAAAGACCCTCACCCACAGCATCTTGTCTTGCGGTAATAAGTAACTTAACTAGGGAACAGTAATTATTTTAGATTAGTCAAGAATATAGTGAAGCTTAGTTTGGATATTGTTTTTCTTTATTTGGCGGAGTCTGTCTATCAATGTTCTTTTCAATATTTCCTATGATCTGATCTTTGTGGTTTACTGTGAATATATAAGTATTTTCATACTCTTATATTATTTATTATTAAATATATTTAAACTTTTATTGTGGTGGGCCCTTGTAGAAAGTACTTAACCTTTGAGAGTGCTTATATTTATCTAGTGACACTATGTGGTCCACTCCAGAAAGCCTAGCCATCTTGATCAACCTCTACCATTTGTATTAGTGTTAATATTACAGTCTAATTGGATATCCCTTGTTAAGGGCCTTAGAGTAGCTGATTATGGAGTATCTGGTGGTGGTGATAACTACCTTACACTCTGGGCAGAAGGGGACCCATCAGGTAAATCTGTGCCGGTCTTCCAAGTGTGTGTGTGTGTGTGTGTGTGTGTGTGTGTGTGTGTGTGTGTGTGTGTGTGTATGTGTGTGTGTGTATGTGTGTATGTGTGTGTGTGTTTGTCTGTGTGTGAAGAATCAAATATCATACTGTCTGCATGTCAGCAAAGCATGGAGTTTACAGAGAGGGTGTTGGAGAACTTGGCTTGGACACTAGGCTGAGGACCCAACCGTACAGCTGTACCATTGGGGGAGTCTTATTGGGGTCCTGGAGGGAGACAGATACAGAGAAATCCAGATCTCAGGCTGAGTGTGTTCCCTGTGTGCTCTTAAGGGAAACTGTAATTGAGGCAGAGAGGTATGCATCTGGAAATACTGAGTGTATCCATTTGTATTCCAAGTGCATGCCCCTCTCAAGTGTCAGTGGTGAGGATTCAGGCTCCTTGATTACTGGCCCAGCATGGGGATGTCACATATTGGTGGCCATCACATATTGGTATCAGTGGTGGGCATCACATATTTGTTGGCAGTGGAGGGATCATCACATATTGTTGAACAGTGGTGTAGGTATTAATTTAACTTCTGTAGCCTGTAAGCAGTGGTCACTAAAGAAAGGGTTTGTACTCTCAAGCATCCACAAAGTAGGCATTCAGCATTTCAAATCACAGTAGTTTTATTTATTTACTTTTTGTTAGCTCAGTTAGTCTGGGAGAGCAGGCAAGAATGTCAGCAGAGGATTATGGCAAGCTGACAAGGAACCAGTTAGCTGAGATGTGCCAAGCCAAAGGACTGATGTGCACTAACTTGACTAAAGGGGAAATTATTGCAGCCTTAATCACACTTGCAGCACAGACCAGCAGCCAGGAAGATAAACGGTCTGTTGATGGGGACTTGCAGCTCTTAGAAACAGGACAGTTCAACTTTTCCTCCGAGGACTTAAAAACCTGTCTGGAGTTAGACTTGAACTGGAGGCCCAACAGTTGGAATTTGAATCAGCAGAGTGAATGCAGCATTTGGAAGCTGAAGAAAAAGAAATACTGAGACATCTGAAAGCCAAAGAAACCGAGACACAGAGTCAACATGAAAAGGAAATACTGACTCTTTGCCAGGGTCATGGAAGTAATGGGGAAGGAAGTAGCTGAATCCCAGAATCAATAAAGGTCAGTAAACTTCTTCCTCAGTACCAAGAAGATGATAATTTTGATAGCTCTATTTGTTTACATATTTGAAAGAGTATGCAAATAGTATAATGTTGACCAAGGGCTCTGGATATGGTTCCTGACCTTCTTACTCCAAGGTAAAGCTGTAACTGTTGTTTCTAAATTGTCTGATACGTATTGCTTAAACTATGCTACAGTTAAAAGATGTATATTGGGATGTTTTAAGTTAACACCTGAAGCTTACAAAAAATAGTTTTGTGAACCTAGATATGAGGCAGGTGAAAGTATATGTGATTATATTGCTAAACTAAGCACTTATTTTCATAGGTGGGTGAGTGTGTGTCAGGTCATCACTTTTCAAGGGCTGACAGACCTTTTGGTGAGGGAACAAGCCCTTAGCACTTTGCTGGAGAATATGAGAATCTGGTTGGCTGACAGGGAATGCAACTCTGCAGATGAACTGTGGAAAAAGGGATCTATAACTAGCAAGCAGGGTATCACTGCACAGGAAAGGGATGCCCACTGCTGCACATTGATATAAGGGAACCCATTATGGGCAACCAAAACCATCCCAACAGAGTCTGTCAGTAGCAGGGGAAGCCACTAGTTCAGGTACATGGCCAGAATCAAGGATTAAATGTTTTAAATGTAGCCAGTGGGGCCATGTAGCATATAGATGTCCACAGAGGTAAAGTATAGAACAAACAATGGGGGAGCCAGTAAGTGGGAATAACAGAATTCCAGTGGTAAGTTGTTTGGATACAACAGGGGTAATAAACTACCAGCAGAGTTTATATCCAGTCTTAGTGGATGGAAAACAGGCCACTGCTAACACAGACACATCCTCTGATACAACCATTGTGAAGCCTGCAGTGGTTAAACAGAAGCAGTACTTGCTTCAGCACTCCACTCCAGTCAGAGCTTTAGGAGGATCCCATTCCAAATACCTTTGGCCATGGCTCACCTTGACTGGGAGAGTGGAAAAGGAAGCAAGCAGATGTCTTGTAGGGAATCATTTTGATAATGCACTACCTTGTGTGCATGCAGTGACATGCAGCTAGGCTTGGAGACAGGCATGTGGGTCTAGTAGTCTATGGGACACCCAGACAGACCACACACTTAAAGCCAGGACTGGTGATGTGGCTGCTTCAGGGATGGAGCTACCCTGTAGTAATGAGACAGAAGTTGAGCCACAGCTGCTGGTGAATACTGATTTTCCCTTGGACAGAGTGACTGCAAGGGCAGAGGTGAGTAATAGTGCTCAGGCTGACAGTGAGGCACTTCTGTCAGAGGATACCAGGCTTCCTGTGGAAGGGAAGCTGAGAAGAGTTAAAAAGAGAGAGGTGAGACAGGCACAGATCTCAGACCCTACATTATAAGGCTTGAGAGAGGTAGCTAGGGAGACACCTGATTCTCAAGGAAAAGGGGATTCTGTATACTGGAACAAAGGTTTACTATGAAGAGAGTTAACAACTGAGGGAGGGCTAGAAGGTGAGGTAATACAGCAGTTGGTAGTGCCCAGAGCCTACTGTCTGTCACTTCTAGCTAAAGACCATGACATTCCTTCTACAGATTATATTGGGCATAAGGCATACCAAGGGATGTATTATGCAGAACTGTTATTGTCCTGGGATTCCCAGGGATGTAACAGGGAACTGCAGAACCTGTGAGCAGTGCCAAAAAATAGGCAAGGCAGGAGACAAGGTCAAAGCTCCTTTGATACCTATGCCTGTGATTGAGGAGCCATTTCCGAGGGTAGCTTAGGTTCATAGGTTCATAGGTTGGTACTAGGTTATCAGCCCTCGGGCCTATACAAGCCTAGCCATAACAATTCCCTGGCTATTTCTTCCCACACTATTTACTTCCCTGGACCCCTGTCTAGCAGGGTGACTGACGTGATCCCCGGGGTGAATTTCCTTTCTCCCATCCAATCGTCAAGGTTCCTTTTGAAGAGGACCAAAGAGGCACTCTGCTTGACATGGATGGGCAATCTATTCCAGAGTCTGGGGAGTCTCTGGGTCAGGAACCTATCCCTCCAGCATGTTTTGTTTATTGTGATGACAAGGTTTAGATCCCTGGAGCATGTGGCTCTGAGGGATTGGGATTTCTTTAAGTGTAGCATGTCCAACAGCTCTGGGTTTGACATGGCCTTGTATGTTAAGCAAAGATCACCTCTGAGTAGACGATATGCGACAGAGTATAGCTGGAGTTTTTTAAGGCGGTCAGCGTAGGGCATCTGCTTTAGGCCTGTGATTCTTTTAGTGAGGTATAGCTATGGATATTGTGGGGTCTCTGAGTACTGCAAGTTAAACGGGGAAGAAGTATATACTAGTGGTAGTAGATTATGCTACTAGATACCTTGATGTGGTAGCTCTGTCCTCCATTGAGGCAAAAAAGGTGGCAAATTCTTTGTTAGAGATTTTCAACAGGGTAGGTTTCCCAACAGAAATACTGACAGACAGAGGTGCCAATTTCATGTCAGACCTGCTGGCCTGTCTGTGGAAGTACTGTGGGGTGAAGCACCTAAAGACAAGCCCCTACCATCTCCAGACTAGTGATTTTGTGGAGAAGTTAAATTCTACACTAAAGATCATACTACAGGCATTCACAGACCAGTTTAAGAGAGAGTGCGACAAATAATTGCCCCATCTATTGTTTGCATACAGGGAGGTGCCCTAGGATTCCACAGGTTTTTTACCCTTTGAGTTGCTTTATGGGCATAGGGTAAGGGGAACTTTAGAGTTGATTCATGATTAGTGGGAGGGTGAGTGTGAATCCCACAAGGAGTCTGTTGTAGCATATGTCCTAAACCTCAGAACAAGGCTTATGCAGTTCATGGACTTGGCCCAGGAGAACTGGGCAGGATCCCAACAGCAGAAAAAGATCTGGTATAACAGGAATGCTCGAGCCAGAGAGCATGCAGTGGACAGAAGGTGATGGTGCTCATTCCTGTTAGACACAATATACAGCAGGCAGCTTGGGAGGGATGCTTCAAGGTGGTAAGGAAGCTCAGTGATGTTAACTACATGGTAGAACTGTTAGGCAGGAGGCAGGGACACAAATTGTACCCTGTTAACATAATGAAACCTTGCCATGATAGGGAAGCCCTTGTGCTGAGTATTTGCAGTGGATGGCAGGAAGAATCTGAGGGGGGAATCTGTTGACTAAGAGGGACTTTAACAGATTATAAGTATTTTTTTTCTGCTTTCCTACCTGCGACTGTTTAGTCTCGCCGAAAAGCGAGTTTCTAACTATCTGAGTTCTGCAAAGTTTGTTTTTCTGCATTTGCCTGCATTTTTGTGTGTGTTTTGCACTTTAAAAGTTGTTTTTGCCTTGTTTAATTGTTGTAGGCTACACACTCAAGTGCGCTAGCTGATCTAAAGCATTTACTGTATTTCTGTGCCTAGTTTCTGTGTTTAAGTGAAAAAAAGAAAAAAAAAAGAAAAAAAAATATCCTTGTTTCCCGCCTTTTCTGAACTAGAATAGTCCAGTTTTCAGGTATTGCTGACTTCTAGGCTGTGTCATAGTTCCTGTGTTGCTCATATCCTTACTTGGATAGGAGGAAGCTTCTTTGTTCACCAGTGAGAGTGGGGAGCTGTGAACAGCCTATCTGTCCCTGGAGGAGTGGTCTCAGCCAGTAACCAGTTGCTTATTGGCCGTTTTGGGCCATTTCCTATCTCTTTCAAACTCCCTGCCTTAAAACCAGCTTTAGCAGGGTTTTGAGTGATTTTGCACATCGCGCAACGTCTCGCAACGTCACACAGCGCCGTTTAAGCAGTTTTAAACAATTCCTAGCTCCACAAAGTCTGCTCTTCAATTTTTCCCTTAGAACTAGTCAAACTCTCAAAGTAAGCACTCAACCTTCATTCTACAGCCCAGCACTTGCTCACATTTCTCAGTAAGCACTAACAAACTTTAGCACTACACCCCCTTATACTGCCCAGAAGTACAAGGTTCCCTATTTGTCCATTCCAGTCAGTCAATAAACCAGTTCTTTAAACTATCCAGGCATGTCCAAAGCGCAGTTTCAAGTATACTCACCAGTCCAGCTGGTGAATCTGGGAATCTTGAGGCAATGTTACAATTGCCTTATGTACACAGACAACCCTCTCCTTCTTCCAACAAACTCAAATATTTTTGGGAGATGCAACTATACAGCCAAACTGGAGGCCAAGCTCTCTCAACCCAGGACTGGCACAGTCAGTCAGGAGGAGAAGGAAACCACTTGCACCACACAACCAGTCTCACATAGACCAAACACACCAGCAAACAAAACAAATAAATTCACAAAAACATACTCGGAGGCTCTAAATAAAAATCTGCCAAAGCAGCAGAGACCTCCAAAGCAGACACCCAAGCAGCCGCTACCCCACAACAACTTACACGTATCACATACTTCACAAAGTCAGTGTGCCACACAGTTGCAGCCCCTAAGGCTAAATAACACACCTAATATGCTAGTACTTGGAGACTCTATTGTTAGGCACACTGACGTCCCACTGACCAGACTGAACAAGGAGAGGGTCACTGTAAGCTGCCTGTCGGGAGCCAGGATCCTCCACATAACACAGGCACTCAGGCCACTCCACAGCAGGTACAAATATGACTCTGTCATTGTCCATGTTGGTGTGAATGACCTGAGACGTACCTCCCTGGGCTACATGAAAAGCGACATAGAGGAGCTCTCTGATCATGTAGCTCAGGCCAGTATGACCCTGACCCTGAGTAGCATATTGCCCTCACCAAGAATGATGCCACAGTATAAAGACAAAATGATCAATTTTAACAATTGACTAAGCTATTGGTGTCATTCAAAGGGGATCCAGTGTCTGTCAGCCTGGGATGACACGCTAGACAAGCCACGTTGCTTCGCCAGGGATGGCTTGCACCTGTCACCATTAGGCTTTTGAATACTGGCTAAGGCTCTTGCCACCCCCCATAGTGCCTTTTTTAGGCAAGGCTCAAAAGACAAACCCACCTTCATAGACAATACCAGAAAAAAAAACTAAGGGTAATGCTACTCAACGCAAGAAGTCTAAACCTCAAGATGTACGCACTCGAGGCTCTCCTCAGTATGGAGAAAATTTATATCTGTGTAGTAACAGAAACCTGGTTCAAGGCTTCAGAGAGCACCCTAGCACTACCAGGATTCAACTCATACCATTCCTTTCAGCCCCAGAACTCGGACCGGGATACTAAAGGTGGGGGAGTATCCATTTTCATCAAGGATACCCACACCTCCAGGTTAGTGGCACTGCACGAGGCAGCAGAGACCATCCATGTGCAACTAACAGTAGGTAAAACTGCTTTTCAGTTCATAGCCTGCTACAGATCACCCACCTTGTCTCAGGATCCCCACGCGGCATTCCTGAGAACATTGGAGAATATGAAGGTCTCACCAAACACCATGATATTGGGGGATTTCAACTACCCAAACATTGACTGGGAAAACTACTCAAGTCCCAACTCTTTTGCCCAATGGTTCCTGGAGTTTATAAACTCAAATGCCATGGAACAACTGGTCAACACTCCCACAAGAGGTGACAACATACTGGATTTGGTCATCACCAACATGGGGGCTCAGTGTTCCACACCAGAGGTAAATCCCTCGTTGGTAAGATCAGACCATAAACTTATCACAATGGACATCCACATCCCAACCCCACCCTCAGCCAAGTAAACCACTGTGAAAAATTTCTCAAAAGCAAACTTCACACTTCTCAAGACCGAGGTGGAAATTTTCAAAGCCCCCAGGCTAATGGAAAATGCTACCCAAACCGCAGAATCCTTTACAAATGCACTCTATGAGCACTTACAGGAATGCATGCATTATGCCATCCCAAGTAAAACCAAGACACTCCTCCAAGAACAGGAGACCAGTCTGGTGGACCCCAGCCATAAATAAGCTATACAACAGAAGGAGGAAACTATTACATGACAAGGCAAAATCCCAAAAAGGGAAGGCATCCTTGATCAGTACTAGCAAGAAACTTTGATCCCTCATAAAATCATCAAAGGCCAGCTTCAAAAGAAAAATCGCCAAAGACTCTAAAGATAATCACAAGGTGTTCTTTAGCTACGTCAAAAATCTGGGTGGCACCTCTCAGATCTGCTCTGGGCTGGTGAAAAATGGCACAAAATACACTGAACCCACAGACATTGCCAACATCCTGGCGGACAGGTTCAGTGCAAACTTCACCCCCCCATCCCTCCAAAAGGGCCTGTGTCTATCCCAGAAGAATTCAGTCCCCCAGACATCACAGACAAACAGGTGAAAGCAGCCCTCTCCAAAGTAAAAAACACAGCATCAATGGGACCAGGGCTGCGTCTTACAAGAGCTCCAAGACGAATTAAACCCCTCACATGAATTCACTGTTCCAACTCAGCCTTACCACAGGCTATGTACCCAAAGAATGGCGTACAGCAACAGTGATCCCGCTCCACAAAGGTGGCGCCACAACGGATCCAGGGAACTATCGCTCTATAAGCCTGACTAGCCTGGTCTGCATGGCTATGGAGCTCATCATCATGGATCTCATAAATAAAGACATCGGGAACCTCCAAACACTGGACCCTACCCAATTCGGCTTTGTTAAGGGCAGATCATGCCTCTTAAACCTAGTTGACTTCTTTGAAACAGTTACCAAAGCCTTAGATGAGGGAAAGGTAGTCCACACAGCCTACCTAGACCTCGCAAAGGCCTTTGACACAATACTCCACTCTGGTATCATAAATAAGCTTACCAGCTTAAATATCAACCCATATGTCACAAGATGGGTTGCAAACTGGCTCAGGGATAGAACTCACATTGTCAGAAGCATGGGTGCCATGTCTGACTCTAAACCAGTTACAAGTGGTGTCCCACAGGGATCAGTCCTGGGACCCCTCTTGTTCGGTATATACTTCTCTGAGGTACAGGCAGACATGGGAGGACTGTGGCTGACCAAGTTCACAGATGATTGCAAACTGGGAGCCATAATTGACTCACCGGCTGACACAAGCATCCTCCAGAAGGGCCTTACGGAGACTGATACCTGGTGTCAGAACCATGGCCTCAAGCTAAATGCAAAAAAATGCATAGTCATCCCCTTTTGGAAAAACAAAGTGCCCACAAACTACTATATAGGAAGTAATCCACTAATTACGGAAGAAGTAATCAGGGATCTGGGGACCCAAGTAGATAGTAACCTCTCCTTTGACAATCACATTGCCAAAGTGGTTAGAAAAACCTTCTATATAGCCCACCTAATCACAAAAGGGTTCACATCTAGATCTAGAGAGGTCATTGTGCCCCTCTACTCATCGCTCATCAGGCCCGTAATTGAGTACAATGCCCCATTTGGGATGTACCTCACCCGACACCTGCAACAGCTGGAGAGACCTCAAAAATACCTCACCAAGAGGATTGTGGGCCTCAAACAGATGCCCTATGCAGCTCGACTAAAGAAACTCCAGCTCTACTCAGTTGCTTACCACCTACTCAGAGGTGATCTCTTCCTGACATACAAGGCCATGTCTAACCTGGAATTGTTAAACATGCTCCACCTCAAGAAAACTAGATCCATTAGAGCTACACGCTCCAGGGATTTAAATCTTAGCACAACAATAAATAAGACATGCTGGAGGGATAGATTCATATCCCAAAGGCTTCCCACGCTCTGGAATAGAATCCCAGTCCATGTTAGGCAGAGCCCCTCACTGACCCTCTTCAAGAGAAATATTGATGAGTGGATGGGAAATCATAAATTTGCTCCTGGGATCACTTATATGGCCCTGCTGGACAGAGGCTCAGGAATCTAGTCTAAAAGGGAGGCAAAAGCCAACACATTCTGGCTAGGCTTATAAATGCCCTAGGGCAGATAGCCTAGTACCTACCTATGAACCTATGAATCTATGAACCTAAGGCTCAGACTGACACATCAGTGGAAAGGGTAGCAATGTCCCAATGGCTATTCTCCACTCAGGTTCAAGAAATCCAAGCAGTGTTACAGGAGTCTGGGGACATGTTCACCAGGAAACCAGGGTGCACCCACCTGGTGCAGCACCATTTAAATACAGGGCCCCAAACCCCTATAAAGCAGGCCCCTTACAGTGTGCCTGAGTAAGTCAGACAGACCCTAACGGAGGAGATACAGGAGATGTTAGAACAGGGAGTAATCCAGGAATCCAGCAGTCATTGGGCCTCCCCAGTAGTGTTGGTACAAAAGAAGGATGGCAGCACCAGGTTGTGTGTGGTCTGTAGGAAACTAAATAGTCACACAGAGTCAGATGCTTACCCCATGCCTAAGACAGCTGAAGTCCTTGAGTAGCTGGATGGGGCTAAGTGTCAGACTACTATTGATCATACCAAGGGCTACTGGCAGGTGCCCTTGACTCCCAATGCTAATTGGAGGTTGGCCTTTGTGACTCCTTTCGGCTTGTATGAGTTTACAAAGATGCCCTTTGGGATGTAAACTTCCCTAGTGACTTTCCAGAGGCTGGTAGATCATGCTCTAGCAGGAGCAGGAGATTATGACCTTGCTTACCCGGATGATATTGCCATATACAGTCATTCCTGGCAAGAGAACCTTCAGCATGTCAGAAAGATGTTGGTCAGACTGCAGAGGGCAGGGTTGACCATTAACCCCACTAAATTTCAAGTGGGTATGGCAGAGGTCTCCTACATGGAACATTGAGGGATGAGTGGTAAGATCAGGCCAGAGGCTACCAAAGTGGAAGCCATGCAGGCATGGCTTGCCCCTGTTACCAAAAATCAGGTAAGAGCATTCTTAGGGATAGTGGGGTACTACAGAACATTTGTCCCTGATTATAATACCATAGCTGCTCCCCTCACAGACTTGACAAGGAAAAACAGGCCAGATAAGGTAGTGTAGACCCCAGCATGTGAACAGGCATTATTGAAGTTTAAAGGAGCTTTGGGAGGACCCCCTGTGTTAGCCAGTCCAGATTACAGCAAATAATTTGTTGTGCAGGTGGATGCTTCAAACCATGGGGTGGGGGCTCTAGATAGCCAGGTTTCCTCAGAGGAGGAAGAGCACCCAGTGGTATATCTCAGCCACAGACTCCAACCCAGGGAGGAATGTTATGCAGCTGTTGAAAATAAGTGTCTATCCACAGTATGGGCATTGCAGAAGCTTGGCTACATAGAGACAGAAAGCAAAATGCCAAGTTATTAAGCTGCAGCTTAGAACTGCAGACATATGACATGACAGTAGAATGCCATAGTAGGGTCAACAATGCCAATACAGATGGGCTCTCAAGACAGGAAATGGGGTAACATATTCCCAGATAGGCCTATTTCTCTCAAGCCACATTTCTCAAGGGAAACTTAAAAAACTAGCTTGAGTATTTGAGGGGGAGAGATGTGATGATATGGGCAAGTGCCAGCATAGTCAACTGGAGTTTTGTGATATGTCCTTTGAATATCAAACTGATTCATACAAGATGCTTGTGTTACATATATGTTAGAACTGTATGCCATTAATATATCAAATTGATTTGTACAGATGCTTGTACTGAAAACGTGTTTGTGAGGTTTGCTTGTCTTGAAATATATCAATAGTGTACCATGCTGAAGTGAAAAGAAATGCACATGTATTCCTGTAACTGAATTAAATGTATGCATTTTCATACAGGATACTGGAGCAGCAACTGTTAACCAGATTGCTTGCTTTAAGAAAAATAAGGGAAATGTAAATGAGCTGGTAAACCATTAAAATGGTACCCCACAGTGCTGAATAGGCCTGGAGATGTTATGTCTGGGAAAAAGCCTTTGTTCATTATCTCAGTAAAAAGACGGGAAGCCCCAGGCACTGCCATAAACATTTAGATGTGTATTGCAGGCATCTATGCTAAATTCCTATCTTAGCTTGAAAGGGGAATACTGTAAGAATCTACAGTCATTTGATCAGATGAGGTCATTCTGCCAGCCGTCTTGGAAATTATATTTTAGATATTACAATGAAAAATCTGAGAGTACTGAGCATTCTGTTTTGGGGAACCTGACTCAAGGACCCTCACCTATGGCATCTAGCCTTGTGGTAGTAAGTAACTTAACTAGGAACAGTGATTCTTTTAGATTAGTCAGGAATATAGTGATGCTTAGTTTAGATATTGTTTTTCTTTGTCTGAGTCTTTCCTTCAATGTTCTTTTCAATATTTCCTGTGATCTGAACTCTGTGGTTTACTTTGAATATATATTCAGTATTTTCATGCTCTTTAATTATTAATTAAATATAGTTAAACTTTTATTCTGGCTGGTCCTTGTAGAACGTATGTAACCTTTGAGAGTGCTTATATTTATTTGGTGACACTGTGTGGGCCACTCCAGAAGGCCTAGCCATCTTGGTCAACTACTACCATTTGTATTAGTGTTAATATTACACTATATAATTTGACCCCTCTTGTTAAGGGCCTTAGAGTAGCTGATTGTGGAGTGTTTGGTGGTGATAATAACTACCTTATACTCAGGGCAGAAGGGGAAATAGCAGACACATCTGTGCCAGCCTTTCCCAGATGTGTGTGTGTGTGTGTGTGTGTGTGTGTGTGTGTGTGTGTGTGTGTGTGTGTGTGTGTGTGTGTGTGTGTGTGTGTGAGTGTGTGTGTGTGTGTGTGTGTGTGTGTGTGTGTGTGTGTGTGTGTGTGTGTGTGTGTGTGTGCATGCGTGCGTGTGTGTGTGTGTGTGTGTGTGTGTGTGTGTGTGTGTGTGTGTGTGTGTGTGTGTGTGTGTGTTTGTGCAAAGAATACAATCTTATAGTATGTGTGCATCAGCTACTTTTGGTAGGGACATAAAACACTGGGTTTACAGGGAGGGTGCTGGAGGACTTGGCTTGGACATTCAGCTGATGACCTAACCATACAGGTGTACCAGTGGAGAGTCTTATTGGGGACTTTGAGGGAGACAGATATAGAGAAATCCAGGCAGAGAGGTCTGTATCTGGAAATACTGAGTGTATCCATTTGTATCCAAGTGCACATCTCTCTTCAGTGTCAGTGGTGAGGATTAAGGTTCCTTGATTACTGGCCCAGTGTGGGAACATCACATATTAGTGGCCATCGCATATTGGTAGCAGTGGTGGAAATCACAGGCTGCACCTTGCTTATGGCCCTGATGTTAGCCCTTGAGTTCTGCCTGATTCTCTGACCAGCAGTGCTGATCCCCTACCTTAATTCTTACTTCTTCTCTGCCCATCACTTTTTTTTGGGGGGGGGTCCCTCCTTTCCGTGGGTTTCTGTGTTCTTTTCTCAGGCTTTCTGTGTCAGTGTATCATTTTTTTATTTGTCCGTAATCTGTGCTAATATCCTTCTTTCTGTGTCCTGCAGCACATCCTGTTTCATTAACCCTGAATCATCACTTACCTCATTCACCCCATTTTTTTTTCTTTTCTGAACTGATAGTTTTAATCCATTGGAAACACAAGGATGGGAGCCTCTTACTGCTCAAAGATTTCACAGCTAGAATGGGATTTTTGAGAAAATAAAACAGTTACAACTCAGTCATGCAAGGCACAATACATAAACATTACTGGGTAGCTGCATTTACAGTCTCCATGATTCTTGGGTGGTATAAGAAAACAAAACTAAAATCGCATCCAGGAGAATGCAAACAAAAGTACATGCACAAACTTTAGCTAATGGAATACTCTAATCAGCCAATAGGTAGTTACAATTACAGTTTTAAGTGACTTGCATTTCACATTCTGATGAAGTTCAGTATAAAAGATTGTTCTTTCATGACTTGATAAATTACAAATGCATTGAGTTTAGCATCAAAGGTGTCAAATGAAGATACTTGATGAGTAGTTAACTTCAGTGATATGTTTCTACAAAAGAAGTGGAGAAAAATTACTGAATGTATTAAGCTGACATGAGGTGCATTCACATGAATATATAATAACATTTAAATTATGTATGCATGTTTTTGAATACTTAACATGCTGGATGTTCTTTCTGTTTGGATTAAAATCATAGGTTATATAAAAACACCATGCTCTTATTGATTAGTAGCATTCAGAGAGTATCACGTCATTGCATCTGTGTTAGTTACCATTTAAAATCAAAATGGTCTTCATTGGTTTCAAATATCTTTATGTCGTAGAAAAATCTGTGTGTGTGTATTATATCTTACACACACAAACACACACACACACACACACACACACACACACACACACACGTAGACAGAACAAACAGAAAATGAAACCTTAATAGATGACAGGGTGAGCTGCTTCAACTCTTCAGATAGTTTCTACATGAGAAGCAGCAAATCTACCCAAGTCACTCATAGTACTGGAAATTGTACTGCTTGTATCAAAACAAAAGGGCTAACAGTGCATGCAGCCCCCTAACAGGTTTCCAACACTATGGAATACTCAGTGATCAAATAACCTGGTTGTAGGTAAATATAGCCGTGCTACAGAATGAAGTGTGACCTGCATGATTTAACAGCTGAAGTATGTTAAACTCTCTTATACTGAACCGCTTTGTCAGTTATATCTCAGTCCAGTGCACTTGCTGACAATTTTAATGAGTTAATCATAAACATCACCTTATGTCTGCCACACACATTCTTTGCATTATTTATATTGCTAAAAGGAAATTGTACCATAAACGCATTTATCATTCCTTCTGCCAAGAATGTGTTGACTCCTTAATGAATGATCCTAGTGACTGCTACTTTGGGAATCACTGCTACAAGTTCTTAAGTTTCACAAAATACAATATAATTTAAATATTTTTCATCAGACAATAAAAATGTGTTCATAAGAGCACACTTAAAAAGTAATAAAGAAGACATTTTTAAACCCAACCTGGATCGGTGGATTGGGAATAGGAAATTTACACCGAGCCTGGCACTCATGTCTGTTAAGGACAGAGATAGCTTATAAATGTCTGGCCCTCAATGTGCTATTTGGATACAAGGCATTATTATTCTTTTGGGGAACTTGGCTAGGCTTAGAAAGCCAACCACTAGGCCATTAGCCTAGTAAAAACCTATGAAAGCATAACTCTATGAATACAGACCCAACTCCTTTGAAATGGAGGTATCGACAATCTGTCCAGAGATGTGAGGGAAATTACCAACAAGCCGGGTACACTATATGAATAAAAAAGTCTGAGATTAGAAAAGTAAATAAAATAAAAAAATAAAATAATATTCTGACAGACATTAGCTCTGCTCATATTAAAATGTGTATACTATTCCCCAGCTATGGAGAATCTTGGAAGACATTTGCTTATGAATTTGATAAATATAATGTGATATGGAATAAAAAAGTGGAACTCATGTCAGCAAGATTTGGAAATCAGCTTTTATACTGGTCTGAAATTTCTCATGTGTTTGGTAATTCTTACTCTGTCCCCACTATTTCCTGGGATATGACTTGGTACTTGTGGCAAATACACACACAATCACACACACACACACACACACACACACACACACACACACACACACATATATATATATTATATATATATATATATATATATATATATATATATTCCAATTGGGACCTGTAGCTTTGTATATACAGATGTGTATTAGCTATATGAATATATCTAGATATAGGTAGATGGATATAAATCTAGCTAGATATGTATACTATAATATAATATAAAATAATATAAGAGAAAAGGATAAAGAAGAAATAATTAAAACATGTAGCAATGTCCAGAATTTGAAAAAAGTGTCAGTTTGAGTTACTGACAAAGCCATTCACCAACATTCAATAAAAAAAATAGTATTTTCATCCTTTAATCCTATACCTGGATTTCTGCAGGCTAAACAAAAAATGTAAAACCTTAAATAAACATTTGTCTGCATGTATATTAAAATTTACAACCACTAAAACAATGGGGGAGGGTTTTTATCTTACCTCTACAATTGGATGCAAATACAAAATGGTGGAGCAGGTAGCACACACTTGCCTTTAGTACATAATTCTGTAGGTTCTACTTCCACACCAGGTAGATTGATTGCTGTAACTGCAGTGCACCATAAAGGTTGGGGAGGGGTGTACTACATTCCTGACTGTGTTGTCCTTCAAATGAGATATTAAACGAAGGCTCATCTGTTTGAGTTGGTGATAGATCAGGTGAATGTAAAAGATCCCATGAGGTCTATCCAAAAGAATAGAAGTTCCTGGATGCCATGGCCAAATTTCCCCTTGTAGTGTAAATACCATGTCATGTCTCATGTGAAATGAAGTTACTGGCCTAGTGGGATGAACCTGGTCAACAGAGGATAAATAAACAAAATAAAATAAATATTTCTGTTATGTTACAGAAGATGTAAGTGCATATAGTTATCATGATTAACACCATTGCTAGTTTAATTAATAACACTGAGACAGCAACTATGGAAAAAATATCATAAATGGTCACAGAAGATTGATACCATGATGAGAATAAAACTGTAAAAAAATTAAATACGTAAAAATATGCAGAGAGGAAACATTCTGATATGGGGTTATACTACATCTAACTCGACCACTAGTAAAATTATCTCCTGCGCTGACTATTAACTACCCAATTATATATATATATATATATATATATATATATATATATATATATATATATATATATATATATGGGTCTACTTCATATGATCGAAAGCTCATATGATCGACACTCATTTCACCGACACCAAAACACCTAAAACGCATTTGGTCGAAACTCATAACATCAACACATGGAATTCACAGCATTATGCCCTTGCCCCACTGTAGCGCAACCCTGGAGTTAGAATAAATAGATAGATGGGGGGGTGGGGGGCACAGCCCCCCACATTGGGGGGTGTATACATAAAACATTTTAAATATACATGTGGATAGTTATAACAAAAATAACAATATTTATCTATCTGTGTGCCCCCCACACCCCCTAATAATTTACTCTAACTCCAGGGTCGCACTATAGTGGGGCAAGGGCATAATGCTGTGAATTTCATGTGTCGATGTTATGAGTTTCGACTAAATGAGTTTTTGGTGTTTTGAGCTTTAGGTGTTTTGGTGTCGGTGTAGATCATATGAGCTTTCGATCATATGAAGTAGACCCATATATATATATATATATATATATATATATATATATATATATATATATATATAGGTCATTCTAAAAAGAAAATATGATATAAAATACATATCTATGGATAAACATTTTTCAGAAAATGTAGTATCTTTTATCTCATAGCCTTGTTAGATGCAATACACCCCCATCCCAGACTGCTTCCTCTTTGTGCATTTATTTCTTTCTGTCTTTCAGTCTATCTCCATATATTGCTAAACAAAATGATTGACAGATTAAAAAATAAAACCTAAAAAATACTGACAATGCAGAACATTGTCACCCTGCAATATCGGTAAAATATGTCAACATTGACATAGCCTGAATGGCACATTCTGCACCAATTTGATGGGGAAAAAATCACACACTGCAACAGAAGCTTTGTTGGCACACTGACTGACATTGCTCCAGCAATGATTTACAGCACTACAACAGCACATCAAGTAGTAAATCATTGTTGGCACACATATATACTGAATCAGCAATGATTTCTAATAAAACATAACTAAAAAGGATCCATTTTTCCTTTACTTCTCAAGTATGAGTACATCTACATATGTGCAGACATTACTGATACACTTTCAATATTCTTTGCTATCAACTTTTGGGGTCTATATTAGAACATCAAAGTTTCAAAACTTCGAATGTTCTAATATCGACTTCTATTCAGCAAAAGCTGAAAACATCGAACATACAGAACAGCGATTTTTTTCCTAGGGAAAAAATTCACTGTTCCAAAATACATACACACAACACAAGCACACCAAATAAACAGCAATCCACACACATACATACACTTAAAATCTTACACCTAACTCTACACTAAACTATACACACACCACTAACTATCCACTTACCTTAACCCAAACCCTAACCCTAAGGTCCATCATTATCACACACTCACCTCACCCGTGCCCTAAGCCTAACTCACCTAACCCGCCCTAACCCTCATGTCCACACAATCACATACATACCTAACCCACACTCTAACCCTAACTAACCTAACCAGCACTCAATCGCACACTTACCTGAACCTGACCCGTAACTTTCCACCACAGCGCTGAAAATACCGAAGCAACAGAAACGTGCAACCAAATTCTTTCCCTAGGAAAAAAATTTGGTTTTCTGTTGCTTCAATATTTTCAGCTTTCGCTGAATAGGGGTCGATATTAGAACATTTGAAGTTTTGAAACTTCGATGTTCTAATATAGACCCAACTTGCACACCTGAATAAATATTATCATCCATAAGTCAGTATTTAGCATCTTTCTTTCATATTTAGTGCATACATCTCTCTCTCTCTCTCTCTCTCTCTGTGTATATATATATATATATATATATATATATATATATATATACACACACACACACACACACACACACACACACACACACACACACACACACACACACAAGCAAATATAGATAGATAAATACATAGATTCTTATTTTTGGTTTTACTCATTTATCAGGCTGTATACCTCTCTGTTTACATGAATAAGAAACATAAATTATTTCATGTTTTGTCTTTATAAAATACCTGTGCAAATTATGTCTTTGAGACTGTAAAGAAGTGTTAACTATAACATATTGTTGTATGTGTGAGGATGTGCGCAAGTATGTGTGTGATAGGACTTTATTGAGCTTCCTGATTTCTCACCCTTCATCTGGATAAACAAAATGATACAAAATGAACGTAAGAGTGCTAAAAATGTCAGAATTGTGTTGCAGAAGGTGTCTGGAAAATGTATCTCCACTTTCTGAAGTTAATTCCATCAGTTTACTTTAGTATTAATAAAGTTTTGCTCACAGCTTCTCAGAAGGCAGCTGGAAGGTAAACAATGCAGATTTAAACTGATAACACCGCAGAGGATATAAGGAAAATAAAAGAAATGCTAGAGACATTGTCCATGCTATTTCAAACCTGTATAAGAATGCTATGATAAACCACAAAATTTAATTAAAACTCATGGAGTCCCTTACCACAGCCTTCTAGTACATTACACAGTTGATAGATTACCAAAGTACAGAGAAAGAAATAGAAAAGCTACAACTATGCTTGACAATTTATGGAGGGTTTTGATTTAATGGATGAGTAGAGAATGAGGCATCCAGCAGAAAAAATAACACCTATATGGCCTCAAAGTGGGAATGCCTAGTTATATAGATGTATGATTATTTTTAAAAGGTCTTTGTGCAAATACAATGCAAGCTAACATACTTCCAGTTATATGAGTGGAGCATGAGGTTGTCAGTTTTTTACTATACCTGTCAGTAGAATTGCAGTTTTGCCATCAATATGGTGATTTGATCCAGAGTTATTTAAGTCTAACCAGTCTAGGGAGGATTTGAGGTGTAGACCACAAGCATTCTGGGAGATACCACCATATGGGGAGGAAGAAATTACTTCATATTGGGGATTTTTTCAAGTAAATATCAAAGGTTTGGTGTGGGCCTTCATCAAATAAAAGAAAAGCAATAGACTGGCAAAGATAAGCAAAGCTGATGGGTGACTAGTATTTTTGGAGAATGAATACAAAAAGCAAAATTGTTAAAAAGTACATTAGAGGAGACTAATGCAGAGGAAATTGCTCATAAATGTACATTATCTGGTGATATGAGTGAAATGGGAGAAGTACAACTGTTTTGACCAGACAAAATGCATAACATGATAAAAGATTATAGCTTTCAGGAGACATCTATGAAAATGGCAATATTAGTAATGAGGGATGGTGATGGTTCTGTGGTAACACACCCTAACCAGACTAATAAGGTATTTGTGAGGGACTATGGGGAAAATTCCATCTAGATGAAATAACGAAGGAGGCATTCCTAAGTAAAGTCTCAATAAAGGTATGCAAAATTTATATATAGAAAAAAAAGAAAATTAATGAAAGAAATAACAATGGGAGATATAATATTGACTATTGGAGGGCATACCCAGGTGAAATCACCAGGGCTGGATGGACTAACAGCAGAATTATTTAAGGAATATAAGCAGAAGCTGGCATACCTTTATTAAAACTTTATATAGTGTGTGAAAGGAAAGGTTCTTTTTGGGGTGACCCCAGTATATCTAATGTACTAATGTCTCCCAAATCAAACAAGGGCAAAAAAATACCTGACATGTATAGGCCTATTTCTCTTCTACGTGTGGATCTAAAAAGCTATACTAAAGAGTAAAAAAAAAATGGATAATGAATATTCGCCTGAGTTTAATATTACAGCAGCTCCACAGGTTCATTAAATATAGAATTGTAGGTCCAGACGTGTTGAAAAATTGGATGAATGTTAAACACTGTGTATCTTAAAGAATCTAAATGCTAGTGCAGTGTGCTGATTGTCTTTAAAAAAGCCTTTAATTTAATAAAGTTTTTTTTTGTATTGAGTTTTCTGGAAGAAATAAACTTCTCCACAAAATTGATATCATAATGTCAATTATTATTATTACATAATAACTCCAGAGCAAGTGTCGCCACAAATGGAAGGTTCTCAAATAGAATAATTTTATTCAGAGGTATGAGGTAGGTGTGACCTCTCTCCCCAGACTTTTTATACAATACTTATATAGGTATATATCACATTTTAGGATTCTGATGCAATATGGAGACCCACTGATATACACACTTTGAGAAATTGCATCCTGTGGCTTTCCCACCTGGACTATTAACAGTCACACTACAGTAGCTGACATGAAAAAAATTGAAAAACAAATATGGAACTAGACATAAATGAGTATAAAACACAAATATTCCCTTTGTTAAAATCAGATAGCAATATACTACAAAACTCCCAGACTGGTTTGAAGGAAAAGATGGTATTAAAGTGTTTGTATTTAGTGGTTGTAATGACGCATGACCCAGCCTTACTCATAGATGCAAATTCCTGTCCAGAGGTTGAACGTTTGTGGGATAAGATCTTGGGATGGAAAAAAACAACATTCCTCTTCTTCACTAAAGTACAAATTATCAAAATTTATGGACTACCTAAGGTTCTGGTTCTGATAAATCATCTCCTGCAAACCAATGAACAATTGAAACTCAATTAAATCACCTATAATCCCTCATCACAGCGTAGCAGAGGGAAATATCTGAAAATAAGCATGACTTGCAGAAGTCTGCAGTCCATTTTGACAACTTCAGCAAAAATTAAGTGAGCTATATTCCAGCCTGAATAATATGGAAAATAAGGCAAGAAGTAATGTTGTATCTTTTGGCTTTTCCCGGTTAGGGGTTGCCACAGCGGAACTCCAGTCCGCTAATGATTGGCAGTAGATTTTAACGTACCAAGTTGCCAGCCCTGACGCACAACCTTCAACGAAAGTATGCCCATTCACGCATGTCTCCACACAGAAGACGCTTTAGCTGAGAATCGAACAGGACAATGTCTTACTGTGAGGTGACAACGCTACCGCAGCACCACCACCGCTGGGTATGACAAATCATATAGAAGGAAATATGGTTCTGATAGTCTAGTGTGCAGTCTAGTGTGTCTGATCTCTATGAACCTATGATGTGATATGAGATGAAACTCACCCAAGTGTATAAAGGAGGAAGCTATTCTTGTTTCAATAATATGTGTATGGTAGGCATCTCTGACTTCAAAAAAGTACCAGGAAGCAGTAGCTAACCATCAATAACTTACAGAAAGACTGCACCCCAGAGTGATTTGAAGGATGCTAGAAAGCACTTTTATGAAGGAAATTTGTGGAAAGTAATTTAAGAGTTCTGAATGCCAGGATATGGGATTTAGGGGATTGGGAGAACTGGGAGGAGATTAAAGCATGTAAATAAGAAATGGCATATATGGAAGAAATAGATGAATTTGGGGAACTACATAAGTCCAGACAGAAGGGCCTAATATTACTGGTTAAAATGGGCTATAGAACCAATGTGATTCTTATTGGATGTGTGCGATCTGGACAGAAACTCAATGAAGGAATATAATATCCTTACGGTGACTGTCCAGGGCCAAATATTCAGATAATGACAATATCTATATGTCAGAAATGCACTGCAGGTTAGAAAGATACAAAATAAAATAAGAAATGATCAAATATTTCATGGTTTGAAGAATAGTGTAATCATAAGGGGGAGCTTACATATGGGGATTAAGGGTTAGCTATTTTATAAGAAAGAAAACAAAACATACAAGATGAATGCTTAGATAGGATTATAGAGAACTGGACAAGTCCTCTACATGTCTTCATGGACTGGAAGGTATGACATGACGTGATGATTATCCTCTCACCGAAAAATATCTCATGGGTGCTACAGTTTACAATACTTAGGCTAATCGATATGTGGCAACTTTCTCCTTTAAGATTAATTAAACGAGGATGAGCCACTCCTTCAGCATACTGGCAAAATGCCAGGCTATTGAAGCTGATTATATAATCATCTACAAGGATTATGTGAGGTTTAGTAATTGATGCCATGAATTGGGCAATGAAAAATCAGGTGCTTGACAGGGGAGAGGCCTTTTGGGCATAACCTCCACAGAATTTGACTGGCACAAATAAGGAAAGTCTGTTTGGCACTATTAAGTTTTATTTTCAAAACACTGAAAGCCCCCTGATAGAATGTCAGACTTAGTATGACTAGTTAACCTACAGGAGAGTGAAGCAAAACACGCAAGTGATTAATTAGTGAGAACAGCAATGGCATTGGACAGTTATTTGAAAATAATGCATGTAGCAGCCTTTTTGGGTAAAAGAGTCTGAGAAGGAGAAGTCAGATTTATACATCCATAGGATGAAAGGGTTACCATCTTCTTTTCACCATATAGGTACTCAACTGGGAGGAGCCTATACAAAGGAAGTGATATAAAATATGGCAAAAAGCCCTGGATAATCAGATTGATATGGGTAATCTATGTTTTCCTGTAGCAGGTAATGGCAGCCAAATGATTTTGTACAAATTGCAACTAAGCTGATCTTTTTATAGGAAAATGTGTTGAATTGGTGATAATTTCTGTACACAAAACTTCTTAATGCTAAAAGAAGTTTAAGGATGGGACAATGATGGCAGTTTTCCAGCAATGCTTGTTATTACTTGAAAATTACTATTGAAATAAGGTGTAGAAGTTTGTGGAGCATGTTAAATGTTAGGGTCAAGTGGAAAATGGAATATGTATTATTATTAAAAGACTCATTTCATTTGAATTCCTTTTGTGCAGAATAATGTCTGATGTAGAACAAGATGACATGTATATTTAATCTGGATATAATATGTTCAATAAATGAAATGTGTTTAAAAACATAGTTTTATATGTTGATTAGTTGCTTATTTTTCATTGAGGGTCTAAAAGCATGTTTATGTTGTTTATTTGTTTAAGTTAATTATTCATAATTGTGCATCATGAATAAATAAATAAAATAAACATGTTTAAATAATTTTCTTGGGTGGCGAAAGCCAGGGGAACCTTTTTGGCTAGGCTTATATAGCCAAGGGCTGATAGCCTAGTACCTACCTATGAACCTATGAACCTAGTATTTCAGAAATAATTATATCATAGAGACAAAAGACATTCACACTTTAAAAAGTATGATATCCCAAATGCTAATAAGTTATTTTCTTTATGAGTATTCAGAAATTCTCAGCAATGCTAATCAAAGTGCTCTTACAAGTGCTCCTTTAATAGCTAAGGGAGGATGCAGACAGTCAAAGAGTTTTTGTCAATACTGCCCAATGTACACTATTGTTCTGTATTATATGCTAGCCAGGATTTCTGGGCAATTAGGCTGGATGATTTAAGATTGAAGCTGTGCATTTTTGGTAAACAATGGGGTAGATATAAATATCAAAAACACTAACGTTTTGTATTTAAGTGAATAGAGCTATTGTGATGTCTACTATGCTATGTACTCATTGAAAGCGCTTTATAAAAATTGTTATTGTAAATATTAAATACATTAAATGTGTTACCTCAGAGCTTTTCTTTCCAGGCCTCCACTAAAGAAGGGCACCTGTGACTAGTCAGACTTTCCTTGTAAACAAATGTCAAAAAATAAATATATAAATAGTTACATTTGTACTAAAAGCATTATAGGCAGTCATAGCAGAATCTGTGCAAAGTTTGGATAGTATAGCCAATATAAATATTGATTGTCTGGTATGGAGAGAATTTAAAATGAACATAAATTGAAGTGGGTCAAATGTCTATATATAGAAACATTATAATAAGAAACTGAGCAGGAATGCATGTGAGATTTGCTTGGATAGTATAATGTTCATGGGCCACATTTCTTTCCATAATTTTTATTTATTTTGTACAATGAAACATATTTTTCAATAAAGATTGACAATGACAGCAGGCTAACAGAGTAGTTAATAACAAAATAACCATGAATAAACTGTATGGGCCACATTTTAATGTAAGAAGCTTTGAAAACAGATTCTAAAAATGCAAGAGTCAGAATGTATATGTAGAAGAAGGAAGAGAGACAGTTCTTTATCCGATTATCAAGAATGGTGAAGGATTTGCCTGCATTCATTATCTAGCATAGCAGAAAGTACTGTGTCTTTAAGAAAGTCACTAAAGGATGGTGTAAAATGGGATTGGTCAATAGCAACACAGGACAAGAGTGTATTCATACTGAGGAAACTTCTGAAGCACAAACATTGAAGTTCCATAGCAAGCATAAATTAACTTTTTAATGAGTAGATTCCTGTCAATATGGATTTGGAGCTGTGTACACGAGAAAAGTAGACCATATATTGCAAATACATGCATAGACACACGAAATATTCTCAGACCGAAAAAGAAATTGAATCTGTTGTATACTGGTGTAATAATTTTAATGAGTAAATAAAAGATAGACCAGTGATGTCTGAGACTGATCACACGTCTCAGCAAAGTACTTTCAGAAAATATTTGTGCATAGAAGCTTCGTGATTGTGAAGAATGTTGGTTAACACGTGAGATTTAATAGTCCAATACATATCAAGCAAGCAAATGAAGTTTTCAGCTTTTTTTAGCATAGCCTATCTAAAGGAAAAGAAGACTGATCTGATAAATGAAGATGTGAACTTTAATAAGTCATTACATAGTTGCCTCTGTTATATGAAAAAGTGGTTGAGCTTAAAACATAAACTTCAAGGATAGAGAAATGTAACTAAGTAAGGAAGTCACATTGTAAAAAGAACAAATATACCAAAAACTCCAAAAGAGCAAAAAAAGACTGCAAAAGGAAAATATATTTTCCTTTTTGTGATTATATAACAAAATTCCTACCACAACATTCAGACGAAATTTGTTTGAATGGTGGTAGTGTTAAGGAAACATTTTTTCTAAGGTAAGGTAGAAGGTTAAGATTAGGAGCATGGATAGGTGTTAGGGTTAGTGCTAGTGTGAATTAATAAGGTGGCAAAGTGGCTTTAGTCCTTTGCACCACCTACCTAATGCATGCTAACACAAACCCTGCTCTGGCTTTTAAGTCTAATCCTACACATTACTTCAGAAAACCATTTCTGTTGCACTAGCTACTAAACAAGGCATTCAGGCACACAGCATACACATCAGCTCACATACTCAACACTAAATGTATCCCCTTACCTAGACCTTACTCTAACCCTAACCACAAGTACTCTGTCGCACTCACACACACACACACACACACACACACACACACACACACACACACACAGACAGTCCTATTGTCAAAATGTTTTCCAGATTTGAAAGTTTCAATATTTACATCAACCCACACTTACTTACCACAACCAGTCTTTTCCAAATGTGGCATAAGTGCATTTGATGAATTTTACATACCAAAAAGTCTTTTTGCAAAAAATACCTTTGTTCAATTGAGGTGGACCCACAGACACACATACATATCTATAATATATCTATATCTATATCTATATCTATATCTATATCCATATCTATATTTATAGCTATATCTATATCTATCTATACAGATAGATAAAAATATCGATATATAGATGTAAATTAGATGTAAATATATGTGTGTGCATGTGTGTGTGTATGTGTGTGTGTGTGCATATATATATATATATATATATATATATATATATATATATATATATATATATATATATATATATATATATATATATATATACACATATACATATATTTAGATATATGCAGTTATATAGCTGGAGAGAGAGGTCTGTTTATTGACATGTGAAAGATCTAGAGCATACAATCAAGAATATGCTGATTAAAATGTATTTCTTTTTTCACTATGGGATTATTGAATAGACAGGTTCAGGGAATATCTCCTTTTCCCACTTTAGTGAAATCTTGGAGATGGTATATATAATCAGCAAGAGGATGCAAGGGGGATTGCCTCTTGCAAAAAACTTTTTTTTTATCCTTAGTGGATCCATGTTTGTTGACTTTGAATATTAGGCATCAATCATTGGTAGATAGGTAATTTGTATTTTTGATGAAAGGTTATGCTGATAACCAGTTCCTGGATGCCATGTTACCACATGCCAATGAGCAGATATACTTCCCCCGAATGCAGAAGAAGGTGGCCAGCAATATGCATCTCTTCCACTGTGTGGCAGACTACCCGGAGGTACTGGATGCAGTAGACTGCATGCACATACACATCAAGTCACCACCCGGTGAGCAGGGTAGGCGCTAAAAAACCCACAAGGGATTCCCCTCCATCAACTGCCAGGTTGTGTGCAATGCCCAGGGCATTATCATGGATGTGTGTGCTGGCAGCCCTGGAAGCTATCATGACTCCCACATCTGGCATGCCTCACAGCTGTATCAGGTATTTGCCAGGGGGGACATCCCATATGGCCACCTGGTGGGGGATGCTGGCTATGCACCTGAACCATGGATGATGACTCCCATCAGAAATGCACACACAGCCATGCAAGAACGCAATAATGAGGCACACGCTGAAACCAGAATAATCATAGAGCATTTGTTTTGGATGCTGAAATCATGGTTTCGTTGCTTGGACATATCTGGTGGAGCCTTGCAGTACTCTCCAGGCACGTGTGCCCACATCTTCATAGTATGTGGCATGCTACACAATATGATGCTGCGGAAACAGCTGCAGCAGGGACAGAATGATGAAGGCCCTCACAGCCCACCACCATTGCCAAGGGATCCACAGGCACAGAGGGGGACTCAGACCACGAACACCCTGTGCTAGCCCCAGTAGGCAGATGGAGGCGTGCCCAGTATGCCCATGCCTTGGCAAAGAGGGAACATATAGCACACACAATGACAGTGTAGGCACTCATGGACTGACACCCTTCTCCACCTGCACACACAGCAAACATGGATGGCACACACACACAACCATCTGTAAATTGTCATGTATAGGTGGTCTACTATGTGCATCCTACATAGGTAGCCCTCAACTATTGTGCACACAACCGCCATTGGCACATGGTAAGTCAATACCGGAACAGTAAATTAAGCTATCAGCATGTGTCCATACTGTATGTAGAGGTTCATAGATACATAGGTAGGTACATGCCCAACTGCAGAGGCCAATCATAAGCATAGGCAAAAAGTGTCTGCTGTCGCCACCACATCGATTAACTAACTGTCCCTCTGTGGAGCAGAGCCAATTGTGGGATCCCTGGGGTGTATCCACTGTTCCCAACCCACTCTACAAGGATTCACTGGAGTGTTAGTGAGGGGTTTTGTATAATGTAATCAGGGATGTAGTTCCAAATAATGCGGAGTATCCCTGACAGGAATCTTCACAGATGTTTACATGTTACATAGTATAACTTAAACACAGCTTGCATATATAGGTAGTTTTCCACAAAATAATAAACATGTGGAACACACAACTGCTACAACACATCTAGAGCCTGTTTACTGCATTTCCAGTGTTGCACTTAATTTAAAGTCATTTTTTCTTAAAATTGCATTTTACCTGACTCTGGCCTAGCACTCAAGTGTGGGGTCATTCATTGCACTGCTCTGACTATTTTCCTACTTGTGTATCTCTGCTACCTTTAAACTAAAACAAAAAAAAAAAAAAAAAAATCTTGCTTTTTCCCACTTTCTGAAATTTAAAAAAGTTCAGTTACAGATTTGCTGTTCTGAACTGTTTGCAAGTTTCTTGGAGGCCAGTGCTTGCTTGGGCTAAAGGGAAGTCTCTGTGTTCAACAGTGGCAGTGATTAATACTGAACAGCCTGCCTGCCCCTGTAGAAGTGGTTACTGCCTAGAAACGGTAGTTCTATTAGCCATTTTGGGTCAATTCCAAACTCTTTGATCTCTCTCTCTTAAAACCCTGCTGCCTCGTGGTTTTGGCATCTTTCCAGGCTTGATAGTTGTTGCTGAAGCACCTACCAAGGGGAGAAAATGCTGAGAGAAGAAAGGAGCCACTTTTGAGATTTTAAGTATTTTCTTCTGCTTTTTTGTTTAAAATTTCCATAGTGCCATTTTTAGGCAAGGCTCAAAAGACAAACCCACCTCCACAGACAACACAAGAAAAAAAAAACTAAGGGTAATGCTGCTCAACGCCAAAAGTCTAAACCTCAAGATGCACATGCTTGAGGCTCTCCTCAGTATGGAGAATATTGATATCTGTGCAGTGACAGAGACCTGGTTCAAGGCCCCAGAGAGCACTCCAGCAATACCAGGTTATACCGCATACCAAGCTTTTTGGTCCCAAAACTCGGACTGAACCACAAAAGGAGGGGGAGTATTCATATTCATCAATGATACCCATACCTCCAGGTTAGTGGCACTACATGAAGCATTGGAGACCATCCATGTACAGGTAACAGTGGGCAAGACTGCCTTTCAGTTTGTAGCCTGCTACAGACCACCCTCCCAAATTCAAGAACCCCACTCGGCCTTCCTGAGAGCACTGGAGAATATGAAGGTCTCTACAAACACAATAATATTGGGTGACTTCAATTACCCAAACATCGACTGGGAAAACTACTCAAGCCCCAACACCCTTGCCCAATGGTTCCTAGAATTTATAAACTGAAATGCTATGGAACAACTGGTCACCACTCCCACAAGAGGTGATAACATATTGGACCTGGTCATTACCAACATGGGGACTCTATGTTCCACACCAGAGGTATGTCCCTCATTGGTAAGATCTGACCATAAATTAATCTCACTGGACATCCATATCCCATCCCCACCCCCAGCCAAGGAAATCATGGTCAAAAATTTCTCAAAAGCAAATTTTACACTTCTCAAAACCGAGGTGGAATCCTTCAAAGCCACCAGGCCAGTGGAAAATACTGCCCAAACAGCAGAATCCTTTACACATGCATTCTATGGACACCTACAGGAATGCATGGATCTTGCTATCCCAAATAAAACCAAGACTCACTCCTCCAAAGGCAGGAGACCAGTCTGGTGGATCCCAGCCATAAATAAGCTATATAACAGAAGGATGAAGCTACTACATGATAGAGCAAAATCCCAAAAAGGGAAGGCATCTCTGATCAGTACTAGCAAGAAACTACGATCCCTCATAAAATTATCTAAGGCTAGCTTCGAAAGAAAAATTGCACAAGACACTAAAGATAATCACAAGGCCTTCTTTAGTTATGTCAGGAATCTCGGGGGCAACTCCCAGATATGCTCAGAAATAGTACAAAATGACAAAAAATACACTGATCCCACAGACATTGCCAACATCCTGGCAGACAGGTTCAGTGCAAACCCCCCCCTTTCCCCCCAAAAGACCAAATGTCTATCCCAACAGAATGTAGCCTTCCTGACATCACAAATGCACAGGTGAGAGCTGCCCTCTCCAAAGCAAAAAGCACAGCATCAATGGGACCAGACGGTGTCCCGGGCTACATCTTACATGAGCTTCAAGAAGAACTAAACCCTCACATAAAGTCACTGTTCAATCTCAGCCTTGCTACAGGATATGTACCCAAGGAATGGCGTACAGCAACAGTGGTCCCACTCCACAAAGGTGGTGCCACAAGGGAACCAGGAAACTATCGCCCCATAAGCCTGACTAGTCTGGTCTGCAAAGCTATGGAGCGTATCACCATGGAACTCATAAACAAGGACATTGGTAACATCCAGACACTGGATCCCACCCAATTCGGCTTTGTTAAGGGTAGATCTTGCCTCTTGAACCTGGTCGACTTCTTTGAAACAGTTACTAAGGCCATAGATTAAGGGAAGGTAGTCCACACAGCCTACCTGGACCTCGCAAAAGCCTTTGGCACAATACCCCACTCAGGCATCATAAATAAGCTCAGCAGCTTAAATATCAACCCCTATGTCACAAGATGGGTTGCAAACTGGCTCAGGGATAGAACCCCCATGGTCAGTATTGCAGGTGCCATGTCAGACTCCAGACCAGTTACAAGTGGCATCCCACAAGGCTCAGTCCTGGGACCTCTCTTGTTCAGTATATACTTCTCAGAGGTACAGGCTAATACGGAAGGACTATGGCTGGCCAAGTATGCAGATGACTGTAAGCTGGGCGCCATAATCGACTCTCCGGCTGACACAAGCATCCTTCAAAAGGGACTCACAGAGATGGATAACTGATGCCAGATCTATGGCCTTAAGCTAAATACCAAAAAGTGCATTGCCATCCCCTTCGGGAAAAACAAAGTGTCCGCAAATTACCACATAGGTGGCAATCCATAGTATGGAAGACGTAATTAGGGATTTGGGGACCCAAGTAGATAAAAACCTCTCTTTTGACAATTACGTTGCCAGAGTGGTTAGAAAGACCTTCTATATAGCCCACCTTATCATGAAAGGGTTCACATCTAGAACAAGAGAGGTCATTGTGTCCCTCTACTTATCACTCATCAGGCCCATAATTGAATACAATGCCCCATTTGGGATGTACCTTACCTGACACCTGCAGCAACTGGAGAGGCCCCAAAAGTACCTCACCATGAGGATCACGGGACTCAAACAGATGCCCTATGCAGTTCGGCTAAAGAAACTCCAGCTCTACTCAGTTGTTTACCGCCTACTCAGAGGTGATCTATGCCTGACGTATAAAGCCATGTCCAACCCAGAATTAATGAACATGCTCCACTTCAGGAAATCCAAATCCCTTAGAGCTACAAGCTCCAGGGACTTAAACCTCAGCGCAGAAATAAATAGGACATGCTGGAGGGACAGATTCATATCCCAGAGGCTGCCCTCACTCTGGAACAGAATCCCAGTCTATGTTAGGCAGAGCCCTTCACTGTCCCTCTTCAAGAGAAATCTTGACGAGTGGATGGGAGATCATAAGTTCACCCCTGGGATCTCTTCTGTTTCCCTGCTAGACAGGGGCACAGTAAACTAACCTTAAAAGGGCTATCTTCTGTGACCTACTCTATAGAAGCACAGTAAACCGATCTAAAAGGGTGGTGAAAGCCAAACACACTCTGGTTAGGCTTGCAAAGGCCCCAGGGCAGATAGCCTAATTTAAACCTATGAATCTATGCACTACCAGTGCCTGCCCAGAGAGGTAAGATATCACTGCCAGGATTAGAACATGCAACTATATACACACACATCACAATAACATACCACTAAGCGACCTGAGATGTACCAATGGCAGTTATGTATACTGACAGGATAAAACACAAAAGGTTGGAATGTGCTGAAATAGGACAAATTGGCATGTACCCAATGAAAGGTGTATGTTTTATATATATATATATATATATATATATATATATAAAATATATACATCATCATATATATATATATATATATATATATATATATATATAAAGAGAGAGAGGGAGAGAGAGATATGTTGATATATGGGGATATACATATATATCCCTATATATCTACATACATATATATATATATGTAGATATATAGATAGGTGAACAACATCTACATAACCATGGAGGTACATATAAATGGGATACCTACTACATACCGACTGCTTTACATACCAACGCACGTAATCCTGAGGCTTAAGGTCTGAAAGAGCACAGTACAGAAACACCAGATGCGCAAGGTGCAAAATCACGATGTTAAGGGGCAGTTAGTCAGTGCTTCTGGTGGTGTGGTTCAGGTAGGTTACTTCTGTAAGTGTGTTTCTTAGGGCTGTAGTGTGTGTAAGTGTGTGTTCTGGGTGTGGTGTGTGTTCTTGGGGGACTGTAATGTGTGGGTGTGGGTTAGCTTTGTGCACCTGTTTGCACATTCTAGGAGGTATAATATTAAAGTAGGGGGGTGTGGGGGGTGCAGACACCAACATGGGGGGTGTAGGGGGGCTTGGCCACCTGCTCATACGTAGTGTAGGATGGTTTGTTTGGATGTGGTGGGTAGCAGTGTGTCTGTGTTTGCGTGTGTGTGTGTTCCATGTTCATGTTACTTTCGCGAGTTACTGTCGCTGTTGGTAATGTGGGGTATGGGAGTCTGGGCCCGGTACTGTGTGCGTCGGAGCTCTGTGGTTTCGAGATTCCATAGGTATCCCATATACAGCAGTTGAAGTGCTCATATATGTGTATAACATGAACCATAGCAATCACACATTCCGCCACTACCAACATTTATGAACGAAGGATATGGAGAGTATATGCCTATACACTATTACAAATATGTGCTATGGACATGAGCCAATGATAGTGTTACTACCTGTCCCACTTTGCAAGGGACTGTCCCTCTTTGGGCAGTTGTGTCTTGACCAAATATATTAAATGTGGCAAATGTTCAGGGATTGTAGGACATAATTATGCCCCTTATGTACTGTAATAGTTGCATACAATAGTTATTTCTGTATCTAAAATACCTACATGTTACAAGAAACAGGATAAGCATCTAAACTGCTACAAGAATACACTTATATTTAGACAAGAAAGGAAAGTTCTATCCCTTGTACTGACTGTGGGTTTGTGTCAGCCTGTGAATTATGATGTGTGTCCCGAAAATGTCCCACTATGGCCATATGAAAAGGTGGCAACCCTAGCCAAAGAGGGTCAGTCACCAACACAACTATGATGACTGCAAATACCTATGACAGAAATACACAGCTTTCATGTAACAACACTTTATTACATTCAGGTATGTTATTGAATGGATTCAAGGACTAACATCACCTGCATGCTATACAGGAACCACATAACAGTGCCTTAATGAATCAGCCTGCAATTCCCATTGTATTAGTCCACTAAAGGATAAGTGTTCAAATAGGGAAGGAACCCTCATGCACATATCGATTATGTATAAAACCAGTTCCTACACACCTGCATCTGCTATGCACACCCACCAACATCACCCCACACCCAAACAAATTACAATACAAACTGTAATAACATCACAACTCATTCACTCACTGTACGACATCTGCAGAAGCCTTAACATACCTTGTCAGAGACACACTAACATGGCCCTATGTGAAATAGTTGCTGTTATACAATGGAACAGCTGCTGATGTTACAGGGTTTGTTTGCACTAATCCCATTTCAGAGGGTTGTGTATACACCAGGATGTGTTAGCAATTACTGAGTAACAGCACAGTATGCTGCACTTGTACACCAAATCAAGGATGTCTGGTGAGCACACTGTAAACCACATAACAGTTCATGCATAGCCATACAGCCTTGAGCTGCCCAAACATATTTGCCAGACTTAAACATCTGTAGAAGTATCAGGTACAAACAAACCCTGCATAAGTAGCAATGTTCTGAAATATAACAACTGTACTCACATGTAGAACAAAATCGTCTAGCCATTATACACAATCCACGGGAGTCATGAAGCTAATATATCTCTGTGTGTCTCCATATAGCTGTTGATATATATCACAAACAACACATCCAGGCCATCTTCCTCAAAAGTAAGGCAAACGGACAATGCCCAAAAGGAGTACTCAGTTATACACCACTGTTGCCATGGTATGGGCTAATAGAGAAGCTGCACAGCTGATGTGCATCTAATTAACTACTTTGGAACACCAATTGGTGGTCAAGATACCACATGTTACTGATATTTAACTAGAAAAGGATGGGTTATCACACATTCCAACCATCTGTATATACCAGCAGAACGTTACAAAGAACATTGAAACACAAACTGAAAAGGATTGAATCAACAGTTAATGACACCTTGGGTTACTAATAAGGTATGCAGAACAGTCATTACGTCTGTGTATTTAGTACCTTTCTATAGTATTTAAAGTGCAAGCAATCCATATAGGGGAAACAGTTATCTTGTAGTGATGTATTGTTGAGCATAGTAATGCTTGTAGTATTTGTGTGTACTGCTGTAGGTCACAAGGCAAACATTGCATATACCACAAGGGATGCTATATAAGGGCTTTGAACAGAAATATTCCTCACCAGCTGTTGTCAGTGGCAGGGCTGGTCCAACAAGTATGTGCTATAACAGGGAATAGTATATGTTGATATATTGTAATGGTAGACATATGTATGGGTGTATTACTGAGAATAACATGTTGAAGGTTTGGCCACTTTGCAATTATGATTTGCATTGTGGGATATTGTGCCAATAACTGTGTAATGTACAGTATTGTAGGCAGATATGGATTACAAGCTACATAGCATTACTGTTATGTTAGGCAAACATTAGTTATGTCTATTGGCATTTACAATACACAGTAACAGGATACATATGTCTTTTAGTCACCCAACAGTTTATCAGCATGATAGCAAAGTAAAATGGAAGAGCTAGTTAACTATCTATGCACATAAGACATGTAATATGTGCAAAGGTAGGTACTAGGCTGTCTTACCAAGGGTATTTATAAGCCTAGCTAGAGTGTGTTGGCTTTCGCCACCCCCATAAGTTGGTTCCCTGTGCCTCTGAATGGCAGAGCCAATAGTTCCCTGTGCCTTTGTCCAGCAGAGCCACTGCAGTGATCCCCGGGGTACATGTCTGTCTCCCATCCACACGTCAAGGTTTCCCTTGAAGAGTGCTAGAGAGAGTCTCTGCCTGATGTACATTGGAATCATGTTCCAAAGCATGGGGAGTGTCCGGGTCAGGAATCTATCCATCCAACACGTCCTAGTCATCGTTGTGTTTAGGTGTATATCCCTAGAGCATGTGGCTCTCAGGGACCTCTGTTTAGGTGGAACATATCCAGCAATACAGGGTTGGACATGGGCCTTGTATGTCAAGCAGAAATCACCTGTGAGTATGCGGTATGCAATGGAGTATAGCTGGAGTTTCTTAGGTTGGGGGTGCATAGCCTTCTGTTTGAGGTCAGTAATCCTCTTGGTGTGGTATTGTTGTGGTCTTCCAAGCTGTTGCAGTTGTCTTGTAAGGTATATCCCAAATGGGGTGTTGTATCCTTTAATGGGTCTAATAAATCATGAGTAGAGAGTCACAATGGCCTCCTTTGATCTGGATGTGAACCCATTAGAGATTAGGGGGGCCATGTAGAAGGATATTCTAACCACCTTGTCATTATGGGTATCGAAGGAGAGATTGATGTCTACTGGGGTTCCCAATCCCTTATTACATTTTCTGTATGTAGGGGACTAGCACCTATGTGATAGTCGGCGGGTAATTAGTTATATCCAAAGGGGATGACTATGCACTTTTAGGCATTAAACTTGACGCCATGATATTGACACCAGGTATCCATTGCAGTGCGACCCTCTGTAACAGCTGGGGAAACAATTATGTCCCCTAGTTTGCAGTCGTCTGCAAACCTTTTCAGCCAAAGCCCTCCTGTGCTTGTCTGTACATCAGAGAAGTATATACTGAACATGAGGGGTACTAGGACGGAGCCCTGGCGGACGCCACTTGTATCTGGTATACAGTAGGACCTAGGGTATGCAACTTCCATGGTGTGGGTTCTGTCCATGAGCCACTTTACAAACCATCACATGATGTAGGGGTTAATGTTCAGTCAGATGGGTATGTTGATAACACCAGAAGGAGGAATGGTGTTGAAAGCCTATGAGAGATCCTGGTAGGCTGTGTAGACCTCCTTACCCTCATCTAATGCCTTGGTAACTGTCTCTAAGAAGTCCACCAGGTTTAGGAGGCATGGTCTGCCCTTAACAATGCCAAACTTGGAGGGGTCAAAGGTTTAGAGGTACCCACTGTCTCTGTAACTGAGATCCATGATGTGCACCACAGCCTTGCAGAACTGGCTAGTCAGGCCTATAGGGCAATAGGTCCAGTGGTCTGTTGTGGAGCCACCTTTGTGGAGTGGGATAACTGTTGCTGTGCACCATTCAGGGGGCACTATGCCCGATGTGAGGCTATTATTGAACATGGTGCATAGTTGGGGAGCCAGTACATTCTGAAGTTCATGTAAAATGCAGCCTGGGATGTTGTCCGTTCCCATGGATGCTGTGATATTGGCTTTAGAATGTGCAGCTTTGAGAGGGAGGGGGAAAAGGTAGCACTGAACCTATCTGCCAGGATGTTGGCAATATAAGTTGGTTCTGTAATGTTCATGCCTTTGTGCTGTAACTCAGAGCAGATCTGGTAGTTGACATTGAGATATGTGACATAGCTATAGAATTGTTTGTGGTTGTTGTTGGAATTAGTGGTGGTTTAATTTTCATAGCTATCTTTGGAGGATCTTATAAGGGATCTCACCTTCTTACTGAGGCTGACCAGGGAGCTCCTCCACATATGGGATTGTACTCTCATTTGCAACAGTGTCTTCCTCCTGTAGTACAGTTTGTTTATGGCAGGGGACCACCAGATTGGTTTCCTTAATTAGGAGTGTAGCGTCTTGATTCTGTTTGGGATAGCACAAGCCATGCATTCATGTAAGTGCTTATAGAGTGCATTTGTGTAGGATTCAGCAGTTGTAACAGTATTGTCCATCTGCATGGGTGTTATGACATTTACCACGTCTGTCTTAAGAAGCATGAAGTTGGCTTTGTAGACATATTATACTGTGTTTCCCTTAATGGGGGGGGGAGCAGGATGTGGATATCAACGGTGTTCAGATCATGGTCGGATTGGACCAACGAGGAGTTGGCTTCATGTGTGGAGCACCGGTCATTCATGTTGGTAATGCCTAGGTCTAGGATATTGTTGTCATTGGTGGGTGTGTGGATATGCTGATTGAGGGCATTGGTGTTTATGAATTGCAGAAAGCGTTGAGCTAATGAGCTGGTACACAAGTAGTTTTCCCAGTTAATGGTGGGGTAGATTCAGTGAGACTATGTGATGAGTGTGGTGCGAATGTTTACCTTCTCCACATGACTGTCAGGGTCAGGCTTAGTTGGAGAGAGCTTTACCTCCAGTTTGGCTAGATGACTGCATCTCTCACAGGTTGTAGTGTTGGGTGGTAGGCGGAGAGGCTTGTCTGTGTACATGAGGCAATGTGTACATTGCCTCAAGATGTCCAGATTCATCAGATAGACAGGTGAGAACACTGGCAGTTGTGTCTTGGACATGCCTGAATATAGAACTACTTTCACCTAGATAAGTGAGGAAAGTGAGTACAAGAGCTATTTTACTCTAAGCAAGTGAGAAAAGTATGTACAAAACCTGTTTGTCTCTAGGTAATGAGGAAGATTGAGTGCTATAGTAATTATTAGCTTACGTAGTGCTTAAAAGTTCTGAACAAGTGCTGAGCATGAATAAGCAATCCAGATAGGGTCTTGGATAACAAAAACACATGCCCCCCCCAACAGGTACACAAGCATATATCCATGTACACCACAAGGCCCTTGTACCCACAACTATGCAGGTACAAGCTGCACTCAGGCTGCATGGGACCTGTCCACATCCCAGGTTGTATCATACACATATGGAAAAACAAGATGCTCTCCACATACACATCATGTAAAACAATGCTCCATGTAAGGTTGTGTACACACTGAATGGTGCACACCAACAGGTATCACAACTCACAAAGGGGGAGACACCACTGATAATGGGAAGTACTGCACTACCCTGCTGAGTTTGGTCTGGAAGGCCATGAACCTTGATCAAATAATTGATGTCAGCAGTACAGATGTAGATGACAGTAAGGTTGATGTCACACTGCATATCATAACCTTGCCAGGTCATAAAACATCATCATCCATACTGTGTACCACCAACACTCGGTATACTAGATGTACATTCCTATGTCACAGGAGTGTTTTGCAATGGGACTGCTGGCAGAACCAGCACTACAGAAGGTGTCTGAATAATATATGCTCATCACACCAGTGGCAGCTACAGTATGTCAGCGTTAATGAATTTTATTCAACCTGATTGTAGTCTATACCTCACAGCCAAACAGAAGGCATCTGCCTATTGAAGTATGCGAATGACTATGACCTAGGAGCAAAAGCTGACTCAGGAGTGTTGTGGACAACATACAGAAGGGGCTTTGTGGGTGAAGTGTGTGTGACATATGGCCACAATCTGACAGCTACATATTGCATTGTCACCCCTATGTTAATAACCCTGTACCCATGAACTACCACCTAGGCAGCGGTCAACATAATGGACACGTGTGTAAGGGATGCAGCTGGGCAGTTTTCTTTCCTGTGATAGCTACGTCACCACACCTGTCAGGTAGTCATATGTGGCAACCCTAACAATGACAGGGTGCCATCCATGAATTTAGAGATCACTGTCCAGCCATACACAACACTCAAGTGACCCATATCAGATCATATATTTCCTTTAAGGGGTATTGGCCATGCACAGATGGCCTACACCAGCCTTCCCATTCCCCATCTACACTATGTAGCATGATGCATACCATGAATAAATCCATGTCCAACCCAGTGATGTTGGACATGCTACACGCACTCATCCTGATCTCGAACACATACTTCATGGACATCCACCTTCCATATGCTAGACAGATCCTTGTCCCATACACTTTACATAATCCTGCCATACTATGCATTCCTGTCCATCAAAGCTGCATATTGTTCCCCTCTCAGACATGGTATGATGACCGCATGGTAAATGTATCATTAACCCTGTGGAGCAGTAATGTGGCCCTGCTCCACCTGGCCCCACAGACCCGCCGGTCAGCTACTGCTAGGTAACCTTTCATCCTAGGTTCATACATGGCCCAGGGCATATAGCCCACTAGTTGACTTTGACTGTACATGCTATAGTTGATATCCATCCCTGCAAATACCATCTGGTTAGCCAGTGTCCCATGCGTATTACATGTGAAACACAGGTGATACATGGCAGGATGTTGAATTGCTGTACAGTGCTGAGTAGATGTATATGGCAGAACACATACATGTAAAACCTTATGTGAGCAAGTCTGCAGGGTCACAGGTAATTTCTGTTAAGGCAGTGTAAGTCCTTATATGTGACGTATACACAGCATCAAGGTCGAATGCATTAATGTGGACACATCCAGCTATGTGCTGATAGGTAGGAACACCAGTACAAGCAAACAGACATGCCCACATCAAGACAGCATCCACATGGAGTATGAGCAATGTAATCAGGTGACACACACACATATATGGTGATAATATCCACTCACCATTGAGTGTCACATGTGTGTGACACAAACACGTCGGTATCATGTAGGTTTGCAAATACAACTATTTAAACTTAATAAATGCACTACACATGTATGTTCAATTGTAGCTCTGTATGTCTCTGTGAGTTATTGTGACCTGTCTCCATCATTATGTCTTCCAGGTATGCCGCATGCAAGGCTACCCCCTTTTACCCACTTGGAGGATGAGGCCCTCATTCCATACCAACTCAACAGTCATGATATCCTGTTCAGCCATGTGCCACAGGATGCACAGCAGTGGGATGCCATGTGGATGGAACTTTGCAGGAGGGTTAATGATGTTGGTGGCCACAACCGCACATACCAGCAGGTGCGCAGACACTGTATAGACCTCATTAGATGGGTGAAACAGTGTGCAAATGCAATTGCAAGGGAACAATGTGCAACAGGTGGTGGACCACCAACCCAGACCCCACTCACATGTACCGAGGAGCTACTGGCCAACCTGGGGACACCTGCAGAACCACATTCACAAGCCTTAGCCGATATTATGGAGGTGGGTGTCTCTCACCCACTGAGCCTGGAGTTGCCTGGTAAGTCAGTACTGCACCTATAACAACTATATTCCATATAGTTGCATGTGTCACTGTACAATATGTAATGTAACATCATATGCAAGGCATGTATTCACACATGCCGCATACTATAGCATGCTACTCTGTGTATGCACACATGTGCATACACCATAGTATAATTTAATGTACTGGTGTATGTGTTATGCACATTGCAACCTGTAGCCATTATACATTCATGGATTACGCTCATACTGCTGTGTTACTCTTATTTAGGTACCTCTGGCATTCCGCTGTGACAGCAGCCCATTGCAGGTGAAACTGTTATTATTTATCAGGAATAGTAATGCACAAATCTATCTGCCATGTGGCCATTTACAACCTGTACACATAATGTATGGTCCTGTCACAATATATAGGTGGGACCTGCAATGCATCACAATGACTACCCATGTGCAACACTTACAAACTATGTGAATCATCTCATCAACATGAATCCTCACAAACTGTCATTGCCAGATGTGTGGACAGCTGTGCATGCAATGATGGAGGTGCTGTTCACTGTAGGGACATGTACTACAGGTCAGAACTACACATGTGGTGAATACAAACAGTACTACACAGTGGGCTGGAGTATGGATCTTAGCCTTGCTATGAATGTGAAACAATGTGATGTGGTATCTTGACATGTCCATGACATCTAGTGGCCTGGCTGCAACACTGCCTACCTAACCTGAAAACATATCCCACATACCACCCTTTATCTGCATAACCCTGTCGTCAGTGAAGCATATGACATCTGTGGGTGTATTTCATATGGGACAACACAGACATGTGAAACAGATGCCCATCACAATAATTTGGCCACCACATGGCCATGGAGGATGGCCAGAGACATGGAGCAACACACACAGTAGATGTGATGTGCTTCTGTGTACACCCTGTCGTACAATGGCTACACATGGTCCAACTATAGCCTTTGTGTAATGGTCATATTGTAGATGTGGAACACTAGACATCCTACAGGCCTGTGGACATCTTGTATAGGCATAACATCAATCCACCACATAAGATGTGTTGAACATCTTGAGGGTGCCACAACATGACAGCAGTCATCTGTACAGTATCCACATCAGCCCACAGATACAGTACATTCCCCTTGCTGTTGTCGGACATCAGTGTCATACTTGCTTCTTGTGTGTGTGTGTGTGTGTGTGTGTGTGTGTGTGTGTGTGTGTGTGTGTGTGTGTCTGTGGTACACAAATGTCATGTGGGACATGGTGTACCGACGTGTTCGCCATGTCTGGCCATAGTTGCCACGCAATATGGTTGCAGATGTGCAGGGGTGTCATCTGTATACCCATCAGTGACCTGTGTCACAACTTCCACATCATGGTTTAGTCTGTTTACATCTCAGTGACATGGGTCACATTCCACAGTATATATGTATTGTATCTGAACACAGTCATGGCTATGAACTGTGTCTGTAACTCACACTGTATAGCAATAGAGATGCCTCATGATTCCCTGCAAGCACCATGCACATCAGCAAAATGTGCAGTTTATCTGTAGCACAGACAGAGAACACTGCATTGGGACACCATTGCCACACTGTATATTTGACAAGACACCATTGTGTTAAACATGTATGCATGTCATTGCACACATCAGTAGATCACGTCATACTACATGTGATTGTCAAGGTCATATGCCACACATCAGGCAGGTGTACTGTTAACCTGTGCTGGTCTACATGGTGTAACACAGGGATGTATTCTAACTACTACTATGATTGTGTAATTTGCATGCCATCTGCTATGACATGTGTATGCTGTTGTGTGCAACCCAGGGATGTATGATAACTACCACTATTATTGTCTGCACTGCATGCCTTCTGCCATATTACATGCATGTTGCATGCCTTCTGTCATATCACATGCGTGTGTGTCTGTGTGTGTGTCTATTGTATAGATTGTAATGTACAGTTCTTGTCTGCCCTCACAGGTGATGTAGGTGCATTGCCCTCCTGCGGTACATCTGATGTTAGTGTCCCCACAGACTCTAGCAGTGATGATGAACATATGATTGAGTCACAGGCAGAGTTGTCAGGGGCTGAAACTGTGCCATTGGTTGCCATTCCAGCTATACCTCCCTCATCCCCACACACAGATCCCATGCCTGCACATACCCCCATCACCAATGGCCATAGAGGAAGTACAGTTGGCGCATGGTAGCTTGGAACAGGAAAGTGTGGGGGCTATGGAAGGTGTGCCTGCACACCATGGTGTCACCCAATGGACTGGTGGTGCCCCACACAGGCACATGGCCAGTGCTGCTCGTAGAAGGACCTCTGGCCAACATGCTCCTGCAAGACAGAGCGCAGCAGCTGGTGTCACCAGACTCATGTTTCAGGCTGTAATGGAGGCACGTGCTGAATGGCCCAACAGAGAAGATCAGAGGCTGCAGTTAGCACTTTCACGTTGTAATAACGCTTCTTCAGACTTCAATGGCATGATAATACATTGTCCGCGTGAAAGCGCTAACTGTCCTAGGCATTTCGTTTTGAATAAAGGATTTATCATACGTGTTTTGGTGAATTTTTGGTGTTCCAGCCTTTGGTGTACTCTCAGATTTGTTTATCTTACATATAGGCACAGGTCACATGTCCATTGTCGGACACCGTGAACTGTAAAACCTCACCTGTACAGTCTGCAGCTGTCAATAATACCCCTGTGTAGGCCAGACACATGGCAGAACTGTGTGCATACATACACACACACACACTGGAAACATATGTAGGGCACCGCAACACACATATGCATAACATCCGCACTCACCCAATAGGATCAAAGGCCCTAAACCACACACATGATGTCATCCAATGGTGCAGCCTAGGTTTCTGGCAAACATTATCACCCTGTGCATATGATGATGCCTGTGCCGCATCCCTGACATCCACACCATTGGTGCAGGAACATGCTCATATGGTCTGATGCACAGGGTGAACAGACTAAGAAGATAAGTGTAGTTTACAATTGTTGAGTACTGTTGACAGGCAGCAGCTATATGATGTACTACAGGTGTACAATGCATTTCGTACTGTTAACAGTATGTGTCTTGTGTAACAACAGTAACTGCATGTTGGTCATGATATTCTGCTGTCCTCCTTCAGGTCTAATTGCACGTGCCGGTGGATGTCAGTGTTTGCAGTTAGTGTCCCATATGTCAATGTAGACTACTCACAGGTTTGTATGAATATACCAGCATTCATCATGTAGCTGCCACATACCAGTGAGAATGTCCCATGTTACAAACACATCTACTGATCCAAGAGCATGATAGCCATGTATTAAGCTACTGTGGCCACAGACGTGACATCCATAAAGGGTGACATCACAGGTACAATTACATGGAGTGGTGAGGTAAGAAAGTGGTCTAGCTGATTACAAGGGTAGAGTCCAGTGAGAATTGTGATGCCTCATTGGGAATCAGTAATACACGTTCCCATGATGGGATGCCAACACACAACAGCACCCACACACTCAGGAATTGACACACATGTATTCAGTGACACAGTAACACACCCACACACTCACGGATTCACCGACACCGTAACACACAATCACACACCGTTGCCACTGGTGAGGTGAGGACCCCTGCCTATGTGCAAATCATCATTCCAGTACTGTGCACCTACATGATGCGCCACAGAGAATACACATGTACAGGTAGTCAGTACGGCCTAAGATCAGGGACATCAACATGGATAGTAAAATGCATCACCTGGATGGGGGGAGGGGTCTTATCAGTTCAGTATGGTAACATACATCCTCACCCCAGGGAACAGTTAGCCCTACATACACACACTGTGGCATTCAGTATTGAATACACCTATGTTACACACATAAAGATACCTCACATGTGTGAGATACACGCTCCTGCCTATGTCCTGCTTTCTACATTGCAGTCTGTACAGATGTGTACACTAGTGTACAGGAGAGTGAATAACAATTGAGATGTATTCCCTACAATACGTGACAAATATGGACACACACGCAACCACACATGCCAGTACTGTGAATCTCAGACCTGCCTAGCTCATGTTATGTATGACAGATGTACAGCAGTATTGCATGCATTACAAACTGTACTTTCGCTTCCTGTGGCAACAGTACTGATATATGCACACAGGACGTCTTAACTATTAACAGGTGTCAAGTGATTTACCTTCACTGTCACCCTGACCGCTGTCTAAGTCTTGTGTTATGTCCTTCAGTTAACAAAACCATTGCTTACCGGTTACATAGGTTATTGTAGGACCGCTTGTGACACACCTGTGAGCTGTCCACAGCAAACATCCATCTGCAAAGATGCCCAACCACTTAGTTATTTCCACACATCTGTCCATACCTGAGGTACATCTTTCTGTTCATTCAGCATATCACCATATACAGTTGGCAATGCTGAGGCGGCATTGCAACTGCATGATGTACTAGGATACACGTTACCTGCATACATCAGCAACTGCACATGCATGTTATCAGAATGCACAACACTACGTGTACAGGTGTGTAGGTCCTAAAATTTGGGCATGTTTGTAGGCATTGCAATTCATGGACATGTGTAATGACATACATGACACATGGACTGTTGTATGATATGGTGGGTGAAATGGGTGACCGGTACAAAGGGAATGTTACCTCTGTCAACATTGATATCACACCTTATGTAGTGTTAGCATTCAGCAGCCATGGACCTACATTTCATGTGCATGTGTGTAATGGCTGTAGCCACCTGTTTGCACAAAGGACAACAACAGCTATGCTATTTACATGTATGTTGTGTGTGCGTGTGTGGCATGTACATACCCAGGGCAGGTACATGTATGTCATATCCATGCATGAGGGTGTGTACTGGTGTACAGCAGCAGTCATCTGCTAATGGTGGAAAGTACCAAGGGCCCCTGGTATGTGTACAGCTGACCTGGTTACAGACAGTGGTATCATTGCATTGCATAACACATGATGCAACTGTGTCAGTGCATGTGTACTCTCTACAGTTGATGTAGAGCTTGGTACTGTGCACAGGTCAAGGGTCACATGATGGTGTACTCTTCTATGTCTAACAACATGCATGGATGCGTGTTGGTGGTCTGAGGGCATGGTGGTGTCTGAGGTTTACATCCAAGAATGTAGCATGTGATGCTGTGTCCTGCACATGACTCATCTGTGATGCCTTTCATAAGGGGACCGGTCAGTACATGTGAGTGGCCTTTATGTATGCGGTGACTCCACCTGGAGCGGTCAGTACCTGTATTATGGCCCACATGTCTGGTTCTGAGGTATATGGTGGTAGTGCTAGGTTCTGAGGTATATGGTGGTAGTGCTATTGTGCACTACAGAGCCATCAGCCAGGTGGTCCTCACTGCACAGATGTCAGTACTCCCCATTGTTGTATCTACAGTGACCAGCTGTGAATATGGATGCTACACATCTAGTACTGGTTAGCATAAGAAAACAATGCAGTTGTCCTGTAGGTTTATGGGGGTTAACCTGTGTTTAGGATATTTGCCTTGGAATGACATTGTTTGGGTGGATGCGACTTGGGTAATATCCCCACTCCCTTGAATCATGGATGCATGTGATATGTGACAAAGGCCTGCCTACTGTCAGCCATGTCATCCCAGAATGACAGCAGATGTTGTGTAAAAGACTGGTGTCAAATATATGTAGAGCAGTGTTCCTGCTAACAATGACAACTACTAACATCAGATCCCATTACAATGTGTTCTTTACTTCTACCTGTAATAGCATGACCACTGTGGCCTTCCGTGTTTAGCATCAGAGTGCATCCCAGTCAGCCCTGTGCTACTAGGAGTATGAGCATGCCCAGTATATCCTTGTGTAGATGGACAGATAGTAGTGCATTCCGACCAGCCCTGTGCTACTAAGTGTGTGAGCATGCCCACTGTGCTGTGTGAGCATGCCCAGTGACACCTTATGTTGGTTATGTGCCTCTGTGTATGGGCATGGCCATTGTAACCCTGTATAGTGGTAGTAGTCGTCCATTCCACAGATGGGCATACTCCAGGTCAGGATGGATTCCTACTTTAATCACACAGGTTCACAGGTATGTACATCTTAACTGCCAGCATCCCTGTTGATGTCCGCATTCCCAGAAGGTCATAATGACAGCCTTGAAATGTGTAGTCTCTGTGGTGTGATTCGTAAGTATGTAGTATTGTAATAGCAATCTGTAAATAGGCAAGTGTTCCGTTCCGACCACTGGCGTGTGTGTGTGTGTGTGTGTGTGTGTGTGTGTGTGTGTGTGTGTGTGTGTGTATGTCTGTCCCCATTTGCCAGAGAACTGTAAATTGCTTCTAGACTGCTCACACTCCATACATTTCTTATACCCACCTTTAGCAAGGCCGATGATGTCAACCATCTACAAATACACCTCTGGGAGTGCTGTGTGCCAGTAATCTCAGTAGCACCTTCTGTAACTGCATAATGTTGTAGTGTAATAAAGTATTTAGGTCAGAGTTCTAGTCTCACGCTTGCTGTGTGTGTGTCTATAAGCCAGAGGACTGAGTAATGCTTTTAGACTGCTCACACTCCATACATTTCTTATACCCACCTTTAACAAGGCCGATGATGTCACCCATCTACAAATACACCTCTGGGAGTCTTGTGCCCCAGTAATGTTGGTAGCTTGTTCTGTAACAGCGTAATGCTGTAGTGTAATAAAGTAGTCAGGTCAGTGTTCTAATCCCACATGTGTTGTGTGTGTGTCCCTGTTTGCCTCAGGGTTGAGTAATGCTTTTAGACTGCTCACACTCCATACATTTCTTATACCCACCTTTAGCAAGGCCGATGATGTCACCCATCTACAAATACACCTCTGGGAGTGCTGCGTTCCAGTAATCTTGGTAGCACATTCTGTAACTGCGTAATGCTGTAGTGTAATAAAGTAGTTAGGTCAATGTTCTAATCCCACACTTGCTGTGTGTGTCCCTGTTTGCCTGAGGACTGAATACTGCTTTTAGACTGCTCACACTCCATACATTTCTTATACCCACCTTTAGCAAGGCCGATGATGTCACCCATCTACAAATACACCTCTGGGAGTGCTGTGTCCCAGTAATCTCGGTAGCATGTTCTGTAACTGCATAATGCTGTAGTGTAATAAAGTAGTTAGGTTGTTTTCTAATTCCACACTTGCCGTGTGTATGTGTGTGTCCATTTGCCTGAGGACTGAGTAATGCTTTTAGACTGCTCACACTCCATACATTTCTGTTACTCACCTTTAACAAGGCCGATGATGTCACCCATCTACAAATACACCTTTGGGAATGCCGTGTCCCAGTAATCTCTATAGTACGTGCCGTAACTGTGTAATGCTGTAGTGTAATAAAGTAGTTAAGTTGGTGTTCTAGTCCCACACTTGCCGTGTGTGTGTCCCCATTTGCCTGAGGACTGAGTAATGCTTTTAGACTGCTCACACTCCATACATTTCTTATACCCACCTTTAACAAGGCCGATGATGTCATCCATCTACAAATACACCTCTGGGAGTGCTGTGTCCCAGTAATCTCGGTAGCGCATTCTGTAACTGCATAATGCTGTAGTGTAGTAAAATAGTTTATTTTATTTAACATTTGTTGACCGGGAAAGTCCAACTAAGTTCCACAGATCCTGTTTTCAGTGGAGGCCCGGGGAGAAATGCTCCAGAAACATATTTTTAGAATGTGGGAGGAAACCGGAGTACCCGGAGGAAACCCACGCAAACGCAGGGAGAACATGCAAACTCCACACAGAAGGCACCCCAGCCGGGAATTGAACCGGAGTACCTCTTGCTGTGAGGCGACAGCATTAACCACTGCACCACTGTGCCGTTAGGTTGGTGTTCTAATCCCAGACATGCCAAGTGTGTGTGTGTGTGTGTGTGTGTGTCTGCCTGTGTGAGACAAGTACTGTGCTTTGTATTATTCGCCTAAGTGCATGTTGCTGCAGTGGATACAGTAGGGGGTTGGATACAGGACATGGCAAGTGTATGTTTGTCTGTCAGAGCCTGTGTAGAGGTGGCCGTGATTGTCTTACTACTGGACATGTTTGGGAGTGGGTTTTGTAGTTTTCCTGTGTGGTATCCATCTTATGACACATTGGCCACCTCATGAGGAGCACAGCTATCAGTCAGCCATGGCACTGTGTTGGCAAGCCATACCCATATATCTGGCAAAAGGCCTGGTGACCTAAGTATGCAGCCCTACTAGTACCCGGTATATGTCCCGCACCCATGTGCCATGCACAAACAAACATGCCTAGGATATCCCACTATGTTGCTAGTAACATGCACATGGAGGACAGATAGTAATGGTGTGAATGCAGTGGCCTGTAGAGGACATGGCACCCTGCACAGCGGTACAATAGGCACATATATGCGAACATTGTACCTTCACTATGTTCCACACTGAATGCCTGCAACATATGTGGTGCCATCAAATGTGAACCACTAAGGCCAGACAATGCTGTACACATGTGCCCTGTATGGACCCATGCCACTGACACCATGGAATACCTGAATCATACTATCCATGCGGGTGCAGGGCCGACCTGCTTACTATAAGCAGGTTTTGCCACACCAGGCCAGTATTGGCATATCGGGGTATAACAGGCTGTGTACACTACATGTGTCTGCCAAACCAGGTACACCTGTACATGTCACTTTACAGTATTGTGGGACATGCACATCCCAGGCAATGTCCATGTGAAGGACTATCAAACACAATCATGGCATGCATTGCAAAGCTATGGCCTTATACATTGGTAACCGAGATGTCAGGCCAGATAATGCAGTACCCATCTGTGTGGGACATTGCAGACACTACACCCCTGTACTGCACACCATTGTCGGGTGATGCAATGGCAAGGATTACCCCTCACCCAGCCTTATACAGCCATCTTGCACAGCCAGACACTACACACCCATGGAGCAATGCATACCTGCATGCCAGTTCTGGCACCCTGTGTATGCGTGTGGGTTGTGATGCTCCCAACTACAGTCACTCTAAGTATAAACCTCATTGGCATACCAACAGTTGTCAAGCACTTTCACATGCCTTAGCCCATAGAACCTCCAGATATCCCCTGTGGTGCATGTGGTCCTGTGCATTACTGCAGTGTGGCAAGCTAAGTAGTTACGTTGTGTATTTGTGGCCCTGGAAAAGGTGTCAATGCGTGCCCATTAGAGAGTGTGGTTGTGGTGACAATGGCATCCATTCACATGGCCTGACATGTGTGCCACACCTAATGTATGTCTACTATATATGTTGCAGATGGCACTCACTCATCTACACACATGTTCTTACAGCACAGCAACATGTCACCTTTGAGGCACATGTAGTAACATCATGCACATGTAATAGTAATGAGTAGTCAGGGGTTTGACCCCTGTACTATTTGCCGTGTGGCAGAAGATAATTATGGCTACGTTTCCAAGCCCTTCCCTGGTGTACATTGCCTATCCCACCCACACACTCTCTGGTGGATGTGAAGGTGTACACCTGCACAGCAGCATCATGTGTACTGTTGTTGTTGTTGTGTCTTTCGGCTTTTCCTGGTTAGGGATCACCACAGCGGAACTCCGGTCTGCTAATGATTGGCAGTAGATTTTTACATGACGAGTTGCTAGCCCTGATGCACAACCTTCAACGAAGGTACACCCATTCATGCATATCTCCACACAGAAGACACTCTAGCTGAGAATTGAACAGGATAATGTCTTTCTGTGATAATGTCTTACTGTGAGGCAACAACGCTACCACAGCACCACCACCCCAAGAGATGGAAATGATCAGGTGATGGCCTCTGCACCTATAGCAGTCCTCCTCTAGCTGACTGCATGTGGTACAGCTGTGATAGTGTTCCCATAGCCATCCACATGATAAACACAGTACACTATCTAGGGAAACATTGTTGTTATCTGTCCATGACAGTCGCTGTGAGTGGTACCTGGATGTGATGTTCTGACACGGCATCACAGATAATATCTGGATGTAACTCAATCATTTTCCACAGTGGGAAATAGCCTAAAGAAAGGTGGGTGATGTGCCACACATGACAACAGCATGTAAGTGTAGCTATGCTGCATTGAGACTACTGTCTGTTTAACATGTGTGTGGTAATGGCTATTCTGCATGTTATAATACAGACATGACAGTACTCTGTTCATAAGGGACCCCTATCTGTAGGGCCATCTGTGAACAGGTCAGTGTGTGCAATCATTTGTTTCCTGTGTTACACACTGAACACACATCTGTGCACAGCAGAAGCATGGTGTGAGGATTGCAGACAGTACATGATGATAGGGATGTGCTACTGCCATCGCATCCCTGACTGGACATGTGTCACATGAGACAGTGGTATGACTGACACTGTGTGGGATTCCCAGTGACAAGCCAATGATGGGCAACTGTTCATAGCTGTGGTCACACCTCTACTACACATTGTACAGTTGGTATGCAGTATATATGAATGTGTTGTGCTCCCTCTCCAAATGTATACCATCTGTTGTGTTGGGTTGCTGGTGATATCTATGCATACTGTCATAGGTAATTCTGTATGCTGTTGTCTATCACTAAGCCATATGTGGGTTTAAAATGCAACACCATAGGCTGAATGGGTTGGGAGGTCCCGGCAGTACCTCCTGTCCCACTTCAGCTGACCATGATACTGGGCACTAGCACATCTGAGGCCCAGCCATAGACATCAACCTCTGTTGGCTCTGCACCACCTTCTGATGGTACCACCACTGAGGATGGAGTATGTCCCCCTTGGGAGCGGAACCAGACAGGTACATATCTGCTGTTGTGCTGTCCAGGACATGTTGCGTTGGTGGCTCCCTAAGGGGTTATGAAGCCAGATATGCCAGTTCAAGGGTGGAGTGTCACATATACAGGGTGATGCTGCCCCTCCTGGATAGCCCCCAGCACTGCCTCCTTTGCAGCTGTGTAGGTGCAGTGGCAGTTGCCCATGGCTGGGGACCTCCGTCCCACTGTTCTCATGGGCTTTTGAATGCCAACAACCCATCCCCACCAGGGTGTATCCCCCCCACATGTGTCATATAACAACCCTGTATGCTTTCTTTTCTGTGATCCTACCTATCCTCCATTACCATACCTACACTCCTTCCCCAACATCTGACCCTCACCTACAGACACATAAGGCCATTCAGCTCCTAGGACAACATCTGCCCTATACATAGCTGTCCATTACACACATGTGCCCACTGGACACATGAAACCCTTGTAATTTGCATCATAACATACTCTTGTTATCCTCACCCCTGTCCCTCAGGCGGACGATCCTGGTATGCACATCACTCCGACATGGTTCAGGTACAGGTAAGGAGAATGACCCCATTGTACACAAAACACTACTGGTCCCTCTATGGATACCCCATTTACCTTTATCATGATGATGATGTTGCACGCAGCACCTTGCAAGAGTACTGTTCACACATAATGATTGGACAGGTACTGTTGTTTTAATGTACATTTCATGCACAGAGTGATGTATACAGCCAATGTACAACTATTTGCATGTATGACTGACACATGTCTGTCTGAGGGAGTCTTGTGATCACATAGAGAAACATCACTTCATAATACAGGCTTCACTGGTGTTTCCCGTTTCATTCATTTGTAATGCTTTGTTGCCACATGGTATGTTCCTGATACATCTCTATATATGTATGTACCTATATGCTGGACATAAACACTCAAATGTACATCTACATGATGGGATACATTCCTATACTGTTGAATGACTGCGCTGTATGATATGCTTGTGGTACTGTCCACTGTCTGTATATCTGCCATGGCGTATTGGTAATACACATTAGCTGTGTGCGCAGGGTCCTGGTTCTGATCCTTGCAAAGGGCGTTTAGTTGGTTGCAGGGCAGAACAAACCCATTCGATATGGAGGGAGTAAGGCACATTAAAGCAGTTGGGAGTGGGTGTACATGGGTTTGCACTGTGTTAGGCACTGCTGACCTCTGGTTACAGCCTCTTACACTTGGTTAGCCTCTACATTGCTTAACCAGTGCAATACTCGCATACTGGTAGCCAAACATGCTTAAACCCGCTCACTCCCGCACTTGCAAATGCACCGACATTGGTGCTTGCATCTGTCACTCACACCCCTGGGTGGGAGTGAGAACCACAATATTACCTTGTGATGTCTATTACATCGGACTACATGACTACAGTATCAGGATTGGCTGCCCATTAGGTGACAGCATCTCGTTCGACTGTACGGAATCAGTGGCCTGTCCAGTGAATCAATCATATTTGTGTGTACTTCATACAATGTGCTCCCACCTTGCGATGCCTATTACATCGGACTACATGAATACAGTATCGGGAATGGCTGCCTATTAGGCGACGGCATGGCATTCAACTGTACTGAATCAGTGGCCTGTCTGGTGAATCATTCATATTTATGTCTTCCTCATACAATCTTCTCCCACCTTGTGATGTCTATCACATCAGACTACATGACTACAGTCATAGCCGGCCTTAGGCATAGGCCAACTAAGCAGCGGCTTAGGGCACTGCTTTAATGGGGGCACTTTACCAGTATTTATTTGGTGTATGTAGATCAGGATGGGGGCAGTGGGTGGTGTGGTTTGGGGTGCCGTTGTGCCCTTTGCCTAGGGCACCAGTTAACCTAAGGCCGCTCGTAACTACAGTATCAGGAATGGCTGCCACATTAGGCGATGGCATGGCGTTTGACTGTATGGAATCAGTGGCCTGTCCAGTGAATCAATCATATTTGTGTGTACCTCATACAATGTGCTCCCACCTTGCGATGCCTATTACATCGGACTACATGAATACAGTATCGGGAATGGCTGCCTATTAGGCAATGGCATGGCATTCAACTGTACTGAATCAGTGGCCTGTCTGATGAATCATTCATATTTATGTCTTTCTCATACAATCTGCTCCCACCTTGTGATGCCTATCACATCGGACTACATGACTACAGTCATAGCCGGCCTTAGGCATAGGCCAACTAAGCAGCAGCCTAGGGCACTGCTTTAATGGGGGCACTTTACCAGTATTTAATTGGTGTATGTAGATCAGGATGGGGGCAGTGGGTGGTGTGGTTTGGGGTGCCGTTGTGTCCTTTGCCTAGGGCACCAGTTAACCTAAGGCCGCTCGTGACTACAGTATCAGGAATGGCTGCCCATTAGGCGATGGCATGGCATTTGACTGTATGGAATCAGTGGCCTGTCCAGTGAATCAATCATATTTGTGTGTACCTCATACAATGTGCTCCCACCTTGCGATGCCTATTACATCGGACTACATGAATACAGTAGCGGGAATGGCTGCCTATTAGGCGACGGCATGGCATTCAACTGTACTGAATCAGTGGCCTGTCTGGTGAATCATTCATAGTTATGTCTTCCTCATACAATCTGCTCCCACCTTGTGATGCCTATCACATCGGACTACATGACTACAGTCATAGCCGGCCTTAGGCATAGGCCAACTAAGTGGCGGCCTAGGGCACTGCTTTAATGGGGGCACTTTACCAGTATTTATTTGGTGTATGTAGATCAGGATGGGGGCAGTGGGTGGTGTGGTTTGGGGTGCTGTTGTGCCCTTTGCCTAGGGCACCAGTTGACCTAAGGCCGCTCATGACTACAGTATCAGGAATGGCTGCCCATTAGGCGATGGCATGGCGTTCGACTGTACAGAATCAGTGGCCTGTCCAGTGAATTAATCATATTTGTGTGTTCCGCATACACTCGGCTCCCATCTGGCTGATACATAGGAACTGAGACTCTTCAATACAGGCAAGTAGTTGGGTTGTAGGAGCCACATCCGTTGGCCGAATAATGCTACCGCATACCTATTATAAGTTTGCCACCTTTTCAATTGGCCAAGGTGGGACTTTAGGGTTACCACCTGTCCCACTTTGCGAGGGACACTGCGAAAATAATAAAGACATAGCAAATGTCCTGATTACAGGACATTATTATATTCTATGTTTCATTAATAATTGCATAAAACAGTTATTTTATATATGTAACTTCTATATGTTATGTGAAGTAGCATAAGCAATTCAAATGTAACTAGATTAAGCTTTTATTTGTGCAAATAAGTATAATCCTGTACTATGCATGGCTGTAGGAATGTTTTGTCCTGGAAAGTCTGACATTTCTACAGAACATGTCCCACTTTGGCCATTTGGAAATGTGGCAACCCTATAGGACCTGTATGTAGAGACTTCAGACTTTGCAGGGCAATACATACCCA